>NC_079290.1:16314211-16623259 GCF_023638135.1 Falco biarmicus
ACCTACACCCCTCAACAGACGTTTCAGGAGATGGAGAAGAGGGAAATTGGGCTTTGATCCCTTTAAGGCATAATGAGACACCCAGAATGTTTAGTGAAGAGGGCAATGATCACCACAAGCCTGCTGAAGACCTCTAATTCAAAGACAGGCTCCCAGGCTCACAGAAGACAAGGAGTAGAAAAGGAGTAGGAAGAAACAACTCTGCATTAAAGGAGGAACGTCAAAAGCTGAAAACTGTTTTAGCCAATAGTGAGGGCTAAGGTTTACCATTAATATTATACCTAGCTTTAATGCTGTGCTCCCAAATAGATTGAGAATTGCAAGCAAACCTTTCACCCTGAGTCATGAGAACACGAGGACATTAGAACATGCATTGCTCCCTACATACCATTTTGTCTTATTTTGTTCCTCTTTTCCTGTTGTGTGACTGGTATGTTATCCTCTACTGCCTCAGTGTCCTCCAGATGATGTCCATCCACACAGCAGGAGAAGGAAAAGAAATACCTAAAAGATTCAGATGTGCATTACAGCCACTGTCCAACAAAAACACAGAGAGATGGGACAAAGTTCCCATCATACTTTGTCCTTTCATGCATGTCATCTGAAGGTCAGTAACTCCCACTACTTGCTAGCTGCAGCCACTCAAATTAAAATCAGTAGGCTCTGGGTCCCTTTAAATATCACAGAGGGAGGCCCAAACCTCTTTAACCATAAAGATAACATCTGCCTCAAAAATGGAAAGCCAGAGAAAAAAGCCCAGACAAAACCAGTTGCCTAAAGCAAATAAAACATTGGGCTACTCATTAAATACAAAGGGCAGAAAAGCCTATAAAAGAAATTTTAAAAGCCTTAAAAAACCAGTATTTTTTATATCTTCATTCTCTGTATCTTATATTTTTAAAGGTCTGTAAAAAACAGCTATCTGTAACATATCTAGAAATGTCACAGTTTTACCAGGGTCACTTGGAAAGTTAGCAAAAAGGGGTCACGCTTCCAATCAGATTAATATACTAACGTGCCCAGCAGTAGATTATGTTAATTTTGACAGTATTTTTTAATATTTGTAATGCAATACATTAGTCGACAGGATTTCTAAGCCTTCTCGGAGCTTATTAGTCTGCCTTTATAAACCAAATGTCAGCTTTATCAAAGTCAGACGTTAATTATTAGTGATGGGCGAACCTCAAAAGGTTCAGAGGTTTGGTCTAGTTTGACTAGACAAGCATAAGACCAGCTGCTTTTGCAGCTCATGTCAATGGCAGATTTGGACTCCTGATTCTGCAAATGTTACACACTTATTGAAATGTAAGCACCCAGACAGAGCCTGCTACGTTTGAGGAGACTACAGAAGTGCATGCAGCTCAGCAAACATGGAGCTGCTTGACCCATCAGTGTCAGACTGCAACATCCCAGACTTCTTGCGTCACTCAATGCTGCAGCGGATGTAATGGAGCAATGCACTGTAATTGCATATCAAGAGAGGAGGGGAGGGGAGGACATTATGATCTGTTGCTGTATTATACTAATGAGAAGACAGAGGAGTCATACAAACATCCCAGGACAGACGTGTACAGATTCGTATAAATTGACACATTAGGAGTCTGAACCCAAATCAATATATTTGCAAGTGCTGTGTTTAAGCTGAGGAGCCCAGCCTCTTAACAACGCTTATTGGCTCAACCAGAGTGACTAATTGCTTGAGCGGAGCATGCCAGCATGGCTATATGGCTTTTGGGTTGAAGCCTGTAATAAAGAATACTGGGTGTGCCAGCATATGTCAGTGAAGACAGGCCTGAAGGGGACATGTGTGAGGGGCTGAGGTTTTGGCCTGAAAGTACGATTACTTACAAGAAAATGGGAAAGTTCATTTTGTTTCTTTACTTCTGTGGGTAAACAGTGAAGTTTTACTACATGGCAGAGATTGACTGGGAAAACCTGTGAACACATCAAACAAGCAACAATAGGATTTCACCAGCTAATGTTTTTCCATGTCCTGCAACAACAGTCCTTCTTCAGAGCAGAGTTACAGCGCTATTTCTTTTTCCTTCTGTTTAGTTTTATTTTTAACCTGAGGTTATTGTTATAACAACACATACTGCTTATGCATGGTCCATCCCTTTCCCCTCCCACCTGGTGAATGTTTAAGCCCTGTATGCAGAGCCTGTAGAAGAGAAATTTCCCCGCATACAGCCACCTCGCATACAGCAAAAGCCACCAGATTTTGAGGTAATCTGCAGGAGGGGTAATTTCAATCTCACAGCCGATACCTGCTGAATCCTCACACCTCTGTTAGCCATCTTCAGTGCTGCTCTTGCACATGGAGGGGAATGTGGGCACCTGCTACTGCATGTCAGCTGTGGTTTAAAGAAGGATTGAGCCTAATTCCATTTTGAAAAGAAACAGGTACGTTCCTCCAGGGGATGGTTTCAAGTTATGAATCTTACATGAGAGAAGGTGCCTATGTCATTACAATTTCTTATGTGGAGGCCCTTTCTCCATGCAACTTTTGAGAAAATTCCTGACGTTCTTCTAACTTCCCTCATCTGTTGCATGGGGAACTTTAAGTCAGGGACACTAAGGCTTTTTTTGGAGCGAAAACAACCAGCAACTGTGATGTTGAGTGTAGAACTCCACAACAGATCTGGGCACAAGTAATCTTTTTGGATTTATTTGGCAAATTGGTTGCAAAGCAGGAATCTGAATGTAGCTCTCCCAAAGCCCAGGCTAGCACTATAGCTGCTGCGCCAACTGCAGTATGAGGCAAAGATCAGCAGCAGGTTTTCCCCCATCTGCTTATTGCAGAGTGCTCACATCTTCTCTATAAGTGTGTGGAGATGGCCAGTGGTGGAGAAAACATGGGTTTAGATGAACCTGAAGTTCGCATCAGCCCAGCCACTCCAGTGTTGTCAAGCAAGCACAAGGACAGATGTTTTAAGCAACTGTGTCAAAATACGATTCAGATGCCAGTATCATTATAGTAGCAAAGCAGCAGAAAGCACAAAGGTGTATGACATTATAATCATGATGAAAGCAGCAGTCAGTGGTGGAGCAGATGTGATTGCAATCATATCAAAAACAGAGACAGCCAGCGTGGAGGCAGATGGGGCTGTAATTGAAACAAAGGCAGCTAAGCTACAAGATGGAAGGTACTGCTGCAAAGCTGGTGAGGCAGATGCTACTGCGACTGGACCAGATCTGCCACAGGACCTGCAGCAACAGCAGGTGCTGCAGCTATCTCAGAGCAACTGGGCATGTGCTCAGCAGTTGGGTAGCTGGCATCTAAGATGCAGCTGTAGGTGCTCTTTGGTTTTGAATTCCTGGCAATCACCACTTGCTGAATGGGGCAAGGGTTTTTACCTTTACACAATAATTTCCTCCAACCATTTATTACAAAACAATCTCATTTGTTCACTAAATTATCTGACTCTAAGTTTTTAAGGCCAGAAGTCACATCCATGGCTGTCTATTCTGGCTCCTGGCATGGCAGCTACTGCATTTCACCCAGCCATCACCCAGGCAAGCCCATAGTTCTCTCTTCACTTACCAAGAGAGATTAATAGAGGCATCTTTTCTAGAAGTCCTTTACACAACAGGATTTTGGAAGGAAAGCTTGTCTGGCATCAGCACATCCTTGTAAAGGGCCTAGGTCAGCTCTGAGTCACATCAATGTTAATGTCAATTTATGCTACTCAGATTGAAACACTTCCTATCACAGCTTATGTCCTCTATTCACAATTTTGTTGTTTGTGGGGACTGTGTGGTTGCAGTTATACGGATCACCACAGTCACTGAATGCCCCAAAGCGATGGCAGTTTTTGTGGTCACAGTTTTCACTGCTGATGCTCACAGGCTTACAGTACCTGGGAGCCAAACTCCCATTTGAATGGGACAGGGAACTTTATAGCAGCAAACACTGATAGGGCCGAGGCAATCAACGCTGTCTTTGCACCAGCCTTCACTGGCCTCTGTGTTTAGTGAGGGGCTTCAAGGAGAAGAGATACCTGCAGAGGATGAGGATCAATCAAGGATTACTCCTCAGAACTTGACCCGTACTTGGCCCATGGAATCAGATGGGCCACATCCAAAAAGTATCCCAAAAAATCACGAGAAAACTGGCTGATTTCCTTGCAAGGCCTCCTCTTTCTATTTTCTTTGAAAGGCTATGGAGGTCAGGGGCAATGGTATTAAGGGATAAATATTGAATCCATTTTCAAAAGAGGCCAGAACACTTGCCCTGTGAGGTGAAGCTGAGGGATCAGAGCAGGCTCTGCCTGGAGGAGAGGACCTGGTACAGCAGTATGCCAGTACCTACAAGGAGGTTACCCACAAGACAGGGACAGGGTCTTCACAGTGGTGCCTGGTAGGGTGGAATGAGAGACAACGGGGCCAAACCAAACCAAGAGAGGTTCAGACTGATTATAAGGAAAACCTTCTTTGCCCTGGTGATACTAAAGCAGTGGAACAGGGTGCTGAGAGAGAGGTTGTGTGGTCCCTCTGTGCATCAAGGTTTTAGAAATCTAACAATTTCAAAATTGGGAAGTGAGGTGTGAGGGATGCAGAGCTCCTGAAGATGGTGACGTCAAACCAGACCTCGGTGAGGTCCTTGCTGCAGGAAGGGAAGTAAAGCAATGTCATGACACTGAGATATGCAATCATGCTCTCATCTTAGTGTCATCTCTGTGTCCGTTGCAGCTCGCTTTCCAGTGCACTTGTCACCTCTTTCCTACCTCTACCCCTTATACCATTCTGTAACTGAGAGCTTTATACCGCAGCCATCTCTGTGAATGTGTACTCTTTTCAGCTGGACAGGAAGGTGACTGTGACACTCGCTCAAACCATCTCAATAGATTGGGTTGGTCCAAAGATTTCACCAACTGAACATCTCTGTCTCCAGCCTGGGTCCTTGCTCAGCCTTGTGACCGTCTTGTCGTATCCAGACAGAGACCACTTCATCAGATAAGTAGTAAAAATTATGCAAGCCTTTCCCAAAGACAACACTACATTCTGATAGTTTGGAACATATCAGGCAAAAAAAGATAGAATTCAAAGCATAAAATCTTACCATAAGGTAGTTTGTGCTGTTCAGCATCCTTGTTCAGAAGCCATGCATTCCTATAAGCTTCTGGGCTTGCCCCCAGAATGAATTTTTTTTTTTTGTAGAAGACAAGCTTGAACACTGAAATCCAAAGATTTGTGAAACTGGAAGGTAAACAGAAAAATAATGTTTTCCATGAGCTTTAAGATGCTGGTGAAGGAAGAGCGAGCATTACAATCATGACCAGTTACAAAGACACGCTTGCACGCTTAGGGCTTATTTACTTAGGAAGGAGAGTTTCAGGTCTCTTTGAAAAAAGATGATGTTTTCATTGACTATCCATTACAACTGTTTGAACATTTCTTGAAGTTATTTGTAAGTCATTACAGACAAACATTTCCTAATTGTGAGTGCAGATGATGAAGACTGAATCTTAGTCCCTGAGAAATAACTTGAGTCCTCTTAGTTACTCTAAAATAATTGATATGACAAGCTCCAAATTTCTTCCTTTCCCTCTTTTTTTTCCTTCATTTCTAACTGTAATTTCTATTCAAATGAAATCTTAAATATTCTGCCCTGACCTTTGCTGGAAGGAATTTAATTACCTGTAGAGTTTACATAAATTATGTGGCCTGTTTGTCTAAGATTAATCCTACACAGAGATCAATAGAGCCATGCAACATCAGGATAAAATGGCTTCTTGCAAATGCCACCAAAGGTCACAAAAATCTTTCTGGAAAGAGGGGGTGAGAGACATGGTGTGACACATTCCTGTCGTCAGTCCAGTGTATGTCACTGCTGCTACCTCTGCAGCCACTCAGGGATGATTTATCAGCTGTTAGAGGACATTTGGTACAAACACACTATAAGAACCAGCTGAGTAAAATTAATTGAATGTGGTGATGACTACAATTCATCATTCTCAAAAAATGGCTCAAAAAGTGTGAGAAGGATGATACATTGACCATAACACAGATAAACTGCTTTTCATATCAGTCTTTGGGAACAACCTTAGGCTGCCACAAATGCTATACCAGTTTTCACACAGAAAAGACAGCTCTTACTCTTTGTTTATGAGATGAAGAGGACATGCAGAGTATGCCTAGACAGGAGGCTCATTACAGATGACATGTTTGTAACTTGGTAGAGCTACTTTCTGTGTGTGCTAGGTATATGTTTACCAGCAAAGTTGAGTTCATTCTCATGTTAGCTTGACAGAATTAATGCAGTGAAGTGAAATACAGTCAGCTTCCAGGTTCATCAAGGCTAAATGGAGGGCCAAGAAATGTTTTTTCCTGTGTTAAAAAGAAACAGCGTTGAGAGAACAGAGAAGAGAGAAACAAACAATATCCTACCTGTTAGAGCAGCGATGTGAAAAACTTCCGAAGACTTTACCACACATGATTCAAACCATATGCTCTAACCTCAGTTTTCCACTGAGAAAACCTCTGATTTTGATGAACAGCCATATTCAGACCCTCACAAGACATAAGCACCAGGTGAAAAACTTTTTGATAATATTGCTAATGTGAGGACAGATTTTGACTCTAGCCAATTAGCTCTGTGCCAAAATAGGAGCTGAGCTTTTATGAAAATCAGATCCTCACTGTCATGACTAGCATTATTTTCTTTAAATCTCCCCCAGGTGGGCAGAACAATTTTAACTTAAGACTTTGAGAGCTTCAGGTTGTGTTTCCTGCCTCTGAAAGAGTAAAAAAGAGCAGACCAAGTGGTACCTTAGTTTGTAGAAACATGATGGAGGTCTCTGGTGAGAGCCATCTTTTGGGTCACAGTGTGAATGTCTTTCTCAGCTCTATTTGAGATAAACTTCTATCAGGAAGTGGGACCTACCAGTTTTATCTCCAGTGTATGAACTGCTGGGACATTATAAACCAACCGGGAAAGTTCATTTTATTGCATTTCTGTGTGATATAGCACAACAGTACTCGACCAAGTACTTCTGTTATACAAAGCAGTACAGAGTGCAATTTCACACATAGAATGATGACTTGAAGCTATACACTCTGGAGCTTCATTCAGAGTGTGGTTGGATTCATGCCCTTGGTTTGATCCACTGTGGAGGGGAGGCTCAGAAGCTGAATTTGAAGTGGGATAAAACTTGGATTTTTAAATGGCCCCAAAAGCCCAGTAGCGTTTTGATGTGGAATTATGCTCTGAACAGCATTAGCAATATTAACAATCTTTTAATTACTGTGCAAGCCTCTTTCGGCAAGCCTGGAGTCAGAACACCATGCTGAGGGACCATTCAAACAGGAATGATACACTCAGGGTAATAAAATGCCTATTGTTTCTCTGTCCTATAACAAAGCCTGGAAACCACAGATGAGATCAGGACCATATTTTGCAGGGCACTGCACACACAAGCAGGATGAGACAGGCCTTCCTCAGCTCACAGGCCAAGGGAGACGGAGGGAGAAGAGTGAGGACGAGGAGAAGGGTCATCCCTCCATTGCCTGCTTTGGTGAGAGCTGCAGGAGCAGACCCTGCCTTCCCACTCACAGCCCCGTGCAAAGTGGGCAGTACTGCCTGCAAGTGCCAGCTGCAGCTCAGATGGAACTTTTTAGGTCCCTGTTATAACACCAGGCCTTCATGTGCAGCTCTCTTTTCTGACTTGGAGCCTACGGGTGCCAGAAGAGGTCTGCTCACTGGCATGGGTGGACACACATATTTGATGCGTGGTTTTGCATTATACCAACCACTGCGGGGCTACACCGGGGACCCTGTACAGGGAAAACTGGAAATTGTCTACTGTCTGTCAAGCAACAGGAGACACTGATTGCTGGTGTAAAAATGCAGTTCAAATAATTAATTAATGAGAGCATCCTTGAGTTTTTCATCCATCTCCCACTTGGTGTTGATGGTGTGGGTTAAGCTGAATGTGAAGACATCCATGTACCTTCTGGGCTGCTGCCAGACTCTTACTGGCACCACCAACCCTGAAGTAGGCTGCTAACACTTGGGCTTCACAACAGATCTGTGTGGACATCTACCTTTTTTTGATATTTATCGAGAAGTGGCAATTCTATTAATACTGGCCCATTTTGGCACAGCACAAGGCAAAGATTCCCGGCAGCCTGGAGATGAAGTGCCCTTCAACAAGTGGACTTGTATTAGAGCAGCCCACTTGCTGGCCAGGGCACATCAGGCATGTCAACCTTCAGTCTCATCTCTGAAGGCCATGAAGCACCTTTAAAGTTCTCTTTTCCACTGACCCTCAAGAGGATCTTTGGCCAGTTTTGCGTTCTTAGGGGATGGGGATATGGGACAAGATATCTCAACTGTGATATGAAAGTGGAGCATAATAGCTGTGCAGTTAGGCATTGTCAAAATTATACTTCCATTTAATCTGTTCCAGAAACCCAGCTCTGTCTTTTTTTTTGCTACCTAAGACAAACTGTAACAGACAACTCAGGGGGGTAAAATGTCTTATCAATAGATTGTGGTGGTAGTGACACAGGATTTTAATTCAGGAGGATATATCTACATGCCTTCTATTCCCTTAGGGACTATATTATATGCTTGCTGATGTGAAAGACCCAGAAATGGTCCATACAACCATGTTAAACATTGTTTCCGGTACAATCTTAACTTAGAAGTTTTATTATGCAGTTACATGATGAGCTATATGAGAGGAGTAAGAGGGGGATATTGTTTCATTTCTCTTACAGGTCAGGACACCACCACCAGAGATCATAAAGCAGTTTATAGGTTGTGAGATTCATGCTCCAAAGGAAAGAACACACTTGAAAAAAAAATGAAAATAACAATGCAAACTGAGTTACAGCAGTTTTTTATCTGTGTGTGTTACATCAGTGCAAATCTGTGCAAAAAAAACCCAGCTCAGGTTAGCCACTTTAGGCATTTCTAAATATTCTTGATTAATATATAATAATTAAAAGTCTAAAATTCTTGAAAAAATATTAAAGACACTATAATTAATGGCAGAGTCAAAATTGAAACTAGTAGTTATTGAACATCAAGCATTTTTTACTACATCTAACCTTAGCTATAACTACAAATTCTCATCACTCCTTCACCAATCATTTCAAATATTAGCCCAAAACCTTTTTGGCATTATCCCTCTATTAACCATCCAATGATACATGAATTTTAGTACCCAGGTCCTTTCATGTGCCTTTCCTTGAAGTGAAATTCTTAGCTGTGAAGGGGCTGTGGCACTTCACCCCATCTTCCCAATGTTCTCTATGCAATCCCAAATGGTAACCAAGCACAGCAAATGTTTATGCACAGAGCTGAAGAGCTGAAACAAAGCAGCAATGATGCCATCACTGAGAACTGAGTGACCTTTGGCAGAGCAGCCCTGACTCCAAGGTCCAGCAGGCAAGGGGATTAATTTTACGGTCTGGACAGTCCTGAATTCCAAGCATAGAAATTGGATGTTTGTAATAAGCTATTTACAGTTGCAGTTCTATTATTTTTATTGGTCCTCAAGGACTCACAAACAATGCTGCACAATTTGGTCACCATCTCCTAACTCATTGTGTATTCACTGTCTCCATAAATAGATGTTGCTTTTTTGGACAGCATCCTCCATATCTCTCTTTCAAAGCAAGGAGCCACTGGGCTAGGAATTATAAAGGCTGACAGTAAAAGAAAAGACAGTTTTCTCAACTCCCACATGGCATGGCTATAAATGTGCCACCAGAGGAAAAGCTGGGAACTACAGGAGCAACCACAGCATTTTTAGTGATACTTACATATTTGCAGAATGTCCAAAAGAGGAAAGTCCTATCAAAACTCAGAGGACAAAACCTTCTGATGAAATCTTTCCATGCTGTTGCAACCAAAGCCTTTCCTTGGTACCTGAATACCACAGAGAAGCTATCCAGCACATTTTATATTAGCATGCAGTTTTCATCCAATGTACAAGGCCCAGGTGAATTTCTATGGGCAACTCATTCTAGATATATAAGGTATATTGGTGGTATGATGTATGAGTCATTTTTCCTGAACATCCAGCCTAAGGGCTGCAGAATAAGGGTCTGCAGGGGCACATGCTATTCAGGAGTCACGGCTGCAGCTGACATTATAAACCTTAACTCTGCCAGGCACCATTTTCCTATCATTCAGTTCTTCATTTTCCATGAATCTGTAGAATATTGCAAAAGCTCAGTACAGGCAGTATAGATTTATCAAGTGTGAAGCTGGGAAGCCTCATATACCAAATATGCCTTGGCTCCACTGCATTTCAAGCAGCAAATTTGGTCCATATTCTGCTCTTTGAAACACTTTTCATGAACCAGCCTCACAAAGTGACTGATAGATATGTCTGATTGTAATAATGTTAACTAAAGGTTAAAGCAAAAATAGACAAGGACTACAGCCTGCCCTGCAGAGGAATCAGATTAAATTGTAAAGTGAATTAAAAAAGATCTTTTTTTCACACTTTCCAATGAAATGACTGGGGACACTAAGCAAGAACTGGAAGGGGGAGAGAGGTAATTATATACTCCAGTGCAAACTTGTGCCATCATTACATTGATGGTATCAGTATAATACCTTCTCCCAAAATTACAGGAGTGAAAGGAAAGAAACCTGATGGGAAGAGGCAAGACCCTCAGCCTGTAGTGTATGAGTGGAGCAGACATATAATCCCATAGTCAATTATTAACCAAGGTCAATATTTATGGCACAGGGAACCATTTCAAGTGTACATTATTTATGTAGAGACCTGTAATGAGCACTTCATGCTCAAATAGAGAATATATGTACTGGGATAATTTTAATAAGAAAGCTGCCTGTCATGGGAAACAGGATATATCTCCTCGGAAATGGTCTGTGTGTCTGTCTGTCCCTGACTCTTGCTCCGATTGAATCAGTCAATATTCTCCACCATTACAATTCACAATCAGAAATATCCTTCAGCTGCAAGTTGGCAAGAATGGAATTAGATGTTTTAGACTTTGGTTTTGAAACTCCTATTTACACAAACTGAATCCAGACTGTGGATTTTTCTTGGAAAATGGTAATGTAACCTAAATTATGTGAGGAACTCCAGCTATCCATTCCACATATCCAAGTAGACTGAGGCCACTGCTGGGAGCATTTTCATTCCTCGACTTAATGTAGTTTCTGAATCACACTTCCATTTGCCTCATGAATCCTTCCTCCTCCCAGAGTATGTATCAAGGATAAGGATGTGATAAAGACTCTTGAACTAGGAAATGACAGCTTTGCTGTGACAACTGCTGAAGAAACAAGTGGCTGGTTTATATGACTGTAACATATGAGCCTTTGCATTTGGGATTTGGCTTGTATTCCACGCATTCATACAGCATCAGTCATTTACTGACAGCCCGCTCTTTATGCTGTTGCTCACACACAGAAGGGTATCATAGTATGCTGAGTCAGGTTTTAAAGGAATTTAGGCACATAAACATGCTGAATGGCTTCTAATAGGATTTCCAAATATGTTTAAGCACACAGCTTCCGAAAGGTACCTCTGAAAAAACCATAAAGCAGCTATGGGCACCTTAAAGTGCTTGAAAATCTTATAATTGAAAGCAAGTAAATTTCTTGCACTCTTGCCTGCAATTTTCAACAGGGGCTGGAGAGCTCTAAGTGTTTTGGACTCTTAAGTTGCTGTGTTCCCTTGAAAATCTCAGCCTAAGACCTTATCAAGTGCCAACAACATTAGAGGAGTCTCAGCAAAGTGATTTAGAAGTTGGTACTAATAAGCACTCTAAATCAATCCAAAACATGTCTCATGTTGGGTGACGTCTGCTATTGATCAGAGGGACAGGACAAGTCAAGTCAAGGAAACATGATTGGGAAAATAATAAAACAGCATCAATGAATGTTTCAAGGTGGGTTTTTTTTTTTAGCTTGAGTGGCTACACTAAAGCACACTGCTGGTCCAGAGGTGATCATCTGTGGGCTACTCCCCAGACAAAGAGGAGACAGTGTACATTAGAGGAACGGTAAAAATGAATTTCCCTCCTCACAATCCTCTGTTCAATCTACAGTTTATTTATGCTGTTCTTAACATTGAGACTATACCCAGCTCATTCCTTTCTGACTGATGATACATTGCTTAAATAGCACATTAGATGGGTACTTTTTAGGGATCTGGCAAAGCAGTTGATCTCTCTGTGAACAAACTAGGGAAAATACTGTCAGCTCACAGACCTGCTGATGGGCTTAGGTAGGATTATAGCCTGGAAAAGGTAAAGAAGTTGGGGGATCTGCTTCCTGGATAGGGCTTTTCTCAAAAAAAGCCATCTACAGGGATATTCACCCTACCCAGAGGAAGCTTTTTCCCTAGGGTGACTGAGGGCACCTTCTGTCCCAAAGGAAGTTCAGCTATTGTGGTTGCCTGCTGGGTAGAGTTGTGCTGTTTCGTCTTTTCCTGTTGGAACTGAAAATCTGATTGAGAAACATCTTTCTGGCACAATTTCTGAAGGCCACCCACACATCCCTGTAACTTAAATTTCTATTACTTAACATAGAGGTAACATGTCTCCCCAGGGAAGAGGAGGAAGGGATTATGTTGCAGTTGCAAACATCTGTAGGGAAGGAAGCACATGAAGCATGTATGTTTTAAAGAGGGAGCTCAGGACAGGGGGAAAGAAAAGCTCTTTGTTGCCTGGAAGGAAGGATGTTCTTCCTCCAGGGGCAGATGAGGAAGGGGATGTGAGGTCATAACTGAGAAAGGTGAGGTGAACTAGGGCTGAACGTCACCTGATGTGAAGCGGCGAAGGAAGAGAGAGGGGCCCTGTGGTGGTATGGCTGTTTCCTCACAAAGTGACCTGACTGCAGGCTGTCCTGGAGATGCCACACCTTGTAAAGGGTCTTTGGGCTGAACAACATTATCGTGCATCTAAAACTGCGCAGGGAGACACTGCGAGTTAAGGCGAACCAGCAGCCCCCCTGCCTCACTTCAGTGTCTTTTCCTTGGAAGGGGCTTGTAGTAGAACACATCAGTTTGCACTCCTGCCTTTTTACTTTTGGCAACATGAAGTAGTTAATGTATTAAAAAATAGCAAACTTAAAGCTCATGCAGGCTACTCTATTGCAGCTGTAAAAAAACGCTACACTGGTCCAGCTGGGTTGCTGAAGAATAACTCAAGACAGCTGGAGACATGGTTAAAGAAACAGTCCTCCACAGCTGGGCCTCCTAATGAAAAATATCGCGTGACAATCTCAGAAAATTGTTACTACAGAGAAGAGAAACCCTGGAGACAAGGGAAAGACAGTCTTTGGGAGGTGCAAAATTCTCACAGTTAGCCAGAGAAAGTATTGTGTACAGGAGAGCTAGTGCAGCCTGGCTTCCTATGGGTTTGTGCCTGTGGTGAGATTCATGGTTGTCTGCTCTGAAACAGATGCCAAGCGAAGCTTTTATCAAGGCCAAGGAATTAAAAATATCTCCCTACCAGAAGGATTCTCTTCTGAGTCTTTCCCCCAGTGAAGGGATTAGTAGTCTCTGTCTCTCTCCTACCTGCCTGCCTAAGACTTGCAGGAATTTTCTACTGCTTTGTGTGACTGAAATGAAAAGAGCTAGCGGGTTAAAAATGCATCTGATGGAGGAAAAATACACACGCACATACAGATCATGATCCATTCCGTTAGGAAAACGGGCTGAAAATATAGCTGATGAGGAACATGCTAACTATGCAACATATAACCTCTTTAGCCCCTGAAGCGTCTTCCTGGTCTGGAAGTTTTTGTGTTATGTAAGGAGTGGGAAAGGAATGACAGAGCGGTGCAATAAGAGCACTGAGGGTTTAAAGCTGGCAAAAACGAACCTGTTATTTTCAGCTGCTTTAAAGAGCTCTGGATAAGAGCGATCCTGCAAGCTGCCTGCCTGACCTATGTAACAGGAGTTTCACTGGCTTGCATCAGCCAGCCGCTGGCTCTTATACTAACCAGGCCAGCATTATTGTATTACATTTAATGGAGCTCCTTATGTCATTCCAGCCTTGTTTCCTTTTTCTGATCCATGTGCTTTCCCTCCCTCCCATCACCTCTCCCTCATCTCAGCTGGAGTATGCATACGTGCCCCTCTTCCCCCTGTACCAGACACCACTGCAGTGCAGTGCTTATGATTACAAATCATCTCATTAAAGCCAGACAGCCACTCAGCTGGATGCAAATTACTGACCTCCTCAATTTATGAATGTCAGACTTTTCAGGGTGGGAAGGGAGGGGGGAACAGGGTGGAAAGCGTTCCATTAAATGGTATCCATCAACCCTATCACTTTTATAAGCTAATAAAAAGGCTAAAATGAAGTTCATTGGGACTGGCTGGATCTAGTAGTACCAGCTGGTTCTATGAAATATTAATAGAAACAAGACATGTCTCTGCTTTAGAGTCTGTTAGGTGAAAGGATGATATTGTTATTGATAAGTTACTGCCCTGTCCATTCTTCTGAATGACATCTTCAGTTTCCTTCTGGCAGTGTTAATCCTCCTATGTATGTGACAAGACAAGGCTAAAATACAGGAGAACCCATTACTGAAGAGTAAAGACCCAGATTTTACAGAGGATAAAAAAGATAGCCCCAACTTGCAGGTGATACCTACTCTTTTGACCCTTTTCCATCATATATGAACTTTGCTGCCTTTCTGTGATTCCAACACGTAGCTTTGGCTCGCACTGGGAGAGGGAGGTGTGGCAGGCAAGGTCTTGAACCTGAACCGTGAGTCCTGGGGGGAAAAAAATGCAAGCTGTATTGAAGAATTCAGACTGCAAAAACACTGCTTAGCAGCATGGCAGAAGAGCTTGTTTCAGACAGTTGGATGATGAAGGTTTTCCCATTGTGATGGTGGCTGCTCAGTTCAGCAAGTCCTTAGACTTATTTTGAATTAAGAATAAATGCATGCTAAAAAATCTGCTGGTTGCTGGGATATCTGGGCAAGCTTAACATTCATATATCAAGGCAATTAGCACAGCAGATCCAGACAGATAGGAAACAAACAGAAAAACCAAACAATAAACAGGCCCGCACTATCTCAAAAATCTACAGATGGTCCTTTTGGGTAGCATGAGCACTATACCATTAGAGGGAAGGAAAGTATACCAAATGACGTCTGCCCTATGGCTGAGCAGACCATTTCCATCCATGTTAATATCAATTAAGCACTTCTCACCAGCGCTGAGAAACATTCTCCTCTAGCCTCAGCCAACCAGCTGGGCTGCTGGGGTCTCTGCAACTACTGGGCAGTACAGTCTGTGAAAGAGACTAAGAACAACTAATGGAGATCTCTTTGAGATGCTGTGAGCAAGAGCTTCACAAAGACAGAAAGATACATCATAAAATTTTTGTTCTTCTGCGTGTCTCTCCTCCCAAGATAATGGCCAGTCACAAGCTTTTAGAAACAGAATAAATGCACTAGAACATATCCCTTGGCAGAACAAGGCAGATGCAATGATAAATTAGCTGGCGGGTGGAAGACTACCTACTGTGCAGAGAACAGGTTGTCAAACAGATTCATTTATGGCTGTGAGAGTGATCAGTCGGATTCTGAGCGGTTAGTGGAAATAATTGTATCACATATTAACAGCATGCTACTTACAAAGGACAGATACGCTGTTGACTAGATAGCAGAAGCACAACTTGTCATTCAGCAAACATATACACAATAAATTTGAAGCTTAAAATCAAATCCTTTAAATTTTCCCAAAAGAGTTCAGTTCAGAGCAGAGCTCAAGCATCAGCAATGTCAGTCAAAAAGGTAACAGTAGCAACGAAAGGCTGGCAAGCAGTTTATAGCGATATCTTTATATTTTTGTCACACCCAGAGGGGACAAGGGCCAAATGAGTCTTCAAAAAACAGTAGCTAGTGCACACACAGACATCTATTCGCCAAGTGTCATGCTGCATAACTGCTTACAGCCAAAAATATCCATTACTACAGTGAACAGATGTAAGCAAGAATAACAGGAAGGAAGTGCTGCTTAAGAGAAATTTTGCAGTGATACTCAAAATGATTAAAATACAGTAACGCAGGCAGTGAATCTCTCCGGCCAACAGTAAACCAACCGTATCTTCACAAAGCATTTTGTGAATTTCAAACTGAAGTTGAAAAAGTCCCACTTTTTACTTGAACTGCTAGCATTTTAAACTGTCTTTCAGGAGCAGTTCTGATGGAGTTGCCACCCCTGCAAAGATGAACAGAGACTTATCAGGAAATAAGCACCCCTTGAGCTGGAGGAAGAGTAGGCAATAGTTAGCATGGCAATCTGCACTGTCTTACCACTGCACGGATTTTGGCCTGGCTTGGTGTGCTGGCTTCAAGGCAAACAGTTGGTTGCAATATTTTTTTTTTTGTCAGAAGTCAACTGGAGTTTTTAAAGGTGGTGGGGGAATACTTTAGTGAAATAGTTCTCTTCCGCTGATCAGCATCTTCTCCTGCTTCAAAGAGGTGAACTACATCAGAAAAGAAATGGGCAGAGCAAGCAAGTCCACAACAGACACAAGGGCTCATGATCTTCACTTGTGCTTCACGGCAGCACTCTGCCCAGGGGCAGCAGACTTTTGGAGTGCCATGGGCAAGTCTCTGCCAAATGTCTATGTGCAGGACTGACATCCCAGTTTGAAAAGAAGCAACAAATGGATAGGGAAGCATAAAGCTGGTAGATCATAAACATTCCGGTGTTTGGTACTGATGGCACACCTGATCTGAGTTTTTGGAGAAAAGACAGCAACCTGTGCCTAGGTTAGGCACAGGTATCCTACAACCCTTTTTTGGTCCTCAAAATATCTTAACTAAGAAAAAACTGTTATGAATGACTTTGAAAATTAGACACATCCAACAAAATTTCTGTGAAGAACTGTCAGCTTGACACAGCTTGTGGAAGACCTTGAGGAGTCTCTCTCCTCTTCAGCATAGCAAGCTATTTTACAGAACAGAAGCTTATGGTTAAAAAGTAGTGACAATAATCATATGAATAGGACCCTGTAGTCTAGAAAGTGTTCATTGTCTGTTTTATTTTCTCTTCAAGGACAGGCAAAAGATGTCAGACTCTACCTGAGCTATGTGGCCCCATCAGCAGAGTACATGTGCTATATTCAGTGACTGTGTCAAGGAAAATCTATTAAACTGACAGTGACAAACACCCCAGTCTCCCCCTTGCAAGGAGACTATAGTCAGCCTTGCTGATGTGCACTTTTATCCCAGGATTTCTGGAGTCCTGTGATACAGCTGCAGAGTTCAGCAAGAGCTCTGGAGGATAACCCAAATCCAGCTTTGTAACTGGTGATAATTAACAGCATTTTCCCAGTCAGAGGAGGGACTTGAACCTACACCACTTACCTACCGGGTGTAGTAGTTGGCCACCAATTACTGCACAAAATATGGTCAGGAAAGAAGGTTGCATAGTGAACTATAAGAGTCATAGAATCATAGAATCATTTAGGTTGGAAAAGGCCTTTGAGATCAAGTCCAACCATTATCCCATGATGACTAAGTCCACCACCAAACCATGTCACTAAGCATCACCGCTACATGTTTTTTAAACATCTCCAGGGATGATGATTCCACCATCTCCCTGGCCAGCCTGTTTTGATGCTTCAGCACCCTTTCAGTGAAGAAATTTTTCCTAATATCCAATCTAAACCTCCCCTGGTGCAACTTGAGGCCGTCTCCTCTTGTCTTGCCACTTGTTATCTGGGAGACTGACCTCCACCTGCCTACACTCCCCTTTCAGGTAGCTGTAGAGAGTGATAACGTCTCCCCTGAGTCTCCTCTTCTCCAGACTAAACACCCCCAGTTCCCTCAGCTGCTCCTCATCAGACTTGTGCTCCAGACCCTTCCCCAGCTCCGTTGCCCGTCTCTGGACACACTCCAGCATCTCTATGCCCACATTGAAGTGAGAGGCCCAAAACTGAACACAGCATTCAGGGCGCAGCCTCAGCAGTGCCGAGTACAGGAGGATGATCACTGCCCTAGTTGACTCACTGACCAGCTGTGTTGGGAAGTTGTCTTCCACACACTCCAGAAACCTCCTACACTGCTGCCTCTCTGCTGTGTTGTATTTCCATCAGGCTCCTGGTAGGTTCAAGTCCCCCATGAGAACAAGGGTAGTGATCTTGAGACTTCCCCCAGCTGCTAGTAGAATGATTCCTCTCCCTCTTCATCCTGGTTGGGTGGTCTTTAACAGACTCCCACCATGATATCCACCTTGTTGGCCCTGATTCTTACCCATAAACACTTGACCCTGTTGTCACCATCATTCAGCTCTAGGCAGTCGAAACACTCCCTGACATACAGAGCTACTGCACCGTCTCTCCTTCCTTGCCTAACCCTCCTGAAGAGTTTGTTGCCATCTATTGCAGCTCTCCAGTCGTATGAGTTACCCCAACATGTTTCTGTGATGGTGATAATGTCATAGTCTTCCTGCTCCACGATGGCTTCCAGAGCATCCCATTTGTTGCCCATGCTTCAGGCACTAGCATAGATGCACTTCAGCTGTGTTATTGATCTTGCCTCCAACCCTGGTGTGCTGCCCCCAGGCTCATCTCTAACGAGTTTGGCTTTATTCCCTTCCCTCTTCCAATCTAGGTTAAAGCTCTCTCAGTGAGCCCTGCTAACTCCTGACCTAGGATCTTTTTCCCCCTTTAAGACAGGTGAACCCCACCTTTACCAGCAGGCCTGGTACCATGTAAACTGACCCATGACAAAAAATCAGAAATTTAGCCATTGACACCAGGCCCAGAGCCACATATTGATCTGTGTGATCTTCCGATTACACGCCCCATTGTTCCCTGCAACTGGCAGTCATCCCAAGGCCCTGAGGTGCCTCTTGATTGCCCTTAGACTTGTTTGGACTTCATCACTGCCCACTTGGAAGACCAGTGGTGGGTAGTAATCAGAGGTTCTCCAGTAACATCCCTTACCCAGACCCCAGGGAGGCAGCAGGCTTCCCTGGGTTGGGTCTAGTCAGTATATTGGGCCTTCCATTCCTCTCAGAGTGTAATCACCAAGGACAACCACCTTTCTTTTCTTCCTAGCAGAGCTGGTTGTGATGCATGAGGTCATTGACCGACTCTTCCTAAGCAGCTCCTCCAACCTGGATGTGCTTTCATCCACATCATCATTTTCCTGGCCTTCAGGTTTCAAACCTGCATAATTATTTGTATAGGGGTATCCGGGGAGGTGAATTAGGTTGGGAGGTGGTTTGCCTGCTGCCCCACGCAGGGACCTGTTTCCATTCTTCCCCATCACTTAGGACTTCTCCATCTGCCTGGTCACTTGAACACCAGAACCAAGAACTCGGTCACCATTTCAGAGGAAACAGGTGAGATTTGTTGGGTTCTCAAGAAAATGATTGTAAGCGTGTGCCTTTGGGGGTAGTGTCTGAGCTCTGGATCTGAAGTGAGGATTCTGGAGACATCTTATCCCTGCCTACCCAGGCCCTGCATTTCTCTCCTGATTATCTTTTGGCTACATGCTGCATCTCCCTGCTTAGCATACAACCTGCTCTGAATCCCACTCTAAGCACATAATCTCCCTGTCAGCTGCATAGTAAGCTGCAGTGTTTGCTTAATGGTACTACGCTGTGCAGACAAGATGGTTACTGGACCTAGTCCTTACCAGGCTACTAAAAGTAGTTTCTGATGAAATAGCAAATTGAGCTATGTCTGACACAGATCAAGAACTTGAACCACTGGACTGTATGTGCATATGCATGCATAAATTTATGAAAAAAAAGAAATTAGAAAATCAGTATTTCCATTTCAGGGGTGAAGGCTCACGGGTTATTTTCTCTCTTATCTTTCTGTTTTAACCCTTCAACAAATGCTGCTAGGTATGAGGGTATATTCCCCCCAGTGCTGCCCTAATAAAAGATGTGTTCCCTGACTTAATAACTTTGAAGAAGGAGAAAACTTTCATAAAATCACATAGTGTTCACTTTGGGCCAAATATTTTGGTGCTTCATCAGTGATTCATTACCAATGCAATTCTCCCACTGAGACCAGTGAACTAGAAAACAACGTGGTCTCCCTGAGTATCTAGACTATATTTAGCCAAGGACAGCCAAAATAAAAGAGGGAAAAACTGCACTTTTTTAAAACACTTGGAATGACCATACCCCTGAAAAGGCTGGGATAGATGCACTTATGCGGATGCTGATCCACCAGGCTTACCCAGACTGTATCGATTGCCAGCATTTTGAGCCAGCAGAGGAGAAATGCATTGATCTGCTGAAGAGCAGCTGGAGCCACTGTATCACACTGAATATCTGCACGTGGAATTGTAGTCTAATTTGGGTCTGAGCCCAGCTCCAATTGCTTCCAAGTGCATTTCATCCAAGAAGAGCTTGTACAAATATTCACCTGGTAGGGTAGTCTATTTTTGTCTCTGCCTTTGCTTAGCTGTACAGAATGTGCTTGGCTGATGCAAAACCTGCTGAAAACTGCTCAGGGTGAAAAAAGTAATGTTCCTGCAGCAGACTTATCCCTTTCTCCCTTTGTTTTCTGTACCCTCTCCACTTTTTATTTGGGTTGCGCTCATCCCCCCTCTTTCTCCTCAATGAGGTAATGTTTCTCTGAATTTGTTTATACTTTGGTATCAGATGCTGACCCTTTCTCCTTCCTGTCATCAGCTGGCTCTGTCTGTGATGCCATGTGACACAATGGGTGATGGCAGAGCACTTACTAGCAGTTGCATCAGAAAAGGCTCGTGACACCTGCTGCTCAGTAATGAAAAAGAAGAGTGAGCTCACACTGAAGGTGACTCAGCAACGCTTCTTAGCTGCTTGTTACAAAACAGACAGACATGCTTTTATCAGTCCAACAGCATACTCCCCTACAGCCTTCTACTGTAAGAGGATTTAAAGAATCTTTACATGAGCCAAATGGCAGAAGCTACATCAGCTTTAGGCTCAGGGTATTTCTGTCTGCACATGTTTTTATTACCCTGCGCTTGATGAGTCTTGCAGTTTCTCTTCCAGACAAGGTGGAATCTGAAAGAGCCTGAAAAGGCTGATTCATTATTCACCTTCCCAGTTAAGCAATATCCTGAACAGGTGGGAAGGAGGAGGGTACCAAAGGCCAGCTACACTTTCCAACTCCAAATAGCACACTGTTATCCAGTTACTTGAGATTTACAGACAACACAGGTAGTGGTTAATTTCCTTTATATTTCTGCTGATCTTGATAGAACAAAATGAAGAAATCAACCCTGGGGTTGCTCCATATACCGCATATATACTTCTGCACTTCTCAAAGTGTGCATGAATGAAAATTATATGAGCTGACACTGTCCTTTATCGTGCCTACACCCTTACATGATATATATTCAGCCCCAAAGAGAAGAACTTGGGGATACTGGTGGATGAAAAATTGGACATGAGCTGGCAATTTGCACTTACAGCCTAGAAGGCCAATCATATCCTGGGCTTTATAAAGAGCAGCATTACATGCCATGTTGCTTAATCACATGATAGTTGAAGGTTACCATCTTACCTGTATCTCAGTACTGTTCTTTATGCTTTATAACAAGCCCACCTACATGAGTGTTGGGTCTCGGCAACCTGGTGCAGAAATCAGGACAGAGACTTAAGCATCTGTCTGAGATCTGAATGCACATGCACGAGAGCAGGAGCCAGAGGTCATTTTTTTTGAGCTCTTAATATATAGTGACATGAACAGAACCAGCCGATGGACCTGCAAATTGATGAATCAAATCCCACCCTGTTATGAAGTATGGCAAGACAGATCTGCCTCATACGCTGTCTCCAAATCCTGTCTACCTTCATATGGATGCGATAGCACTAATTCTGCACCATTTAAATCTTCATGCGTAAGAGATGGATGTGACCCTCCTACCTTATTCTTTACTACGACTCGGTTCTTTATGTTTCATTGTCCAAATTAGTAAAACAAGGATCAATTAGAACTAATTCAGATCTCAACTTCTGCAGTTGTAACCTAGTGCTTGCTATAAATCAATAATAGCTGATCTCTCAGAAAAGCCCAGCTTCTAGGATGCCCACACCCTCACGCATTAACCAGACAAAACTGGAATGACAAGTCAAGACAAAAAATTTGTCAGCCTCCTCCTGTCTCCATGACTAATGTTACTGCTGTTGTGGAAAGATCAGGGGGGAAAGTGAGTAAAAAGTATAAATGATATTTATGCCTTTCAGCCATGTCTTGTTTGTTTTCTCTTTATCGTGCATTGTATTAATGAGGAGGATAATCGTTATTTAATATCCTCTTCCAAAAAAGGCACTCAACCAAGGCACATGAGGGCTTGAAATAATTAGGACAATATAATTGGGTACATTATAGAGGGCATGAAATTAACTGTAGTTAAATTAACTCTTCTTTCTCAAATGAGCATAAAGGAGAAATCGCCAAGAACACATCTTTCTCATACTAATTGGAAGCAGAGGAATGCAGTATTTTATCTGCCTGAGTTTTAATTCTGAACCACAGTTGTGCTTGTACATTTTTCTGTTGTACACCACCTATAATTGTGGTCAGCCCTTGTTTCAATCTGCTGGAGTCTCTCCTGCCTTTAGGCAGCAATGAAAGTAGAGCTTGCTGCTTGGTGCTATAATCCCATGGAGGTTGACAACTGGATAGGAGACTTCCAAGAACATTTAAATATATGTCATTGACTCATTAGACAAGGACTAGATCAATGTTCCTGTTTCATGAGAGGGAATGTTAGTGACCTTTTTTCTCAGTAGAAACACTGGTCTTTGTTCTTCTGTTAATTCACTGCACTGTCCCCATGAACCTGACCAGCCATCCTGGGATGTGTCTGACCCCAGTTGCCCTCAATGGACCTGATCCTAAGCCCCACCTGCAGCCTGATGTTCTGGTCTGACCTCAGCCTATCTCCAGTCTTATGGAGATAGGTACCTGATGCTCAGGGCTGCCTCTGGCTACCCACTTGCATGCCCCGCTCCTTGGCTAGGGGTGGTGAGGTGGGCCCTGGCTGTGAAAGCCCACTGCTGCAGGTCCCCAGCAGGAGACCCTACAGCCCCCAGGGTGCATCCAGCCTTTACTGCACCTTGACAGCTTCCTTCCTCCAAAGCCAAAGTCTGCAATGCATGGTAAACATAAACATGCTCACAACAGTTCTGTTCCTTCTAGAAGCTGCACTTTAATATCCCATCATTATGAGGCTCTTTTCCATCCAAAAAACAGAGATTCAGCTGATGCAAAAATTACAAATTTAGGTTGAATTGTTTTCAGCCACAAAAGAAAATGGAGAACCACTGAAAATAGTCAAAAGCTTCTTTCAAATTTGCAGAATGAAATGTGTTCATTTTTTATTTCAAAGACACATTTCTTACTAAAGAAATTCTTATTTATGAAACAAAAAAAATATTTTAAATTTAAAAAAAAAAAACTTTTCCTTTCAAACATTGACTAATGGATGGCTCTGCTCCCTAAAAATAACAGGGCTACTTCTCAGAGATGCTTGTTCCCAGAAGCTTGTGGAGTTGTATCGCTAATATGTCTTTTCTGGACAGGAAAGCAGAGCTATGCTGGGTCCACGACAGCCCTTCAGGGACCTGAATGACCTCTAGGAGCTGGGGATATCCATGCTTGCGGAGCTGATATTCACAGAGAAGATGACAACTTCAACGGGTATTTTGTACTTTTTTACCCCGTGAAATTTCAAACAATTGAAACATTATTTTTATTAATGTGAAGGGATACAGCTGGTCTAAATACAGAATCACATCACAATTGACAACTTAAAATTTAAAAGTGAAGGCTAATTTGCTATACAGATAGGGAACTGAAAGCAGCCGTTTTGTATGAAAGCACTTACTGGCTCATTTGGAATTACTCTCATTGGGACCAACATGCTGTGGTTGTCCAGGAAGGCTTAAAACATAATCCAGAGCAAACTGCTGAAATTCAACCATCCTGGACTCACCCCTAACCCAAGAGGAATTTAACAGTAAGAAGTGCAGTGGTGGAGTTTGTAAACAGAACTCTCTTCAGTGATGGAGCAGTCAACGTGGTGGAGACACAGAATGTTCCACCCTGATGTGAAGCCAATTTTTACCCCATTAAGTGAGGCAGTGTTGTTGGTGGATATAACACAGGGATGGGAATCAGGAAACCTAATCTCACACTCTGAGTCTACCATGGAGCTCCTTCACCATCCCAGGTAATTATTTTATTCATACACATAGCTCAGAAGATGATGATAAAGATGGTATTGGCTCTTTCCACCCTTTCTACTATCCTCCTGCCTCCTGGGTGACATCAGCAACCTACAAGATGTGGGGATGTGCAGACTTTCTCGCTGTCCCTTTCTCTTTAAAATTGGAGTTGTCTTCTCATTCTCTGAACCTTTGCTCCTCTACTCCTTCTTATTGAAGTTATATGTTCCTGGAGATGTTAGTAAGTCATGGTACTGCAGAAGAGCCTACAAGCTGTAGTCAAGGCCCTTTTTCCTCAGTGTTTCTACTAAAAATGGTCTAAAGTCAACCAACAGCAAAGGTAACCAGAAGAACTTATAAGAAATTAAATAAATCTGGACCATTACCCTTATGTTGAAATAAAATAAAGTCTAGGTTACAAGGGAAGGACACACACAGAAAGTAGAAGGTGGCAGCACTAAAACACACACATATCCTAAGGTGAGACTTCAGTGAGTCAGTCTGTCTTCCAGGTCATTCAAATGTTTTTTCTGTTGTTTCCAGTGGATAATGTGGGATTTAACAAGAGATCTTCAGCTGGTGTAAACTGGTGTCAGTCACTTCAAGATAATGGAACACCACTGGTTTTCATCAATTCAAAACCTGTGTCTATTTTTGAAAGGGGCTGACGCTGTGTCTAGAGTTCAGTGAGGTTTTCAGTCAGGCTCACTGAAATCCATCTCCCATTCCCAGGCTTTGGGATATGAAAAACAGGCTGACTTCTTGAAGTGCTTGGGCAACCTGGAAAGAAGGCAAATGAGAAGGAGATTCAATGGGAAACATTAGGAAAAAGGATCACAAGCAGGAGGTAAAGGTGAAGCAAACAATGGTTGGAGTTAACCCAAAAGGA
The DNA here is from genome assembly GCF_023638135.1 of Falco biarmicus. NCBI lineage: Eukaryota > Metazoa > Chordata > Aves > Falconiformes > Falconidae > Falco > Falco biarmicus. The sequence continues at coordinate 16,339,256 of NC_079290.1, forward strand.
AGAGAAATGGAGAAGAAATCCTGTAAGAAAGAATGGAACAGAATTGGAAGCTTGGGCACCCTCAAAAACAGCTGGTCTGGATGGAGGAGGAAAGGGGAAAGGAGTGGGGAAAAGGTGCAATTTATTAGTTTCAGTTTGCTTTTCAAAATAGTAATTATGCAAAGGTGTCTTAGTATCCTGTACTGCGGTGTGAAATGATGGCAATAGATTATGTTTGGCCCATCTGCTACTGTTCTTCCCTGGCTTTTAAGAAGAAACACTGCACATTACCTCATACAGTTGACATGAAAAGTATTTCCTTTGTATCTTTTTTTTTAAAAAAAAAGGTAAGCTGAGAGGGAAAGGGGGGGTGTATTACTATAACTTAGCCTCAGATGATAAGACAGATGATATCAAGCATACCTCCCCCAACCCTTGTTAGCTAGCTGTAGCACAAATGCTATAAATATTTCAGGTCTCCTCCCCTCAGGAATGAAGCTCTGATTCCTTCACATCTTGAAGGTGCTCCCTGTTTGCATTTTTTAAGGTAAAAACATCATCATGCATGAAAGTGCCTGGCCGTGGTAGATCTGAGACAAACATGGCAATGTTACAGTTTTCACTCAACTGGGGACACTGAAATCAGACTAAAAATCTAAAAATTCAGTCCTCCCCAAGAAACAAGGCTGGGTGTATCTTAAGTAGCTGAAAACAACCTACATCATCACACACACACATATATATGCGTATACACACACAAATCTATTTTACAATGTCTGAACACAAAACCACTTGAAAGCTTTTAACCTCTCCCACAAGACTATACAATGTTTGATTTTAGGATCTAAATATAATCATCTCTTCTAAAAGTCAAAGGTGTACAATATACAACCAGAAAGCTGCAGAGTGTCTCCAGCGATAAGCTCAATGCCACGCTGACTCTCACTGTTGCAGAACACTGGCCTGGCTATAAGGATCACAGCCTCACATGATTCCCTTTGCATCCACTGGATTTAGCCTCTGAAAATCAAAAGGTGTTTGCTTCTGAAGACCAAAATGGTTTTCTCTTTCACATACTTGTACCTGATTTTTTTCCTAGAGTAATTCATATCGCGTTCACAGGTGGTGCGAATGATTTCCTATTTATCCTTCACCGTGGCCATTTAGAATGAATCTTAATGGAAGACAAAATGATGAATCGTAACGTGAGGAGGTAAGTAATCCCAGTTAATGCTCCCTGCTTTAACATGTTTAGTTTGCCTATTGGGAGGATACCCACCACTCTGAGTAGGTCCAAATTCTTCAGCAGAAGTCACTGCTATACTGTCCACTACATCCTTTTCCTATTTAAATCTCAGAGTATATTATGACCTTGTTCTTGTTGTTTTCCATAAAGGGAACACAAAGCACAGGTCTGTGAAATGACAAATGTAAAGTTATCTGGAGAAGAAGGAACCACTGAAAGAGGTCTCTGAATATCTGTTCAGCATCAGCAGAAGAACGTTTAGCCTTGTGGAAAAAGGCTACAGCCAGACAAGGTGTTACAGTATGCTGATTGTAATTACTCATATTCCAACACCAGACCTGAGAATGATATTATGCTTTGCTGGAAAAATGTCACAGTTGACAAACAAAACTATTATGTGTCACATAATTTGATTGCTAGAAGCTGCACGGAGCCCAACTGCTGATGGAAGGAAGCTCCATGGCTTTGCAATGAAGTTGGGGAAAAAGCACTGGCAGATTGGTTCTCACCTCACCCTTACTGAGCAGCTGGCACCTTGATGCCTGACTGAAAGGCCAAACCCTCCTCTTTTCTCCCAAGGAAAAGTGTTAAAACATTCAGCTGGAGTTGCAAGTTGTATCAATTCTGTTTATTGGAACAACAGCATCAGTTTTCCTGCTTTTGAAAGTTTATAGAGCTGATGTAAAGGCAATGGTTATGTCCCCAGAGGCAGTTTCGCACCCTCTCAAACACCAAACATGTTTTAACATACCTCATGCCTACATGTAAAGGTATATAACTGGGTTTTCTGTCAAGTCCATGGGATGAACTCTGCCCCTCTGGAAAAATGGCCAGTTCTTGATACAAGAAACCACACAATGCACATGATCCTGTACCTAGGCACTAAGCCACCAAGCACTACCAAAACACAAATCAATACATAATAATGATAATATAATGATAGGGAAAACATCTATTAATTTATATTAATCCCATTAAATTCATTATAGATTAACTGGATAAAGCTTTATGGGACATACATGTCTTTAGTATCTTTTGTAACACCAAAATGGGTCAATGAGCTTTCAGACCCCCACCACAGGCCTGGAGAGAAGACATCCCAAACTCAAAGTCCAAATAGAAGATCCAGGAAAGAAAGATATTCAAACATTTTGATATATATTTTGATTACTGAGATTTCCAGGCTTCATGCTATTGCAAAAGAAATTAATGTTTTCATAGAACAAAAAAGCATCCATGGACAGCTTTCCATAAAGGCTGGCAGACTGATGTGTTACACACACATTTACATTTCATGGAAGTTGAAAGCACATTTATCTAAGTCATTTCTGTTATACCCTCTGACAGCTCTTGAAAATTGCCAGGCTAGGTTTTTGTGTTTGATCTTTCGACATTATTGGAGGTTGTATAAACAGGAAGCAATGAATAGTTTCAGCATCAATTAAGATAATTCTAAACAAACACACTGTCACGGCGCTGTCAGTTCCCTGTGGTGGTCATGTTCACAGACGTGTACTAAGGCCACAGTGCAAATCCACTGCCAGTGGAAATGGCAGTCCTAGTGTCCCTCCACTCGTCTGCAGTTCTGGCGACACTAGTAACCTGAACACATCCCTACCACGGACTTAAGTGCTAGACAGTGTGGCCCATAGAGATTAATCATTATATTATCTGAGATGGTGGGAAGAGGGGTTGAGCCATGCAGATCCTGTGCCACTTGTCCTTAGGGCCAGAGAACAAGCCTTGACCTGCTTTATTTAACAGTAGCCTACGGCGTTTGTTCTCCTACCAGTCACCACAGGACACACCACAAAAAGCAGATGGGCAGAAGCCAAACCATGCCAAGCTTCAGGAGTTCTCTGGCCATGAATAGGAAAGGGAAATCAGGTTGGGATGGAAATTGGTGGTCATTAAGCTAATGATGTAAGGAGCCAAATTTATTAAAGGATGCATTTTTAAATTCCCTTGAAGAAGAAAGTTGCATAGGCACTCTGGTGATTCATCTTCCAAATAAAAATGGATAAATTGAGTATCAAAATACCAGGGTAAGCAGCCCCTATTAAATTTCTGTGCGGAGGCTGCAAACCCTTCTCTAATCGTTAATTCCTTACATTGTTTCAGATGAGAAATACATTCAACATTTCAACTCTGAAGCTGGTGGGACGTTTCCCCCTGCATTCGATGAGATTTTGATTAGACTATTCTTTTAGCTGGTCAGGTCCTGTACATTCACTATGACTGCAAATAAGTAACACTGGGTTTTCAACATTTCTCTGGAGGAGAAACTTTCCTGGCATTAATTCTAAATGTCAGACTGAGGGCTCCTCATGCCCTCCCCCACCAGGGCTTTACAAATTGGTTGAACATGATTATATCAATAATTTCCATGGCTTAGTTCTCAACAGCATTCTGCAGGGGGACTTCATAAGTGATTGCCTTCCAAGAAAACCAAGAGGCTTTCCAATCTAAATAGATGACTGGAAGAGAGCTCCACTTACACTACATGGGTGCTTCCCGAAAGGATTTGGATGGACGGGAAGAGAGAGTGCATTTTCTGCTAGCCATAAATCCTGTGCAGACAGGTTTCTTTCATACCTCTTGCAATGAGTGGGCTGGAAAGGCACAAAGGACTGTCTTGTAAGCAAGAGACTGCAGAGTTGCTCGGACCGTCCAGGTCTGCACTCACACTTCCTCTGCGATTAGAGAGAGTTCACTAATGGTGTAAATATATATATATATATGTATATATATTGTAAATACAGTGCTGTACACAGTTAGGCCCAGCTGAGTAATGCTATGTCATGCAATGCTTTTCGCCAGCGAGGCAAAGGTGATACTTCAGCCTCATCAGAATAGGAACTCAAAAGCAGGGAGCTTTTTCTAAGCAGTTTTTATTGGCTGTTTTCCCCTCCTCTCCACCTCCTGAGCCACTGTGCAACCAGGCTACAGTGAAAAAGAGTGTGAAAACAATGTCCAGAAGGAAATATTTCATTTTCATTTCCTTACTACAAATAACCTATAGCTATAGATTCATGGTACTTAACTGAATGATTAAAAACGATGCAACACGTAATCTGTGGATGTGTCTGCATAGTGTATTAGCCAAGAGACCCATAAAAGCTATGACCACACTGAGAAAATCAGAAGCCATCTAAACCTGGTTATCCCAGCACTGAGCCTTACTTAATGCATCCCACTTTTCAGGAGAACAAACTAGCTCAGGCTCAGCACTGAGATAACGATGTGCATCCAGCCTCTGGTTGCTCTACTCAGAACACAGGCAAAACAAGTTTGCCTCTGCCCACAGTCCACCACCATGTATACCTGCCCACAACACTGCCATATGTGGAGTATAGAAAATGCTGGAACCATGGTAAGGGACATCTTTCATTATGAGGTATGTGAAAGAGACAGTTGCATAGTATAGATGCAATTTTTTCTAGTACTGACGCATCCTTCAGGAAAAAAAAAGGATGAAAAACTCATCTTTTTTTTTTTTTTTTCCATGCTGTGTTCCTTACACCACAAAGCATGTCGCTAATTGAAAATAGAGATTTAAAAAGGTAATTAAATTTCTAATGTCTTTACTCTAGTTTTGGGAACAGTCAGGATTTCAAGAGCAGTTGCTTGGAAGACTGTCCTTATAGAATGGTTTAGATTCCTCATATAAGTGTGTGTGTATGTGTGCACACATGAACACCTTTCTGAGTAACTGTTTGTTTAGCAGGATGTGGAATACAGATATATTGGGAGTTAATTTGGCAAGTAGAACTGTGCACTAAGTGTCCCAAAGGGTGAAGAGGGGAATAGAAAGTTAACAGTCTGTCAAAGCCTTATATATTCCTTCCAAAAGCAATGTGTATCATTTGGAAAGGGTTTGTATGCATCTGTGGTCAAACCTGAACTTGTTGTGGCTTGAAACCCATGTAGACTTCAAAACTCATTTGCTCAGTCCAATTTCCCATCAGTAACTCTTTCTTATGAGTCTCATGATAATTTCATAGTAAAAGCCTATGTTACAGGACTTTAAAAGTGCTCCAATACAAATACAGCTTTCATTGAAATTTGGTTCTTCTGTTTATTTTTTGGCTGCTTGAAAACAGCAACAAAATATAGAACTGTTAGAAACTACTGGAGATGAGGAAAAAAGGCTCTGATATGAGTCACCTAGATAAAAAATGATAGAATAACTAGTCCAGCCTGGATGAGAGAGGTCACTTCCCTTTAAAGCACCCAACTAAATACCCGACAATCTGTGTTTGTTTTTCCTGGGTCCCTGTGAAAACTTAAGCAGGAGCCACTTGAGCCTAGAACTTACCAACACAAACATCCTTGCATGGATACTTACATGATTACTATCTTTGAATTCAATAGATGGTCATGGGAATTAACTGTTTGCTGGATCAGCATCTTCACTACTATGGTTTACGTCTTACTCATGTTTCACTAACACTGTAGAAACACAGACACCAGCCATCTGCAGTGCCCTGTTGCCCTACAGATATATGTAACAAAAACAGGTTCTCTGTCCCAAAGACATTACAGTTTGTGCTTAAATTGCTGATTTGCTGGTTTCTGCCATTCAAATTAACACACAAAATTTTCCTGACCTTTCTGCCTGATTATATGCTACTTACATTTGCTCTATATGAAGAATAGAAACCCACACTATTTAACTTGTGCAGCTTCTTCATGAACACATAATCTTGGCTTTTGTAGGCAGTATCGCAGCAGTTCCCAGGGGAATGTTTGTATACACAATAGAATTTATCTATAATCCCCATAGCAATTTTTATCAGATCAATGCTGAGCATTTCCATAAGATCTCTAGTATAACATGATCTATATCATTACATAGTTCTACCAAAGGAAGACTTTTTCTTCTTTAGATTAAATGAAACAGCATTTTTGCATTCAGAACTATGTAATCTGGTTACAATGAGAAGAGATTTATACATCAAAATCCCATTAGTGTGGCTGAGGGGAACACAAATAAATGCTCATGTATCAATCATTACCATAATTGTTATTATTATTCAGGCTGATTTATAGAGGTCTATTACTTTTGTGTAGAATCTTGATAATCAATCAGGTGTGCCAGACAAATAAGAGGACTCCAGCCTTCACGAGTTTAGAGGTTAGTGGACAAATTCTCCTACCATGGACATGAAAAGATATAGTACAAGGATGTATTTACAGAAGTGGTTCATCAGGTATTTTAACCATGGACCAAATCCTATGGTGTCTGTTTATTACTTATGACGATCTTAACACTGCCAGCCCTGCAAGAGAGATTTGGGGTCTCAAACGGTGTAAAAGCACTTAGCAGTAGTCAGTTGAGACCCTAAAACGTTCAGCAAAAGTGTACAGATCATAACAAAAAGCATTGTTTATCCCTTTTAGCAGATGGGGAACAACTCAGGATTGCACAGGGTGTCTGGGGTAGGTAATTCAGCCCACTTCAGCCATTACCTTAACTACTTCTCAATAAGGTAAAACTCCAGTTTCTGTAGAAAGGTTAGCAGGGTTTGGCCCAATGAAATAAAATGCTGAAGACAGAATGATGCCAAATCAAAAAATGGACAGAATTTTCAGAGACGAGAGTATATGCTTATGAAGAACAGAAGTGAGCGCATGATGCTGTCTGTAATTACCAGTGTCATTGCAATTACTGCAACGAACTTGACACAAATAGAGTTGTATGAGTATGCAGGATAAAGAAAACTCTACTATGACATATAACCAGAAAAAATAGATTAAATGGCATCCAGTCGCAATCCTGGTATTGATTTTCTAGTAGTTCCATTAACATGATACTTCACACAAACACTTTATCATTCTGAACATTTTGGGAGTGTAAATAATTACACCGCTGTAATCCTAGTTGACAAATCTCATGTCTCCTGTATGGCCATGAGTCAGTAAGTATCAATCAAAGCTGATGGGTATTTTGACATGGGAGGCTCTTAAACATAGCACATCTTCCTTGTGTTTACCGCCACCACATTCTGAAACATGATAATAGCCATTTGAATCAATCCTGAGGTGCAGGCGTGGGGCATGAATCATAGCATTCATTCATGCTGCTACACAGCTTCTGAAATACACCAACAATCCATGTCTGAACATGGGCAGAGTTGTTTTGAAGGAGGAAATAATTGATTGCCTTATTCTATCATGGGTGTAAAACAACTTGTAAATTTTTTTATGATCTAGTTTTCTTTCACCTCATGGCATTGATACAATCTGCATTTGAGAGTTATAAAGGCCTGGAGAATATGAACATGAAGAGTAAAAGGAAAGCTACAGCTCAGGGCATGGAATCAGGAAAAACACAATCTCTTCCTAACACTACCATTGACTTCATGTCTTACTGCAGAGGAAGCTTGGTCTGGTAAAACAGGGACTGAAGCTGTCTGCTTCACCTGTATATCAGAGATTTTCAGGCGAAGGCTGTGATCCTGGCATCACGAATGCAGTATGTAGTCTAAAAATCCATAGAAGGGTCTTTTTGCCTGCTAAATAGGTCTCGAGTAATCTGTGCAAAAATGTTCTTCCACAGCAGTAAAATTCTTTGCTTTAAAATCAATTAAATACCATGGGATTCTTCCAAGTGGAATTCCCTCTGGAGTCTATAAAATCTTCCCAGATGTGCAGCGGTAAATAAGAGAGAGATAAACTCACAGGTAATTTTTGAATGAGTAAGCACAAAAAACCCCCGCTGGAGACAAAGGCCTGGATGTAGAAGCAGACTCACACCCTGCCAAGAGTTAAGGCATCACCACCAGCACCTAGGACTGTCCTATAATAGGTTGCCCAGAGAAGCTGTGGGTGCCCCATCCCTGGCAGTGCTCAAGGCCAGGCTGGATGGGGCTTTGAGCAACCTGGTCTGGTGGGAGGTGTCCCTGCCCATGGCAGGGGGGTTGGAACTAGATGATCTTTATGGTCCCTTCCAACCCAAACCATTCTATGATAATGTCAAGGAGATACCCTTTTAACCATCCCTGGGTATTGGTCCTTTTTGATCAAATGATAGAGATTTGGAGCTGCCTACCATATTTAGACACTTCCTGACTTTACTTTTTCACTATTTTAGTAGCTGAATCTGCTTAGCTTTATGTAAAATACCTGAGTTTGTCTCTTCTAAAACTGAACAAGAGTGTCCATTTACCCTGGTGATTAAGACAGGGGCAGCAAACTTCAGATTAGTTGAATTGAGCAGAGGAGGGATTTAAAATTGAGCCTATATCTCAGGCAGGCAGCCCCGCAACTGGGTACTGGGATATGACGTGGGCCACAGTTCCAACTCCACTTAACAAATTAAGGAGCTTGGGATAAAATGCAGGGAAAATCATGGATCAGTACTGCAGGTTCCTTCACCAATGGGTTCCCCTTCTGTAGCCTCATACTTTTTTGCAGAGCTTTAACAGGAGGGACACAAAATGGCCCTATTCCAGTGCTCCCCTGGCAAGTTGATACAACCAGTTTGAACCCTGGCAAAGTGATCACATTCACACCATCTGCCACAACCTGAATGGATTTCCCATGAGGAAAATATGCAAACAGAAGACAACAGCATCCCTTCCCCTCCATCTCACTGTGCTTTTCAGCAGAGGGACACACAGTTGCTGGGCTTTATGCTGTGGCTGCAGGTGGGTGACGGCTGTTGTTGGAGCCTCCCAATGGGTTCCTCACCTCCAGGGACTGGAAGGGAGTTTGAGTTTCGCTCTACACATCCCTGAATTGGTAGGTGCATGCAGGAAGAAGGCAGGCACTTAGATGCTCAGCCCATGATGAACCAAGCAAAATTAGGTTTCAGCAGCTAGGGAACTAAGACGGGAAAAAAATGAAGCTATGATTGATTTTAGGTGCTTCCAAGGTTAGCTCATACTGGGAGAGGAGGCTTGTCAGAATTGTTCTGAATTTAAGCATTTAATCCTGCAATGTGAATCTCAGACTGTATCTTCTTTTATCCCTTTTTTTCCTTTTTTTGCCTCCCTATTTTAACTATAGAAACTCTCAAAATTACCAGATAAGTAAAGTAACACTACATTAGATTTTTATTTTTAGTTGTCAGAAAATCTTTACCTGAAATACAGTTGAATCCACTTAAATCAATACATATTAAGGGAATACAACTATTAAAAGACAAAAGGTAAATTACAAGTATAACTCAAATTTATAAAAGGAATAAAATCACTAGAAGAATTCTAGTTTAAGTCAATAATCATGATTATGATTATAGCCATATCAAACTCTTCTGAGCTAATAATTCTTAACGGGAAAAAAATCTTAAAATACACTTTCTGTGAACAAAGGTTAAGCACTCAGCCAATTTTAAATGTGTTCTTGATGGCTGGAAATCAATGTATACCTTCGGGCAGATATTGTGTATAAACATACATAAAAGCAATGACTAACACAATATTATAACTTGAAAGTGCCCAGTAGGTGTGTCTTATCTACAATGTTATCCTACTGCAAAATCACAGGCACAATTTGTTGACTAGGCATAGACTGTTGAGCAGCAGAATTGCTCAACAGAGAGGTGTTAAACAGGGTTCAAACCCTGAAGGCTTTGAACAAAAAAAAACTGCCACTGAAGTCAGCAAAAAAAAGATGCCAGGGGAGGGAGGGGTGTGTATGCATGTGTCTGTGCCTCCGACCTCTGTGTAACACACAGAAAGAAACAGAACCTACTCCACTGACTCAAAATAACACTTGGCTCAATGGCATTTTTCCTTCCCTGCTTTCAAAGTGTTTTTTATAGTATTACTCTCCTTTTCAGCTGTGCACACAGTCAGCTTCCTGAGTGGGAAAAGCTCTGAAGGACAAGAAAGGTAAATTTTCTTTTAGGAACTACTCAAGGCAGGAGAACTGGGTAGACAACAAGAGACCATAGGGCTTCTCTGCTTCTCAGATGCAGCCTGGACCTGCAGTTCTCTCTGACATGAATAACAGCTTCGAGTTGTCCTAGGTTACTCCAGCTATATAGTCCCAATGAGAACCATCACAGGGAGGTAGAAAATCAGACATTTTCTTCTTTTCTCTCCTGCTACTTACTATTCCTGCAGTGAATAGAAACCGAAAAATTCCCTCCTTGTCTCCAGAGTGATTAAAAAATCATCTGGTTTGGTTGCTACAATCCCATTCATTAAAAGCTGATGATGTAGGAGCCCACAGATGGCTAGTGGGCCTGCTAAGATGAAGTAGGTTGTACTGGTGGGACAAATGGTTTCAGAACTGGTGTAGGGGGTGGTAGGTAAGAAACAAATATGGTGTCTGGCACTATGAAGAAATTCCTGTTTGACTTAAAAAGTAGGACTTTTGTAGGGGGGGAAATGGAGGCTTAAGAGCTGTTGTGCTGTTTCTGAAGTGGAGGAAATGCTAGCAGCACTTTAACATCTCTCTCACTTGACTAACTCATGAGCATGGGTCATTTCTTACATCAGTGAATAAATCAGGCTCTAAACCGGGCTCATGGTGCCTCTGGGAAAAGAATTATCACAGGAACTCCTGCTACTACTTCTGAGGCCACATCTAACAAGTTTTTGAAATGGTGATGGCACCTTCTTACAGAAAATGGATTTAAGTGTTACTCTTATTGTCTTCATGTGCTTTAAAAACATTCTTCACAAAATAAAAAAAAATCACAAAAAAAATTCCCAAAAATGCCTCTTTGGCCTTGATTTTCTATCACTAAATCCAATTGTATAGGCCACAAGATGTTATACAATTAAATACTTAGGCAACCAAATAAGTCAAGTTCTACATTAGTAGCACTAAGAGCAATTGTATCAGTTTATTGTATATCTGCAGTTGCTGGTACGTGCTTCGATAAATGTGCAATGTACATGTGTTACAAAACTACTGCTGAAGTAGTTAAGCAAGTTAAGTTAAAAAGGCCCAACCACTGTAAAAGATCACAGCAGTGAAATGTACCTATGACTAGCCCATATAAAGAAGCCTGTGTAACAGTAGAAAGATAGGAAGTAAAGGAGTAGATACCTTTAATTACATTATACCAGCATGTGCTGTTCAAGGCAAGCCTATGAGATTGTGCAAGACACTGTGACTGACACCAACACTTATACTAAAACACAGCTGGACAAAAATTCTTCTGAAAGGGTGATGCCTGGTGTGGCTATCAATGGGATAAGCTAGCAACAGCATCTGACAGACTCACCAGGTCTCGAATTCAGAACTGGTGTGAAAGTGGAGAAAATTAAGTTCCCTTCTTTTGACCTGAACCTTTGTTATCTCCAGTCAATCTCCCGTAGGCCAGCTAACACCTACTCCATCAATGCACAAGGGAGCCTAAATGGATGCAATTTGAATATCAAGGCTTCAAAAGAGTGTGTAGGCAGAAGCAGCCTGGAAACACCTCTGTCATCTGTGGTCTCGTGGATTATCTGCTGTCTCCTCAAGATAAAAGTTATGTTTATTTTGCACTTCCATGCACAGTGATAGAGTAGGAGTGAGGGAATTTTAAGAGTTAGACCATTAGGAAGTCAGATGAAATACATCAAACTTACACGTACCTCTGTTTCTTTGCCGGGAGAGTATCTAACTTTCCACGCTTTCAGCACTGAGAACTTGGAAAGCATACAGCTAACTAGGCACTGGGGATAGCAGAGGTATTTTGATTTGTTTATAAAAACTATCAAGCACCACCCACACTCTGTCCTCAAATGACCCAGTTACATTCTGCTGCGTGAAGATGAAGCACTGAGATATCTACCAGCACACACAGTGCAAAATGTCTTTTATGCTCCAGCAGGATAGATGAGCAACTAGCACAGAACAACAATAATAAACACACTATCCATAATAAGACCTCTGAAGTCCTTTTCTCCTGGACAGGGTTAAGCCTTGTTTAATGATCTAAAATATTTGCACAATGGGTTTGGGGTTTCAAGTTTGTGGGTTTGGGTTTTTTAGGCCAATTCTGACTAAGATGCAAAGCAGAACAGCCAAAAACTATACAACATATCAATACAAAAGGGTAACAGCGGGCTAAACATAGATCAGAACATGAAATACACAAATGGGCTGTTCTTCAGGTATTCCTGGCAATGGTGGGAAATGGAAGTGTTTTTGTGACAGTGAGATTTGGCTAGCTCCTTCCCAGGTGGGCAGGCTCAGACAGTTCAGGTCAGCAGAGGCAGGATGGGCCATGCATCGCACTACAGCTCAGGAAACACAGGCTTCACTCTTAGCTAGGACTCAAGACTTGCCACCTGATTTCGAACTGGACATTTTCAGGCAGGACTTCTCCCACTTCACTGCAGCCGTTAAAAAAAGTCATTGTCATTTTTTGAGCTGTTTAAAAGCTCATTGTCTACCCAAAGTTAAGTATAGAGACTTCATTTGTAATCACTTCAGTGCTAAACGCCCTCTGGTCTTTCCTACAGAGGAGAAGTGTGTAAAGATAGATGGGGTCCACTGGCTGCTGTCCTATCACACTCCAGTGATAATAGCTCCTGAACAGCTTAAGTTTAGTGAAAGAAATCTCATTTTTCTGTTATTTTCCCCTTCTTTCCATCTTTCTTCTGCGTATGAATGTGAAGTGTTTATGCCAAAGATATTCCTGCTCCATATATTTCCAGCACAACCTCACACAAGGCTGGGTACCTATTGGAAGGCAAATATTTAAAGCACGGGTCCTCAAACTTTCTAACCAGGGGGCCGGCGCACGGATGCAGTGGCAGGCAGCCATCTGCGGCTGCTTGGTTTCCCCCCCAAACCCCCGGCGCGGGGGGGGGGCCTGTAAATGCCGGGGGCCGGATTGAGGACCCTGGGGGCTGTATACAACCCACAGGCTGTAGTTTGAGGACCCCTGATTTAAAGCATCAGATCTATTTTATTGTTTCAGCAAAATGGAGTGGAAATTCCAATTCCTCTGCTGTTTTTTTCCATTTCTGCATTTTTTTCCCCCTCATTCTTCCATGAAAGCAACATCTTCTTCTGCCTGACTGCAAGCAGTACAAGAGTTAAATGGGTCTCCTGAGAACTCGAAGATATATGGTGGAAAGCAAAAAAAATAAAGAGTAGGACCTGTAAAGAGTGTTCAGGCCTGTGTGACAATTGTTTTCATTCTACAGTCACAACAGAGACAAGGTGAGGCCAGGTGATAATGGTTAAAAGAGCTGCCTGAAACAGTGAACAAGGACAAACATATGTAGGAATCAAATTCCATTTAAGAAAAGCTTGTTGCGTTTGTTGGCCAAAAGTCAGTTGGGAACATTTTGTTGGAGTTTGCCAAAATGCTGAGCAAATGCTACACCAGAAAAGTAAACAGTTTACACAGTACTGGCAGTCCAGAAGTGAAGGAAAGGAGCTTAGTAAGTACAGAGTAAAGCAGGTCACAGAGTGGTGATTAATGGGTACAGGAATTTCAAATACAATCATAGACCTGCACAACATGGGCTGAAAAGATGGATTGCCAAATGGCTTGTGAGAAATTAGAGCAGGGGGAAATATGTTTCAATGTGACACATTCATTCCAATAGAGGAGAAAGTGATTTCTGAATTTCACCTGTTGCAGGGGGTGGGGGAGAGGGCATGTTCTTTAGGGGAAAAACGAGCTATCAGCAATGTAATAACACTCTCATTTGTCCCCATAATTCTGATTCAGGTCTTGCTTCTCTTCCAATGGTATCTTCTTCCCAGCTCCCTAGTTTGTCTGTGAACAATGAAAAATCCCTAACCTAAAATCTTTGGTAACAAGAATTTAATAAGAATGGAGGAAGTGTGAGTTGCACATGTAACTTCTTCTGGTTAGGCTGGAAAATAAAATTTTAAATCTACTAGAGGCAAAGATTGCATATAGCCCAATGCATAGCTTTGCCCTTATTCAAATTCTAAGGCAACTCAGACTAATAAGCCTTAGTGTTAATTAGAACTCTACAGTGATAGACATGACATTTCAGATGGGCTTGTTACCAAATTTAACAACTTATTCCATGAAAAGTGGCATTAGTGAAGAGAATTTAAATAGCAAATCCACATGCTAGTCTTTTTTCTCCAAGAGAAGTAAGAGAATCAGAAATAGTCCACAAACCTCTAGGAGTTTTCCAGCCTAACCGGAGGAAAAACACCAGTATTTTCTTGGTCATATAGAAGGACTCTCGGGCTATGTTCTTGGATGACAGTACGCCTCTTTTTCATCTCATTTAAAGGCAATTCCACCAAAGCCACAGTACATCAAACCTGACTTTTGGTGTCAAGCAATGGATTCAGACTTTGAGCATTTCCCACCCCCCCCACCCCCCAAAAAAGAAAACCTCTCAATCCTTTTATTTGTAGCCATTGTACTTAAAAATAAAAAATAAAAAAATGAAGCTGTAATCAAAAAAATGATGCCTGCCAAGATCAGGAGGCATCTAAAATTATACTCCCGGGAGGTGTGAACATCTGCTTTTAATTCTGCAACCTGTTGATCTTGTGACCAATAATAATACCAAAGCACTTTTTGTTTCTATGTGAGTGCACTTACAATGTAAAGGGAAAATAAAGGCTGAAATCTCTTATCACTAAAGATAGCCCTTGTCTGTCTGCAGAAAAAGTGAAACGGGAAAAACATCTCAGCAGCTGAGGGAAGAGGACTAGTTCCACTTACACACAAGGCAAAGCAGAGCACACAAGAAATACTTGGGCTTGAACAAGGAGGAACCAGCTGTGGTCTTGCCTGAAGCCCTGGGTTGCCTTAATGTGGTTCTGTGCATGCAAACTATTTCGCCTATACTTGAAGGGATTTCAGTGATGTGTAAGCCTCTGTGAGCTCCATCCATGTGCCTAGATGTCTCCCTCTGATGAGAACACAGAAACATCCCAGGAGATTTTTTTCTCATTCAGAAACCTTATACAGCTCCTCTCAAAGCTGAGAAATTTGGCAAGTGTATGGACCACAGTTTCCCAGTAAGACCGCCACTGTGTAATACAGCTAGTGGGAACAGACGGTAGTAGGCTTTCCATGTTTCTCTACAAGCCAGCAGGAAGGGGCTATGAGCTCACCCTTCTCCTTGGTGACAGTGTCATTGCAGGCAGGACCTGGTGCTGTCTTGGGAGCTGCTTCACTTGTCACATACCAGTTTTGGAGATTTCTGATCTTTTTCTGTCTCTAGTCAGGAGTAGCTTGACTCACATTGAAGACAGCATCACTCATGTTCCTTCCTTGTCAACAAGCTCAGGTCACTACTTGTAAGAAGGGAAAAAATTACAGCTTTCCTTTCCACACTAGGGATCTGGAAATGCTCCAGTAAGACCTCCGAAGTTCATAGCACCAAAAGGCCAAAGGACTTTTGGATGCTCTGGGTTTAGGGAGAAATACTGTGGCACACAAGAAGGGTAAGGGAAACAGAAATGGAGCTGAAGGAGCTCAGTAACTTGGAAAAATTAATTTCCCTACACATTTAAATTCTTAAATGTGGTCATCCAAGACTAAAAATTTTGCTCTGTGCAAGCAGAAGAATTTAATGTTCCACACTTTGCCCTTTGTGCAGACTGAGTCACATGCAATATTTGCTACAGGGTTTGTTTGACTTTCTTTTTCCTCCTTCTTCTCCCCCCACCCCCTTTCTTAACAATCTGTTTTACAGAGCAATTTAGGAGATGCCTCTGAGCATGCCAGAGAGGTGCTATATCAAAACAGAGTACACCTGACTAATTAACTAACAAAGGAGATGTTTGCAGAGCCAGTACCATTCATTTTTCATGTGACAATGCAGGCTTTAAGTATTAGCAACTACCTATCCAACACTGCCAGAAGGATGCAGTTGCCCTCTACACAGTCTTTTCTTTCTGCCTCATGCATGTCAGTTTGCTGTCAGAGATGTCCCAAGTTCCACCCTGATCTTTCCTTTGTACCTGTCCCAGTGACTTGTGAGTCATTTCAAATAAGGATATGGATTTTGTCAATGATATTAAATTGTGGTTCAAGAAGATTTAGGAGAAACATTTAAAAATGTTGCTGAATTATTACATTAGGGAACAAATTCCCTTTTCTCTCATGTTCATCAGAATCATTCCCCACTAATGAATACAGAGAAGAATGAATCTCCAAAGAATTTAGATTTGAGTTTTAAAGGAGGTTTAACGTTTGGATTTGGCTATAACTTCAATTTCCTTTCATGAATATTTTATTTAAATCCTGTATTAATCACAGAGCCACAAAGATAGCCTGCCTCCTGCTTTCTGCTTGCTCTCATTGTCTGTCACAGAAGCACTTTCTCTCAACCTTAAATATCTCTAATTAAAAATTTCCCTGAAGCCAACTGATACCTGTGTGATTAATGGGCTGGCTAATAAATAAAATGCACCATGCTACTTTAAGATCATTGTACCATAAAAGCATGGAAAAGGTGCCAGTGGCCTCATCATTTTGAAAGACATTTATTAAAGCAACAATGCAGAGGTCCTAAGGGTCCTGAAGTGCTCCACATCATTAATAACCAGATAAACCATACACTGAGAAACCTGCTTTAGACATATTCATTATTCTAAGCAAGGAAGCTATGCAAACAGCGGGGGACATCCAGAAGAGTGAAGAGAAGTGCAGGGATTGTTTCTTCAATGGATGAACATCCATCTCCTCCTTGGTGTAAGTGAATGTGAACAACAGTGAAGGACTGGATGTTGCTGGGATGAAGCCTTTCACTCCCAGATTTCAGGTTCAAATGCAAGCCAGGTTACTGGACCCAATTCCCATGTGGTGGCTTTTGTTTGGGCTTTGGGTTAAGCAGGCTCAGTAGAGGTTTGAGACAGCCTGAGGCTTATATCCAGGACTAGGGCAGCTTCTGTAGACAGGGGCGTGAGGACTCATTACAGCTTCATCTGCACTTAGGGAAAACCTCTTCTAGTGGAAGGAGCTCAGACCAGGTAATTGCATCGATGTCAGCTCAGTCTGACAGTCAAAGTGGTGTGCAGATGTTTCTCTGCAAAGAGGTAGTGTCCACCTCATGGTAATAAATACTGCAACACTGATGGTTCATCTTGGGTTAGTCCACAATATGGCAGTAAGATCTACTCTGGAGCAGATCAAAGAGAAGGGATGTAACCCTTAGCAATCTCTCTGCCTGGTATAATGTAACTGTCGGGCATACTGACCCAACCATCTTGCAGGGCAGGCAGAGATAGCAGAACCAGGTTCATGTCTCCTGTCTAGACTTTTCCATGCTTTGCAGTAAAGCGAGAAGCAGCTCTGTGAAACCAGATGAAAACACACACTCGTGCTCTGAAAGGAAGTACAACTCAGTGCAAAACTAAAGTTTGGTATAGCTGACTCGTGCTACACCAGTAAAAGGTTGACAGTGTGTAAGAAATAATGGGCATCAGCCCTTGCATCTCATCAGCCTCCCAGACAAGCAGTCAGGCCTTGTTTCTGTCACATTCACGTGTATCTTCCCTGTGCAACCTGATAGGAACCTGCTTCCATAACCCAGCTGCTCAGCACTCTGAACCCAATGCTGAAATGGTAATTATATATATGAATACTTTGCCTTTCCTCTGCCCCATTTGTGTCACTATGTGCACTGGTTAGTAAAAGGTTCCTCACTCCTTGTTTACCCAGAGCTGTCACAAGAGTTGCTTAACCCACTAATACATACCGTGAAACACACCTGTGTTATAGATCCAGAGAAAAACCACCAAAATCTTCTACTGCTTTCTCACCAAGGCTATATTCAGCTTTTTCCCTGCACCCATGGTTAGGCAGTGAGGTAGGCAAGGAACGGTCTCTATCTCATGCCATGCTCTATGGTTTGGTCAGCAAAAAAAAGGTAATCTGGAGCTGACACTGCTATTTAAATGGGATTCTCTCCCTCGTGAGAGAATGGTGTCAACTGAGCATGACAGCAGCCAGACAAGTAGCTTATTGAAAAAATTCAGCATCCCAAACCCGCAAAAGCAGTTCCCATCACCACTGCCATTTTTGATAGCAAAACCCTTGGGGACAGCTGTATTAATAATTAATAGACAATAGCCATCTGTAGCTCCTGCAGTGACCTGTAGTAAGAGGTCAAGTAGTATCACTAGTCATTCCTGTCTTGCTATAGCCATCAAAGTGAAGGTCACTTCCTTCAAAAGGGCAAAATGATGGTCAGCAACCTATACACACATTCAGATGAAATACCAGCTTACTATCAGCACCAAAACCAGACATTGTCCCTGCCCATGTCCATGAAATTAACCCCATGACCACTCTTCATCTGAGTAAAATTCATTCTCTTACCCTGGTTTCCTCTGCCCTCCTGACACATTTTTCTTTTCAAAATTTCTTAGGTCTCTTCATGAGGTCAAAATGAGTGGCCAAATTCATCCATAGCTACTTAAACCAGAAGTCACAGCTGGCCAGATTAAGTCCTATCCAACAAACAAAATTAACCTTGATCTAGGCTCAGCCATGCTTACCCAAGGCCTAAGATATCTCTCTCAAGGTCCTTGTGGTGTAAACATCTGTATTGGAGACAGCTGTCCAGGTGCCTGCTCTAGCCAACGGAGACCAAACCAACAAAGCCAATAGTGGTTGGGAGAAATGATTCACACTGAACAGAAACATCCACTTTTGGCTAAAATGGATGCAGGATTACACTGGTTGACTGACTCTCCTCTGGCTACAAAGGGGGACTGAGGTGAGCTACTGAGTTGTAGATGCCTGTATTCTCAAAACATGTGTTCACTTCAGATGAATCCCACTCCAGAGTACCCGTTAATTTGCTTAGCTGTTCCACTGAAATGACTAACAATAATCACAGTCGAGCTCATAGTGCATAGATCACAGAGTTATTTAAAAACTAGCATGTTTACTCCCTCCAAAGCTAATCAAAACCGTAATAAAAATAAGTCCCACCTGTTTGCGCTTGTGCAGGAGGCCTCTGGTGACATATAAACGGCATGCATTTTTACTGACCTCATCTTGGTTACGTCATCAAGACTTCCAATGTCAGCCACATTTCACCAGCCTGACACACGCAATTGCATAAGATGCATCTGTAAATACAAGTCATTTACACTGCATTAAATATATGCTTCAGCTGAAGCCCATTTGACATTCATACAGCAGATTTATGTCCTCTCGCTTGTTCCTGTGGAGCTAATAATATAATGATATAATACACCTGCAGTGTTGGGGTGGCTGTAGTTATGTGAGGCAGAGGTTTTCCTCAGCCCCTCAGGGTGGTTAAGGTGAGGTCAGCTTCACAAGGGGGGAAAAAAGGAGTATTATGTATGTGTGGCTATCACTAGAGACTGTGACATCTGTAGAGCATTTGGAGTTGTCAGTGGTGAAAACATGTTAAAAATGGTGGAGTAAAAAAGCAGTAAGAGACCCACTAAGTTTCCAGAGATGATCTTCACATGTCATAGGGCATTTGAGGTTGTTTTGTTCATGGAGAATTCAGTGTGCTCTGCTTTTCAGGAAATATCCTTTTTTTTTTTTTTTTTTAACCCCATACCGATGTAGAAAACTATTCCTGTGACACTTGGCTGCAATTCCAGCCCACAACTGAGAGGTAACTCCATATTGCAACTTTCTATTCAAATTTTATCCTCAATCTCAAATTATTCATCATTCAGAATAAGAGGATGGGGCGTGATATTTCATCTCAGGTGATTACACATTAGAAACAGAGAGAAAAAATATGTCTTATTATATCGTCTAAGAACGAAAAAATCAATAACCAGCTGTACAACACTACAAATGCCAAGCCAGTAGAGGTGTCTTGGTCAAAAAAATTGAGGGCGTGAAAGGAATCATAGGAAGCTTGAAAGTCCCCTTAGCAATTTTTTCATTGTAAGTGTAGAAAATTATCTGAAGCAATGACAGAGCATATTTCACAAATGCTTTTAATGATCCACACAAAAATTGTTTACTGCATATCTGCTTGGTTCCATTTACATTCTTTCTAGCAACATAAACTAGCCAGCTACTGAAGACGGTTGCATAAGAAAAGAATATAGTGGCCAACATATAATATAGCTTAGATGATCCTGTCCTTTTACAGATGCACTTAAAGTTGCTTATATCAACTGCAAAAGATTAGAAGACGTATTTAGAACTTAACATATTCTAAGAATATTTGAAAACATTAAAAAAAAAATCAGACAGCAACTTCAAGGGTGAGGTTGTACACAAATACTAACCGTTAATGGACCTGTGGCATTCAATTTTAAGCGTCACTTTTGCCAAAAAAAACGTAGTTCCAAGACAACTGAAATACTGCAGGAAATCACATCAAATTTTGACGTTTAGTTTTCAGAAGAGGAAGAAGCTTTCAATGTAAACAAGATCCACGATACTTGAAAACCATGTTTGTTTGCTTTTTTAATATCATAATTGATAATACACATTTTTAATAAGCCAAAACCTAAAGAAAGCCATTTGGATTTTTTTCAACCCATTTCATTCCACTTGGAATTTGTTTACATGTTACCTATGCTGACAACATTGATTTTATTTTGTTTTCCAAGTCAGAAGGTAACCAGACCTCATAACCTGGAAATCATCTCAGAGAGATCTCTGCCGTTTTCTCATCTCAGATCCCAATGCTAGAATTTCAGAATCTGTTCCACTTTGCAGGATGTAATGGCACATACTTTCATCCTAAGAGTTGTGCAAGACAATTGCCACTACCTTGCCCGTGTTAAACTTTCAAAATCATCTACAAAGTGAAAATCATCAGTCATCACTGACATGTCTATACAATAAAGGAAGCCTCAGCGCTGGATGCTTTCAGATTGTACATTATTTAGTCCATCCAGATGATAGAATAAGAATAGGTACATGGCAAGAGTAAAATTTACATACTTAAGATTTATTCTGAGAATCATCATTGCCAAATCACACTCTCTGTTGCTGCTCCATTGCTTACAGAAATTATGGGGAAAAAATGCACTCTTGATAGCACATGCTGCCAAGAAAAGTGATCATTTCACTTTCTGACACACAATGGCTGCACAAAATACCTCAGATTGTATTTAATGAATGAATGACATCATAAACTTGTATCAGACACTGCCAAGAGCACAGCAGTATTTTTTTCTATGATCCCTCGGTAGCGTTGGCTAAATAGAAAACATTTGTATTGGAGTCACATCGTGTTTTGTGTGGTACTCAAGACATCTTCTAGAGCAAGGCAGTGAAAAGCTACTCATGCACATTGCATCTGGCTCACTATTTCACAAAGTATTTTAGCTTTAATGTACAGACTAATGTTCCTGCAGTTTCTGAAATAGAAATCTCCTAATCCTGGCATCTGAGACATTGCTGCACTCAGATGATAAAAGCCTGGGTTCATTTTCATTTTTCTCTGTTTACAAGTGTCAATTCCTTTGTGCATTTCTCAAGAGGTTGGTTGTAGAGCATGGCAGGAATTAGTTTTCCCCTCTTGCAGAAATGTTAGTGATTTCAATTCCTTCTCTTTGTCTCTCCCTATAGCTTTACTTCAGATGAGCTGGAGACCTTTTAAGAGTACTATACAAAAATCCAGAGGAACCATCTTCACACAATACCATGAGCAGAAACAAGAATTTTAATACTGGTTTTGCTCATTATATGCAAAAGACTTATGGATGAGTTTTGGGCAATCTTCTCTGTTGAAGATGTAAGAATTAATTAATTTAATAATACAATTGCAATAATTCGATTGGTTTTCTGATTTTGCACTGACTCATTCCCTTCGTCTCACAGATCTGCGGAGGCAGAATCCTCCAGCACAGGGATGATAACAAACAGCTGGCACAGGAGAAAAAAAGGAAATAACATGTTTCAGTAGTTCCAGGGGCACTAGCACAACCATGAACAAGGAAAACCCAGGCTCAAATCCTCTATTTAATATATTGCTTCTTTACACAAAGGGATGCAATTGTAAGTGGAAAGGCAGAAAGACACAATTCAGAGTACCTATGACTTGGAATTTCAAACTAAATCACCTACACCCCTGAAGAATATCTGCTGAGCAAACAATTTTTATGGGGAAGATCATCCTTCAGCCTGTATCTCCCACTTGTCTTTCTTAAGCACCTGAAATATTGGCCTGAACCTGAGAAATTTTCTCTGACAAACATTATTTTTTATATATAATTACCCTAAATAAATGGATATTAAGAACTTGACATTACCAATTAAAACACTAATTTGTCAGTTAATTTCCAGCAAAATCTAGTTAGCTACACATCATAGAAATATTTAGGTTAGAAAAGGCCTTTGAGATCACCAAGTCCAACCATTAACTAGTACTTCCAGGTCCACCACTGGACCACATTACTAAGTGTCGCAGCACTCTCCAAACTAGCCAGCTGCAACAAGGTCTTTTACCATCTCATACCAACATCTCTTCATGCCAGTCCCTCTGCTGTCTTCTCCTAGTCTCTGCTCACCCAGGGCATGCTCTCTCTTCCCTCTTCTTCCTCCTCTCTCTCCCTCAGCTGCTCCCTCTTCACTGCCTGCCCAACCCCTTAACAGAACCAGCCACACCTGCACCTTATCTACATCAGCCAACCCACCACCCCTGAAGCCAGCCCACAGCTGTATGTTATCAATGCTAATTAACCCACCTTCATTCCTCTACAGCTAAGACCACACCTACATATTTTTTAAACACCTCCAGGGATGGTGATTCCACCACCTCCCTGAACAGGCTGCCCATGTTCCAGTTCCAATGCTTCAGAACCCTTTCAGTGAAGTTTTTCCTAATATCCAGTCTAAACGTTCCCCCTGGTGCAACTTGAGGCTGTTTCCTCTTGTCCTGCCACTTATTATCTGGGAGAAGAGACCGACCCCCACCTGGCTACAACCTCCTGTCAGGAAGTTGTAAAGAGCAATAAGAACCCCCCCGAGTGTCCTCCTTTCCAGGCTGAACACCTCCAGTTCCCTCAGCTGCTCCCCATCAGACTTGTGCTCCAGACCCTTCCCCAGCTCCGTTGCCCGTCTCTGGACACATTCCAGCATCTCTACACCCGCATTGAAGTGAGGGGCCCAAAACTGAACCCAGCATTCAGGGTGCAGCCTCAGCAGTGCCGAGTACAGGGGGACGGTCACTGGCCTGGTCCTGCTGGTCACACTGTTTCTGATACAAGCCAGGATGCTGTTGGCCTTCTGGGCCATCTGGGCACACTGCTGGCTTATGCCCAGCCAGCTGTCAACCAACACCCCCAGGGCTTTTCCCACCAGGCAGCTTCCCAGCCTGTAGCATTGTGTGGGGTTGGTGTGACCCAAGTGCAGGACCCGGCACTGAGCCTTGTTGAACCTCATACAAATGGCCTTGGCCCATCAGTCCAGCCTGTCGATCCCTCTGTGCAGAACCTTTCTGCCCTCAAGCCAACCAACGCTGCCCCCCACAACTAGATGTCATCTGCAGACTCACAGAGGGTGCACTCAATCCCCTCGTCCACATTGTTGATGAAGATATTAAACAGAACTAGCCTCGGTACTGAGCCCTGGGGAACACCACATGTGACCAGCCACCAGCTGGATTTATCTCCATTCACCACCACTATTTGGGCTTGGCTGTCCAGCCAGTTTTCCACCCAGCATAGAGTAAACCCATCCAAGCCATGAGCAGCCAGTTTCTCCAGGAGAATTCTGTGGGAGATGGGGTCAAAGGCTTTACTAAGATCCAGGTAGACAACATCCACAAACTTTCCCTTATCTACTAGGTGGGTCACATTGCTGTAGAAGGAGGTCAGGTTCATCAGGCAGGAGCTGCCTTTCATAAACCCATGCTGGATGAGCCTGATCTCCAGGTTGTACCTCATGTGCCGTGTGATGGCACCCAAGATGATCTGATCCATAACCTTCCCTGGCACTGAGGTCAGGCTGACATGTCTGTCATTTCACATATCCTCCTTCCTGTCCTTCTTGTACATGGGTGTCACACTGGCTAACCTCTAGTCTTCTGGGACCTCCCCCGTTAGCCAGGGCTGCTGATAAATGATGGAGAGCAGCTGAGTGAGCTCCTCTTCCGGCTCCCTCAGTGCCCTCGGGTGGGTCTCGTCCAGCCCACAGACTTGTGCGTGTCTAAGTGGAGCAGCAGGTCACTGACCGTTTCCTCCTGGACTGTTGGGCCTTCATTCTGCTCTTTGTCCCTGTCTTCCAGCTGAGTACCCAGAGCATAAGTGGTCTTACTACTAAAGACTGAGGCAAAGAAAGCATGAAGTACCTCAGCCTTTCCTCATCCTCCGTGGCCATGTTCACTGCCACATCCAATAGAGGATGCAGATTGTCCTTGGCCCTCCTTTTGTTTCTGACGTATTTAAAAAATCATTTTTTATTATCTTTTACAGCAGTGGCCAGCCTGAGTTCTAGCTGGGCTTTCACCTCTTGAGTCTTCGCCCTGCATAGCCTCGTGGCATCCTTGTAGTCCTCCAGAGCTGCCTGCCCCTTCTTCCCAAGGTGGTAAACTCTCCTCTTCCCCCAAGTTCCAGCCAAAGCTTTCTCTTCGGCCAGATCGGTCTTCTCCTCCACTGCCTTGTCTTTCAGCACATGGGGATGACCTGCTCCTGCGCCTTTAAGATTTCCTTCTTGAAGAATATCCAGCCCTCCTGGACCCCTCAGCATTTCAGAACTATCTCCGGAGGGACTTTGTCAACCAGGCTTTTAAACAGGCCAAAGTCAGCCCTCCAAAAGTCCAAGGCAGCCATTCTGCTGGCCCCCTTCCTTACTTCTCTGATAACTGGAAACTCTAACATCTCATGATCATTACGCCCAGTATGTCCTCCAACCACCATATCACTCGTCCTTCTCTCTTTGTAAACAGCAGGCCCAGTGGGGCATGTCCCCTGGTTGGCTCACTCACCAGCTGTTTGGGAAGTTGTCTTCCACACACTCCAGAAACCTCCTACACTGCTGCCTCTCTGCTGTGTTGTATTTCCATCAGGCTCCTGGTAGGTTCAAGTCCCCCATGAGAACAAGGGTAGTGATCTTGAGACTTCCCCCAGCTGCTAGTAGAATGATTCCTCTCCCTCTTCATCCTGGTTGGGTGGTCTTTAACAGACTCCCACCATGATATCCACCTTGTTGGCCCTGATTCTTACCCATAAACACTTGACCCTGTTGTCACCATCATTCAGCTCTAGGCAGTCGAAACACTCCCTGACATACAGAGCTACTGCACCGTCTCTCCTTCCTTGCCTAACCCTCCTGAAGAGTTTGTTGCCATCTATTGCAGCACTCCAGTTGTATGAGTTGCCCCAACATGTTTCTGTGATGGCGATAATGGCATAGTCTTCCTGCTGCACCATGACTGCCAGCTCCTCCAGTTTCTTGCCCATGTTTTCTGCCACATCTAGCTGGATTCAGCAACTGCCGTTCATGACAATGTGCCAACAGCACTCACTCAAACAAGCAAATGAGTACAAGACTAACTGACCATTTTCTCCGGCCAACATCGTAAGCCCACTTTCTCACTGTCCTGGTACACAGTCATGATACATGTGGCCAGACTTAACTACTCTGCTACTTTTTATGTCTGCTTGCAGTTGTGTATATTTTAGTGCAAGGGAAGAGGCTCGCACAGGAGGAATTCAAAAGAATGACACTGTAGATATTTCCTAACTCTTCTCCACTTCCAGACAGTGCTTACATGAATGCAGAGCAGATGACCAAGTGCCCCACATTTATTGCTCTTTCCAGTTAATTGAAGGGTTGCAACCAGATATCTGTATCTGGAAATTCTTTACATTCCTGTTGGCAGCATGGCAGCCTTTGCCCCTCCCTGAACAGCAGAGAGAATATGATTCTGTGTCTGGTCTCTGGAGTATGTGTAGGCTCCACATGTTCCCCTGAATATCCATGCTGAGGTGCTGGCTGGACTGTACCACAGCTGCTTCCAGACCTGAAAATCCACATTCCTTCACATGGTATCTAGAGCCCACATGTAGGGGAAATCCACACACACACGTTGCTGTGCACTTGGGTCTTGCTCTAATTTGGCATCAAGCCCCACAATATATATAATATATTAAAATATGACTATTTCTCCTGTCACTGTCTGTACTTACATTGCTATTAGGATATATTTACCAGTACAACTGCCTTTACTCTTCAACCTGTTTAACAGCAGTCAATTAGGAAGATGACCACAAAGGAGATGGTGAGATATTAGAGCAGAATGGCAGAGCAGAGACCTAGCCATGCTATCTGTCAAAGACAGAAACATGGTACTGTAGGAAGGGAAAGATACTCCTGGTCCCTAGAGAGGGCAGAGGAACAAGGGCTTCTTTAGAGGAATCAGCTAATACTGGAATATTCTTGCATTGTGTTGTATTTTATTAAAAAAAAAAAAAAAAAAAAGGAAAAGCAAATGAAATTTTTTCTTCCCCACAAGGTTTTATAACCTACAGAGACAAACAGATGTTATCCCAGTTTACAGACAGGGAATCTTGAGCTATAATTACCATGAAATGACTTAATTCACTATCTTTAGCAAAGGAAGGAGGGAAAACAGAAAACTAAAAGCAATGTATTTCAAGAGGGCAGATTTCAATAAACACTGTAAATTGGTGGGTGAGATCTCCTCGGAAACAAGTTGAAGTGACAAAGGAGTCCAGAAGAGTTGGCAATTCTTTAAAGAAATGACAGTGAGCGTACAATCAGAAGCCATGCCAACATGAAGGAAGGATAGGAAGTGTAATCAGAAAACAATTTGGCTAAACCATGAGCTCTTCAATGACCTGGAGCTAAATAAAATGTACAGGAAGAGAAAACTACATTGAAATACTAAAGACAAGTACGAATGAATAGCAGAAATATGTGGGGAAAAATTGAGAAAGGCAAAGGTACAAAAAGAGAGGAAATTAGCAAAGGAAGCAAAAAGCTTTCTGTAAGCACATTTGCAGAGAAAAGAACTCCAGGGAAAAACAGTGGTTCACTGCTAAATGGAGAGAACAAGTTCCTGCCAGATGAGTCCCAGAAAAGTGAAATGTTTAGTGCCTTTTTTATTTCAGCCTTCACTGGAAAGGTCAATTATGACTAGATGGCTGATACAACCAAAGGGCAACAACTCAGGTTACAACAAGGCAAGATCAGATTAGAGAATACTTAGATAAGGCAGATGTTTCCAGTTCAGTGGGGCATTAGGACATTTATCCCAAGATACTTACAGGCATTAGTAAATCTCTTAGAGAACTCATGCAAGAGGGTAGGGTTAGAAAACTGAAGAAGAGTCAGCAGACCACCTATCTGTATGAAGAAGTAAAGGAGGAGCTAGGGTATTATCAGTCTGACAATTTAACTTTATTTCTGGAAAAATCTGGAACAAATAATCTAACTACTTGTAAGCATCTGGGCGGTAACAAGGAAAGGAGTAGCAGCCAGCATAGACTTGTAAAGATCAAATCACATCAAACCAATCTAATTCAACTCTACAACAGGGTAACAAGCCTTGTGGGTAGCGGAGGAAATGAAAATGTCATACATCTTGACTTTAGTGAGGCTTTTGACGCTGTCTCACATTATATTCTCATAAGTAAGCTAAGAAAACATGGTCAGGATTAAACTACACAGAAAAGGCATGCAAAGCTGGCTGGAAATCTGCATTTTAAGAGGAATTTATCAATGATTTGGCATCAAAATGGTAGGATTGTATCAGGTGGTAATTACAGAGTTCTTTCCTAGGTCTGGTAAAGTTCAATATTTTCATGAATGATGAGAAAAAAGGGATAGAAGTGTGTTTGCTGCATTTACAGATAAAATTAAGCTTAGGAAGGCAGTCTAAACACACTGAAGAATAGAACAGGAATCAGAAAAAATGTGACAAATTAGAGGGGTGGCCTGGAAAAATGAGATCAAATTTGAAAGAACAGGTGGAGAGACAAAAAAAATCCATTTGGGAATTATGTTGAATTGCAAACTGAACACAAGTCAACAATGTTACGCTGTTGTTCAAAAGACAAATACAGCACTGGTGTGTACAAACAAAACCATCACCTGTAAGACATGTGAAACATCCCTCCTGCTCTGCTCAGCCCTGCAATAGCACATCCAGCTTTAGGAAGGACGGACTGCGCAGCAAGAATGCAATGCAGAGAAAAATGTGACCCAGGAGGAAAGAACTGGGATTGTCTTGGACTAGGGGAAGTCTGAGAGGAGACATGAAAACAGTCTTGAAGTACTTGAGAGGCACAAGGAATAAGCTCTTCTTATATGCTGAGGCTGGGATAAAATATATGGATTTTAATTGTAGCAAGAAATCTAACATTAAAAAAATAATTTGACAAACATCTGTCAGAAGTTGCTTAGGCAGAAGCGATCCTAACACCAAATAGATAGATAGCCTAAAAGATTTCAAAATGTTTCTTTTAGCTGTCTTTTCCTTCCATGACACACTGTGGATTTCAGGGACGCAGGTCATGGATGACTAACTAGAGTTCACATGGGGCATCTAAAATCAAGCAGAAAATTGAAGCCTGACCTTAGCAACACCAATTCAAGTATCTTTACCTCAGAATATCTTTCCTCACACTTCCTTTCTCTTAATAAACAGATTACACATGGAGATCCTTTATGCAACAGATGACATGTTAAAACTTTTGCAAAGAGTAAAGGAAATAGCTTTTTTTCTTCATTTTTTTCATTTCTATTTTTGCTTGTCTATGTTATCACAATGGAAGTGAAAAGCAGGTGATGCCAAAGCAGAGATTTCTGCTGGAAAATAAATTACAAATATACAAATACACCATTAGACTTCTGCATAATTGGAAACCAGTTGATTAAAGGTCACCAAGAAAAAGCCTTTTGACACAGCCCTGAAAAAAGTTCATCTTCCTCATATAGCATGTGTCAGTACAGAACAGAGAAATGGCACATCCAGTTTATTACGCCACATTTAAAATTTAGGATGGATTATTAGTGACAATATTTCTTATATAGAAATAGAAGATGCCATTTTTTTATTAGAAATGCTGTGAATAGTAATTAATAGCCTCCTTTGCTGTGTTAATAATACACTCCTACCCAGTAAATATTGGCTAAATAATTAAGTGAAGGATTTTTTTTTCTTTCCAATCCCCCATGCAATTTGCTTAATTTGATAGATTTTAATTGGAAAAGTGAAGACTTGGTTAATATTTAAAAAACAAGCAGTTAATCACGTTCTTTTGCACTGCCTGTGTGTATCAGCTCCATCAGCAGAAACATGCTGTTCTAGAGGGACGGCCAAACTAGAACTGAGGCACCAAAGAAACCAAACGGTATCTTTGAAAAATGGACTTTTAAAGAACGTTTAAGTGATTTCCTTTTTTTTAAATGAATTAGGATCTAAATTACTCACAAATCCCAACCCATTCCTTACGTGTATTCTTGATGCATATATTCTCTGAAAGTTGTGGGAACTGAACATCTAACTGTTTAGATGCCTTTGACAGTTCCACTGTGTACTTAAACAACTTGGTAAAGCTCTCCTGATCTAACAACTGGTGATTATGCCTCAAGTGGATAAAGGAAATCAGACACAATGCTATACATGTACCTAATATTTCCATTTACAGGTTTCCTGAACAGTTTAGTACTCTCCTATGCTTTTAATCTAAAATAGTTCAGTTTTAATCTGAAATACTTATCAGTAGCACCCATAAATAATTTCCTACAAACAGTGGTGGCAGGGGAAGATGTTTTCAGTCCTCTGCAGGTCTGTCAAAATGTTTGTAGACGTAATTCACACTTGCAGTAACTGAACCTATGAAAGTGTGGCAATTCAAATAAAATCTCTGTAAGTGAAAGGCTAACTCCTGCCCTCTTGGTTTTTGTTTTTTGTTTGGTTTTTTTTTTTTTTACCTTGTGCAGGGTGATTACAGGCTGTAGATTTGCTTTATGTAAAAGACAATAAAACTAGACCTAGTTAGTTATTGTGAACTCCGTGGGTTTTAACAATTACCTGAGATTTGAACACTTCATTCCTATTGAAGGTTAGAGAAACTGGGTGTTTAAAACCCCTTGATGACTTTGAAATTTCCAGCCAGCTCATCTGAATTCTGCTGCGGGACTGACTGTGTATGTTCACGCAAATCCTATTAAAGTCAGTGGAAGTTGCAAGCGTATCTCTGGGGCAGAGTAGGACCCCCTGCTATCTAGTCAGTGCAAATTAACAGCTGGGAGTGGAAGGAATGTAAAAAAGCAAAATCTCTTCACAGGGCCACATTGATATGCAGGGGATTTGCTTGTCAGGGTGAGATGTGTGATATGAAGTGAATGTTTACTGCACACTGCAGGGAACTTCCAATAGTAGCCAAAAGGAGATATCTATAGTAGATCTGGATCGGAAGCCATCTAAAAGCCAAGGCAGAATGAAAGGCCTTTTGATGCAGAATGCCTTTGTGATGCTACTTATTCCTTGTTACAGGAAAAAAAAAAAAAATGCCAGCATCTGCAAATTGAGGAAGAGGAAACTGGGAAACCTGACATTTTACCACTCCTTGTAACTTGACTGTTTTGCAGCATTTTGAAGT
This sequence comes from Falco biarmicus, assembly GCF_023638135.1. Taxonomy (NCBI): domain Eukaryota; kingdom Metazoa; phylum Chordata; class Aves; order Falconiformes; family Falconidae; genus Falco; species Falco biarmicus. The sequence goes on from NC_079290.1 coordinate 16,369,920, forward strand.
GTGCCGTGGGTGGATGTACAAATTTCAATAAATTCCAGCAATGTTCCCACAGAAGCTCAGGGAGAGGAGAAAGTTTTCAAAAATGATGTTAACTTTAATCTGGTAAGTCAGGTAAACTGTCATGGTCCCTGGCCACAAACACAAACTAGGTTGGCACAGACACTTCTCCTTACTGGGATACTTAAATCCTTTTGCTCACATTGTCCCTGGGAGAAAATATTAAAGATTTTTTGTGTCTGGGGTGGCCTACCAGAACCTTTCTCCAGGAGAAGCATGGAGAAGGACATCATTTCCTCTTCCAACAAAAAAGAGAGGCAACTAACCAGCCCCTGATTTCTTCCACTCTGCTGCTGAGCCACATTCATGCACGTGGTACAAAAGCAGAGATCACTGCTGCTTGCTGTTGCTAGTGCTGCACATCCCCCCACCCTTTGGGGGACCCCAATCTAAGGGTGGAGAAGACACTGAGTGCTGGTTTCATTTCTCTGCCAATTTCCTTCTTTGGATCAGGCAACCATCCATACTGCACCAGTTGCTTAGGCTGAAATCAGCCAGTGGAATTCAAACTGGCATTTAAATTCAAAATTAAAAAAAAAAAAAAAAGTTGGAATTCAAATGCTTTGATTAGTTACATTAGTTACATATGTTGGTAAGTTACACATCTGCAGCACTAACACGAGTGACGTGTCCGCTGCAGATCAAGAGTTACTTCCCAAAAGAAATTTGCAAAAAACTTTCTAATGGCTGCAGTAGATAATTTTGCACTCTATTCATGGACCATTTGTGAACAGAAAATGAGGAGCTTCATCAAACAAAGCACTCATTTTGAGTTATTTGCCAGGCTTTCACTAGAAATAGTATTAAATTCAAAAGCAACGCTCACAGGAATCCCGGTACACTTAGCCAGTTGGCCCAAACAGATAGCACAAATCAAAGCCAGCGTGAAAAGCGCAAACACACACAGCTGGGAGAAAACAAACTGTCACATGCAGACAGATGTGACGGACACAGAACTGAGGATCTTGGTAGAGTTAGGCCATAGGACAAGGCTGGATGTCAGGCCCACGGAGAACTTGTTGTCCTGCAGGACCTCAAGCTCTGACTGACAGGGAACGGCTTCATGCCATCTGGCTGCCGAGGTGATGCAGCCAGCTGTCCTCACTGTCCAGACAGCTGGGGCATCACAGCTGCTCATCAATCAGCATCTGAACTGCCACGGTTTCTGACGTGGCATTTTGAAGTGAGCTGTCACACTTTGCCTCAAGACCCTTACTAGGAGGTGCAGTGTGGCAGCCGGAGGGAGGTGGTGCTGCCGAGAGCTGTGGTCTCATCAGTCATCCTGGTTTGCCAGGGCTGTTCACAAATCACAGCGCTCTGACGCAGAAAAACTTCAGTGGATCTGGGTCTAATGCCTTAAAGAATGAGGTGTGCATCATGCCATGTACCACACCATATCAGGTGAAGGCAGAACGTGATTACACATCAGTTAGGAAACTCATGACATCATTAAAACACATCTGCAAAGCACTTCAAATGTGAATGCACAGGCAGATGTGAAGCATCGTGTGTCAGCAGCCCAGAATCACACCAACTTTGCTGCTGTGAGTGCAAACGGCCCTACATCTGAGGATCTTACTGGGATTAGTACATACCTATCCCACCTTTGCTTTTCCTCCCTCTAAAACACAGTCCGGGATCCATTTGAAAAGAAGGAACCAATACATTCTGTAAGTACTGGCAAACTGCTCTGCTGTTGCATAGGATGTTTTAAAGCCTGAAATACCACATATTCTTGTATCCACTGGTTAAAGATAGCAGTTAGAAGTGCTGCTGTAAATATTTGAAAATAACAGAGCAGGAAGAAAAAGTCAATCCAGATGATTACGCTGCTTTGAAATTATGTTAGATATTTTAAAATACACAAACCCAGTTTGACTACTGCTCATATACATGTGTACTCTAACTCTACTTCTTGTAGACTGCATCCACGTGGAATCCATTTGGATTTCTCTGCATAGGGGTGCTTGGCAGTCACACCAGTTTGCCAACAAGTCCTGCTGAGCCCCAGCTAGCCAAATGTGTGAAAGATGTGTACAGAGAGAACAACACTGGGTCTATCTTCAAAGGTGTGTGTTGAGAGCATCTTGTGCCTACCAGCCCTGTAGTGTCTTGAGTCCTTCTGAGTCCTGCTGGTTAACATTTACGTCTTCAAATGCAATTATCTGCTAGTGCTAATGGGAATTAAAGGAGTTAGCTACCTAAGTGCCGCTAAGGATCGGGACACACAGGCTGTGGTTTGCTGTCTACTGCTGTAAGAAAACACAGAGGATTTGTCTCTTCTTAATTCTCTGTCTTTCTTTTCTTTCAGACTGAAAATTCAGATTTTTCCAGCAAATGCTGGGACAGTGGTTGTACCAGTATATATTACCAACTCACATTTAATCCTAATTATTTCTTTCCCACTGAGCATCTGCATTTGGGCTTCCTTCTTCCAGTCATGGTTAACATGTTTCCACAGTCTTTCTCAGTTTAGGTTTGTGTTTGCAAAGGTGGGAGGGGTGGTAGAAACCTTTGGCATCAACAGGACATTTCTCCCCTGATTTCAACAGCAGCTCTGACTTGGAAAGTAGGACCTGCCAGCCAGAAGATGCTGGTCCCCAGCCCCAGCTCCCTTTTCTACCTTCCTCTAGCACTAAGTTCAAAGCAAGACTCAGCAAGAAATTGCAGCCATGTCTCTTGAGCCCTGTGACTCTGCATTGGCACACCAGCCTTCCACGTGAGGAAATGTAGCACAAAAAATACCTTCCAGGAGGCTTCTGCCTAGTGCTGGAAAGCACTGATGCACTCTGGCTCCAGGGAGAGGTAAAAAGTTGATTGCCACCCACTCAATAACCATTTCCTTCTGGGTGATCGATGGAGCATCATCAAAGACCGGTCTGGTGACAGGTGCCCGTTAGCTATCAGAGGCAGAGGACGTGAACGGATCTGTGATAGATGCTCATGGAGGGGGAAGCAGTAAAGAGCACGGCAGCAATAAAAGGAATGAAATAGGCTTCCTGCTGAACGGAGAAGCATACACTAGGATAAACGAAGGGACGTTGATTGAATTGCAACATTTCTTTAAACTCAGAGCACCGACTGCAGCACTCTCATCTTGCCATGTAAAGTTTCTTCCAATGCATGATTGGTGACATCTTGACACACTGATTTTAGTATTGCTCACTCTGTAATCCCCAGGGGAAGATATCTGAGGCCTGAACTGTGCTTTTGAGTCATATCTTCCAACTAAACCCATTTTCCAGTTCCCTCGCTGCCAAGGTCACTGAGTTTCTGATCTCACAAGAAAAAGCTTTACAGGAAAGGTGAGTGGAAAGAGGAATGAAGGTTTGAGCTGATCCTTGGGGGGTACCAGCTGGTACAGCTCATCCAGTGCATGTTGCAGGCAGCATTAGCTAACATTACACTAAAGCTGTCCCACACAGGCGGAGCAAGAGGATGGCAGGGAGCAAGGCTTCCCTCAGAGACACAGTCTGCCCTTGTCTTGCTTTGGAGATTGCACAGTGGCGCAATCTTTGCACAGGGCTGTAAGTTAAAGCTAAGTTGTTCTCCTATCTACAGGACAGGCTGCGGCAGCCCTCATGGCATGGACTAGTTGGTAGCAGGGGAAGGGGTTGTGGATGAGACATGCCTGTCCCTCCTCACGCCATGCCACCTCTGGCTGGTGCCTGGGTTGGAGGGCAGCTCTTGTGTTGGGGCAGGAGCTGCATCCCCTCCCAGCACTGCAGGATTAGGAGACGAGAGATCTCCCAAAGCAAACCAGTTTGGGTGTGAACAGGAAGGTCTTTCCTTCCCCTGCCCCAGCTAAGCTGTTGCGTTATAGGAGCTCTTTAAATATCCTCCACAGCCCAGTCTGTGAGATGCTGTTATACAAACCTGCATGTTCTCAGGCACATGGTCTGTACCTCCACATCTCTCACGCTGGTGCTGCTTTACTGTCTGAGCCAGCCTGGCTGGAGGAGCAGTGCTCACACACATGTATTTTTATGCACAGGGGCACAGGGTGACTAAAGAAGTTAATAAACTTCAAAGCATGCAACATGATAATCAGAAGTTCACATCAGGACAAGGAGAGAACAGCGGGGCCCTGCCATGGGCAAATAAATGACCTTTGAGTCCTGTGTTCCCTGTGCATTTGTACACAGACCAGACTCTGTTACCAACATCTCGCTGCAGGCACATCCAGCTGGAGGGTCACTGTGATGGTACCTGGGCCCCTCATCATCAACACCAACCAACTTCCAGCTCTTGCCCAGGGCATTGGACGCTGTTTTATGGCTTTTCTCTATTTATGTTGCCCCCTCCACAAAGTGTGAGCAGCTGGGGTTTGGGATTCAGTGCACACCCACAGCACGTTCTCAGGGAGAGGAATCTTATCACCGAGCCTGAACACAGGCCTTTGGAAGCACTGGGGCAACGGGGTGCTTTCTTCACATATTTCATCTAGCCATCAGACAGCAGAAACAACCAGGGAAAATGCAACTACATCAATTTCAGCTGAATAGGAACCTCACCACAAGGAGCCTTATGCAATTAGAAGGGCTACCACTCCAGGAGTATGCAGAAGACATCAGAAACAATTGTGGAAAAAACCCCAACAAATAAAATAAGTAATACTTCCATCTGTAAATGCTTGGAAAACTTACATCCAAACTAAAGCTTTAAGGCAAAAATTTCCTCCATGAAAAAAGAATAGTATATCCATCAGTCCAGCACCATCACCTACCTATCTATGGGTACTGTGAAGGTACAGACTAATGTACATGTAAAACACAATAAATCTATGTCTTATTGGAGTCATAATTTGAATTTTTCACAAGAAAGGCTTAACTATTTTTGTACATCTGCTGAACTGCTTTAGGAGTAACATGGAACTGCTTTAGGAGTAACATGAGACTTCGATATGTTTAATAATATAAGGAGAACTTTGAAGCTTCATCTTCCAGATTTTTACTCAAGGAAGTATTATAAGCCATTAAAACTGCGTTTGTTGATTGGTTTTTTTTCTTTTCCAGATCAGTGGCTAAAGTAATTCCCATTTCAACCAATCCAAAAGGAAAAAAAAAAACCCACAAAAACAAACAACAAAAAACCCCCACTAAACTCCTCAAAAATACTACTTTGTATTACTCAGAAAATCTTTATCTAAACTACAGTATTTTTTTTATTATCTTCCCCCTTTCAGAGTTCTTTTCAGGGTTAATTTCTAAACTGAAAGGCCACATTCAACTGCAAAGTCAAAATGTTTGCAACATATAACTACTAAAAAGATATGGTGTGATATTTAAAGGAAATACTTTGTTGCTTTTTCTCAGTTAGATTATTCCACAAATTTGACTCAAGTTGTTAAACATTTGTATTCTGACCAATATTCTTAGCAAATCTTCTGTTCCCAAAAAAAGCAAATTATCCATTGTTCAGTTTTGCTGTTTACTGAACTGCCCTCTTTTATAACTGGAAAACCTGGCAGAATTAGAGACTTAAAGAATGGGCCCAAACATAGCACACCGAATAACTGGATGTTGTGTCTAGCTCTGCAGTGATTTAGGATGTTATCAAAAGGGATCTCTAAGCACCAGTTTACACCAGCTACCTCCATTGCCTATGCAGAATCCTTCCAGTAAAGAATATCTATATAAATACATTTTAATTGTATGTTCTTTTTTATTTACTGATGGATTTTAAATGAGGTTTTTAATAATCACTTTATTTCCTTTAAAGTCTATACAAAAGAAAAGTTTATTTCAGTTACCAATGTAATGTACTCCCACAGGCAAATATATATCTATTTCTATATGCATTTCGTGGGTCATAGTGAATGTTTTACTGCATGTCTTAAATGTACTAAAATTGCTCTAAGGAGATAGCTTTGAAGACATTTTATTTATTATTGATATCCTTGGAAAATTCAGAAGATGCTGAGATATGAAGGGTACATTATAACTGCATAGCTTTTTGGGTTTTTTACCTGGTACTGCACAAAGAGCTTTCTTCAAAAGTTTGCAACACTTACTGCTTAGGTGACATGAGAGCATATTTTCCTGTTGTTCAAACATCATCAGCCAGACCTGGGAGTGAAGGACTCCAAAGGCCATACAGGTTCAGCAAGGCAACGAGGGGCTGGTGGGCTGTAACAAGTACAGCCACCGGCCTGATCGTGGGAGTCCTGAGTCAGCCTGCACACGGCAACCAAGATAGCGGGCCAAACAGCCCGGTGACTGTCTTGCTCGCTGTCAAATACAGATAGCTGTGGCAAAGAGAAGGGGCGGGGGGGGGGGGGGGGGGGGGGGGGGGAAGACAAAAAAAAAATATTGAAGAACTTTATTTCTGAAGTTACAGTATGGGTTCTTTATACATAATAGCCATGAAAATTCCAGGAAAAAGGCTGTCTGCCCCAAAACCACGGCAGCTCTGCTGATAGCCCCACTCCCCACCCACACCCCCCCCGGCCCAGCTGTCTCCCCCTGTGCTGACAGAGGTTGAGAAAGACAGGACACCAGGAAAATATATTATTTCTCCAGGGTGACCCCAAGCCCAGGGGCCAGGTCTTTACCTGGTATAAACTGCTGTATCGACTTTGCTGGAGCCCAGGTGATTTATTTCAGGGTGCCACCCTTCACTGGGTGTACCACGACAACAACAGCATGGCACGATATATATACCCACCACCCTGCCTGCCCTCCATCATGTCACAAAAGCCCCATAAAAATTGGATTTTGCAAACATTACCATCCTGGGCCAGTCACGGGCAGGAGATAGGACACTCCTTTCCCCCAGGGTCATGGCCTTCAAGATCCTGCCTTTCACTTCTAAAAAGCCATAAAATGAAGGCATTCACTGAAGTAATCCCAGGGGGAAGAAGGGGCAGAGCTCTCTTGGTGCGGCTGCCTGCCTCTGGGATGCATCCACCCCCAAAATTAGCCCTTGGAAATGGCAAGGGCATCTTTATAATCTGTGTTTAAAGGAGCTTGTCAGGTGAGGGCAATGGTAACAGTGTATGCAGCCCTGTGAAAATTCACTGCAGGCGATTCTGGTCATGCCTTTTCAAGAAAGGAGAATTCACGAGGAAATAGGTGCAGAGGAAGGCTGCTGAACTGGCCAGGGACATGGCAAGCCTGTTTTGCAAGAGGAGAAGAGATGTATAGGTTTTGTTTAGCTTCACAGGACAAAGGCTGACACAGAATATGGTTGCTGTATCTAAATATCCCAAGTGATAAATGCCATGCACAAAATATTTAAGCTGCAGGATGATTGTGGGCACAGCAACCGGAGCAAAGGATTCTGTAGCCATCAGAGGAAAGAAGTTTTTGAAAACATAAGAAAACTGGTGAGATTTTATTATAAGATCCAGTCAAGTAAGTCATGGAAACCTGCAATATTACTTGAGCAGAGGGAGTGGACTCAAAGAACCTTCCCATCCTTTCCACCTCCAAGTCATATAAAAGCCAAAGGAAATTTTGCCACAGATTTAGTTGGGCTCACCCTGAATTATTAATCCTATCAACATGTGCATGTGGCCTAATCGATCTGGGCTCTTCAAATGACTCACCACAATTTTTCAGAGCAGATACAGATTTTAAACTAAATGAATGCATAAACTGTGTCTTCAGCAGCAGGATTCCAGACCTGGGTGCGCAGATCTCAGCGCACAGAACAAACTGCAGTGGCCACAGATACAGTCTATTAATCAATTATGTCTGTTTATTGGAGACCAGGGTCTTCCTGCAGCTGCTAAACCAAATGACATGCAATGACAGTTATGTAAACTTCCATGGAACTCCAGAAAAGCTATCAGTGGTTTCCTGGCTGTAATTTTTGAGCTGATCTAATCTGACATATGGTGATTTTTTGAGTCATTTGATAGTGTAGAGAGCTAAGTAAACCCCTCTCCAAACAGCCATAAAAAGTGGCCCTGCAGTTTTTGCTACTTTTGGAAACCCAGAAGCATGTTGCTGCAAACAGTCAAGCATGAACACAGGAAGGATTAGATCTTACAGCAGATCTTGACCTTGGGTGCATCAAACTTTTTTAAAACAAAAATGTGTTTTCAGATAAACAACCTATTTTTACAAAAGGAGTCAGTCTTCTACAAAAGAGCACTTCGTCAGAAAGTGCAAAATCCAGCAGACAAAAAGTTTTCTTTCTAACATAGGATTTTTGTCTACAATACACTTGCTAGAGAAGTTCAGTTTTCAGCCACTGAAGATGAAAACACTTGTAAGGGCAGTTGACTTTTCAGTAATAAAGTGATAGCAGTGACCCTTCTGCAAATGGTGGAAATTTATTCTGCAAATAAATTTCATCCAGACATTTTCCAGGGCCATATTTTTAAGCTTGTCTTAACTGGACTTCTGTTTCTTGCTTTAGCTTAGATAATTTGATCCTCTGAGAACTTATTTATCCCATAAATCAACTATCTAGATATGTAAAACCCTTAACTTTTACACTTCAGCATAGGATTGCATATCCAGACCTGTCTTTTAAATATCTGGGAAACACAAACCAACAGAAACACTGTCTCAGAACGTCAGCTTTACGACAGATACCTACAGAGCAAAACAGTCATTAGCCTAAAAAAAATGTTATTAGCTTATGCTGAACTGAATATCTTGCTTACTAGTAATACCACATCTAAGTTCAGTGAAAAGAAAATGTTTGTAAAAAAACTTAAGTACACAAAAATGGTGTCTCATGACCATGCAGCAGGTCCTGGACAGAACTGAATTCATCCTGCTTCACTTCCCTCAGCATCTTAGTAATAAAGACCCTGTGCAGGTGGGATTCCTAGTTTCCACAAAGGCGATCTTGTTGAAATTTGCTGTAACTGACTTTGGAGCCAGTGGCCCCACTCAGAGGTATAAGGGAAGGTGCTGGGGATGTGAAAGGACTTGGTTCCACCAGTAGCTATAGCTGCTGCCAGTGTCTCATAGCAGTTGGCACATGGGGAAAAAGGAGGTGAAGGCCCTAACCAAAGAGCTGAAAAGTGGACACTGGTGTGAAGCTGATTTCGTGCCTGCAGCTGAAGCAGAAGCAGAGAATATCAAATGCCAGAAGGAAGTTTATCCTCAAAAGCTTTCCAGCCCCATTTTGCACAACAAAGAGATCTGGCTAGTTCAGATAAGGGGTGGATGAACATCCCAAGTTTCAGTTGCTTATTTATCTGAGGCACTCCACCCTTCACTAAACATCTCCATTCCTAGAATGATGCAAGTCTCTTGATTAAAACAACGTGACACATTACCAGAATACCTCAGTCCCACTGTACTCTGCCTGTCCCAGCCCCAGAGAGCCATCACAAAACCTGGTTCTGTCCTCCCAAAGTTAGCAAAACTCCCACCAACCTCAGGGGCACCAGTGCTAGGCCTGGGTAAATATTTTCCATCCATACACAAGTTGTCTTACCCAGTCATTCTCAGCCAGGGAGGATATTCCCACACACCTTTCTTAAATAAAGATTTTTTGTTCATACAGCAATACAAATGCTTTGCATGGAAGGGATCTTTCATTCCAGCTGCTGCAACAGCAACTGCTCATAATAAGTGAGAAGAGTGTGTATCAGAGGTCCTGGTGAAGAATAGAAAGGGCAACCTTGTCATGGCAGAGATCTTCCTTTCCTTTTGAAACCTTGCATGCTTCAGTCAAGTTCTTGTCTCTCTCCTCCTGTCTGTTAGCTGGTACTGATATGCCCACTTAGAAGATCCTGCTTGTTCAAAGAGCAAATCCCTCTACAGCAAATGTGTGTCTGTAAAACGTAAGCTCACTTTTCTCCGCTATCTTCTACCAACCCATTGGAAGTGCTCCCTAGGCTTTCTACATATGGAAAATCTTTCACACTCACCAGCCTTGCAAAGACCTCCCAAAAAACAACCCTGACTTAGTGAAATATCACGTATCCATCACAGAGATGGAGCTGCTTTCAGGAAAGCTGAGCTGCAAATCATTTGCTCAAGTCTCAGTACATTAAAATTGCTGTTCTGTACCTGGCTAAAAATACAGAGAGGGCACAAACATGGTTACTTTTTTTCTACTGAACTGCAAATGATTATCCTTAGGTGAAAAACTCTCCTCAGGCTTACCCCATCATCTGTCACCTTGAGGGTCACAGACCCTCACTGTCTCATCTTCTCTCATCTGGCATCTGGCTCCTGCCAGGTCCCACCAACAATGTTAAGTCTTTCCCTTAAATTCATGTGTAAGTGAATTAGTTCATAGTTTCTTGCAATATTTTCACATCTTTAGATATTTCACCTTAATGTATCCTTCTAGCATCTGTTTCCATCTCTTTCACTTGGCTGTTAGACTTCAACCAATTTAGCTTGAATAATCACTTTGATTTATTCCAAATCTAAATCAATCTGCTGTATTATTTGTCTGAAGAAATTTTAGCTATTCCTTCTTTGCAAGATGCTACACATTATCAAGTTTCATCTTATGGCATCAGCACAGTTAGACTTGTCACCTAGCTTGTCTCCCTCACTATTGAGATTCATCTTCTAATGAGCTAAACATTTACAAGGTAGATAAGGGTCATTAGAAATGTGTATTCATCTTTACCAAAGCCAAATTGCACAGCTGCAATAGAACACATCGTTTTATGCATTATGGTAGAAAACGACATGACTCCAGGAATTTCAAACGTTAACCAGCATTTTTCTAAGACTGATACTTACCACAATGCCCAACGTACATAATTCCCCTAGACACTGTCTGCAGATAATCTACCACTGCAGACCTCTGCGCAACCTTAAAACCTGACCTGAATATGGTTCCCTGTTTTCTCTACATGCACGTATAAAAACCTGGCATTTCAGCAGTTTGCAGCTAATCAATTAATAGGTCACTCATAGACTGTGATGTAGTCAAATATTAAGAGGAGCAGAGCGCAAGAGCTCCTCCCCTTACTGCAAAACCTTTGCAGCGGTAACTTCAGTGGGTGAAAAAAAAAAAATTAACCAGCTCTGCCAGGATCTCCATGAGTGAACATCCCACTCTCAAACAGTAAAACTTCACTTGCCCTCTGGAATATCACAGCATCAATCTGTTACATATTAGGGATTTCACCTTTATGCTGTTAACTACCTCAGACCCAAACAAATATCAGAAATTAACAGGCTTGTTTGAGGAAAGAAAAAGAGCTTATTTAATGCTTGTCTATGTATGTAACTATTTCTATACCAGTGAGGACAATCCTATTCTTGAACCTATGCTCGTCCTAAGCTTGCTTGCTTATTACAATGAGCAGAGAGGCAGGACTGTGAACCTAATGCGTACTCCTGACCCTTTCTCTCAAAGGATGGTGTTTGTAAAGAGTTGTTCAGGTTTTATTCCATCAAGCCAGCAGACAGATTGTTTTATGCTCCAACCTTGTCAGTTCTCAGGAAGCTGAACTGCTCTGGATCTGGAGTTTGCCCAGAAAAAAATTAGGAGCTGCAGGTCATGCTTTGTGCTGCAAAACTGATGCCGCTGATTTCGTGGCTGATAGTCACACATCTGAGTCAGATCTAAATAAATGTGACTAGATTGTGTCAGAAGGGTACTAAGACATCAGAAGTCTTTTAGATTAATCATACAAGCCAAGTTTAATCCTTCCCTCTGCAGGTACATTTAAAGCTAGTGCCCCTGTGTATTCTTTGTGGGCTACTGACTCTGATGCCCTTCATATATCTCAGCCTGGTGAAAGATGCCAGATTCCACAGTAGGCACTGGCGAGATAAAGGTATTTTTTTGTTTCCTAGGAACCTGCAGCTGTACTGTTCTCTGCTTTTTGTGAGTCTTGTCTTCAGCAGACAAAGATAGAGATATTTATTTTATTTTTTTTACGGAGTAAAATTTCTCCTCAAAAGTTTATGGGTTTTGTCACCTCTAGTGGAAAAACTTAGCATATCACTGGCTGGAAAAAAACCCAGCTTTCTTGTTCATGAAAGCTCCATATCTACAAGACTATGAATCACTTTAATGAAAAAAGTATCTTCCAAAGATCTCACCAGGAAACAAATAAATAAATAAATAGTCAGGCTGTGTCTGTGGAGGGACTTAGTGCTCTTAAACAAAGACCACCTTTCACCTCACAGACCTGCCTGAACCACTCCGAATGCCATCCTCAGCCCACCATTTCCATTGCAACTGCAACTCTGGGAGGTCAGACCTGGTGTTTCAAACCCTTTTGAGCTGATGAGATACATTTTTTATGCTAATACAGATACCTTTTTTATGCTGATACAGGCAAGGCGGGCTTCAAAAGACCCATCAGATCTTGCTGACCCTCCTGCAGTCCTCTTGTTCTTTGTGGAACTACTCCTTTTTTTTGTGGAAGTGGTGGAAATCTGGGGGTAAGCAAAGGTAGAAAGCATGGTGGAGTACTGCTGGGCAAGTATGGAATGTCCACACTTCTTCTGGAGGCTATAGCATCTTTACAACCAGGTTTGTGAACACTCAAAGGATGGTTTGGCTCAGTCATTTTTGCAATGAGAGTTAATAAAATCTCTGTCCACAACATCATACAACCCCAGAGAAACCCAAAGCCATCTAGCTTCCAGAGCCACGTGCAAAGTCAGGCCTGTAATTATGGCTGTGAGAGACAGACTGTGGAATGAGAGATAGAAGTGAGTCAGGTGGGGGAAAGGACACAGTAACATGGTCTCAGCTCAGCATTCAGGCAGTGAGAGTGGCCATCAACGGGCAAGAGCAAAGATGGCAAAACAAGGAGAGCAGCTTCCTTCCCTACTCCCCACTCCATGGTATCAATGGGAAGGAAAATTGGGCGCAAGGTCCATCTAACTGCCTTTTTAGCCCTGTCCAGGAAAGCACAATTGCAGAGGAAGAAAAGCCATCATTCTGTGTAACCTCGCTGATGGCTGGGGAAGGTGGCAGGAAGAAGAAAGACTTGGTGATCACTAATTTCTTCATATCAGAGGCAAGGAAGGAGACTGCAGCTCAGGTAATGATGGTAGAAGGTACTTTAAGAAAGCTTTAGGAAGTCATGATGCCGGATTCCAAACTAGGATGTAAACATGTATGTTAGGGCAGAGAAGATGCCATGTTTTAATAGATGATAAGGAAGGAGACCTCGGGCTTTTCCATGGAGATATGTCTGTGGGGCAACCTCCTGCCATCCTGAATGGTGATAAACCACATGCAGTAGTGGCCTCTGTATTTCTTTAATGACTGAGCAGGATGCAAAAGATGTTTCACTTGGGTCCTCAGGACAGGTCTCTACTCACGGTGGAAATGAAGTTTCTTTTACACTCAGCTGGGTGGCAGCTGGCGTTTGCGTGAACAGTGAAAACCTCTCTCACAATGGTGACAAATTAACTTTCTTAAAGTGACTACACATCTGTAAAACAGCAAGGCTGGGGGAAAAAAAGACAAAGAAAACACACTTTCAGGATTATTCACTTTTTTAAATTATACCCTGCTTATTCCTGTAACACCAGTTCAACAATTTTCCAGTTTAATTTGTAAATTAAACCCCATGAAGAAAACACTTTTCCTTTTTCATCATAAAAATGTAGGTATGTAAAAGTACTGACCCTATGAATCAGGGGTCAATTATTATTTTTAGATGTGTGCTTACAGACAGGCAAGTAGACACTGGACAGACCCCAAAAGGCTGTGGACTGTGTTCTGGCTGCCTATTACAGTCATTAAGTAGGTGATTCATTGCCTAGTATTTAGGACTACCAGACTGTGCCTTTTTATGCCATAAAGAGGGAGAAGTTGTTGCAACATCAAAGTCAGGCACTTGCAGTCAGCCATCTGCCCAGCACTTTTACTTAGGTCCCTTTATTGTACATGGATCAGGGTCTGCTATGGTGTACTCTAATGTCCTACCAACCATCAGCACCGTTCTAGGTGCTCGTGTTCACACCAGGGGCCCTGCTGGATAATAAAGCCAGCCCTGTCTGAGCTGGTATATGAACAAAGACAAAGCACAGAAGGTCACTGCAAACAATATACATGAAGGAAGGCTGGCAATGCTTTAGAGAAGAATGCCAAAGAAATCACATTTGATGCTGTGTTTACCAGCTGTGGCTTAGGTTCCATGGAGTAGGCAGTGGGCTGCAAGTCCACACCAATGAATGATAGTCCCCACTCCTCCAGCATCTCTCACAGGCTGACCTCAAGGTGCTTTGCTGAAGTGAGTGAGTGTTATTGATCCCCATTTTCCTGAGGAAACAGAAACATTGTCATGTCACTGAGGCTGCACAATGAGAGTCAAACCCAAACAGTTGCTCCCCAGAGTCCCACCTAACACAGGGAAGAAGAGCTGTAAACTGGACTGCTACCAACCTCCAAAGCAGCATTTGAAGCCAGGGCTGCACTGCTAATCCCCTGCTTAATCCACCCCAGCACAGTACAGTAGCAGGCAATCATGTCTTTGTTGCGTGAACTCTCCTGCAATGTACGCAGGGCTGTCAAAACCACAGGTCTGCTGTGATCCTCTGGGTTCAGGTGAGGTATCAACACTGGAACAGAGGGAGCAGGTGGAGGTGCTTTGGCAAAGCTGCTCTTCCCTCAAAAGTCGAAGTGCATTGCTTCCTGAACAAGCCCAGCCCTGTTTGCTCACTTAATTGTACAGCTACAAGGTTATTTCCAGCTCTCGCTCTTGTAACCTGACTGCGTAAGACCTGCCAGGCTTCACACACCAGGCATGAGACCTGCATGCTTGACTTCTGTCCCCATCTCTGCCACATCAGGCCGTGATGGAGCAATGTTGTGGGTGACACCAGCAGAGAGGGAGTCACTGCAGTGCAAACAAGCTGCCACGCATCACTGAAGACGTAAGGGGCACAGCCAGGCCACCGGGCAAATAGTGGCAACATGCTGCATGGCTAGGGATCAATCCTGCACATCTGATTCACATTTCCTATTGCTAAGAACCAGGCCATGCCGTGCACTGGCAGCAGGGAGCAATACTAATGGTCAGGAGCAGTTACAGAAAATAGGGTTGGGCACTGGGGGCAAGGGGGCCCCAGGGTTTGGCTCATCCTTGTGCAGCAGAGCCGCTGCGTAGGACACATCCCTGCACACAGCCACTACTGCCAGCGTGAAACAAGAAGCTCCGTGCAATGTCTGGGTGGCTCTTTGAGGAGCTACCTGTGAACCCCTTTAAAAGGATCGGTGGCTTCCGATGACTTGATCAGCTTAACGTACCCTGAAATGGTCACCTATCTGAATACCCTATGCAGTCTGTGACTTGCTTTTGAGGACAATATTTAGGAAATACTGTTGCAATAGTGATGTGTTCATTCTTATTTGCTGATTTGGCAATTTCAAGCCTTACCTGTTTTAGTTTGTTTGTTTCTTTTGCAAAAACACGTGCATGCTCATGTAATTCATTGTGCTCCATAACTCTGTGTTCTGATGCTGTGTTTATTTGAGATTCACACGTGCACACACACTTGAGAGTGAGATAAAATCACTCTGGCTGAGGCTTTATCTTGCCTATCTGTTCCTCAAATGGGTCCATCTGACTTGGACAGGAAGAGGATAATTTGATTCCTAACAGAAAATGTCTTCCTTTGATCTGATGTTTCTGCAGTTACCCATTCCCCAAAAGATCTTTTCTGTGTGATGTTTTCCTTTTGTTTTCCTTCATCCCTGTCTTATTTTACAATAACACGTTCAAGATAACCCACCCTTCTTCCAGGGAAACATCATATCTAGCCCATTTGCAGGCAGGCATAACTGTAAAACTCACAGCACTACCTCCTGTACCATCCTGTGTCTTCAGATGATAAAACACTATCTGGCTGGTCTTGCATTTAAGCCAGCAGATGTATTACTACATTTCAAAGGACCCCAATCAATCCATTTCCTTCATTGTCCCGCTCTCGAAAAAACCTAGACAGAGAAGCCTGAGGCTTTGTAGTTTTTGAAGTGCTCTAATCTGGACAGATCTTACCATTGCTGTCATAATTGATTAAACTGTTGCCAGCATCCCCTACATCTCCTGAGAGCTGTCATGGTTCACATTCATCAGGGCATGCTCCAAAGTTCACACACTTCCACAAGGCACAGCTCAGCGAGAGGCGGGTGTCATTAGAATAATAATACTTTGCACTTCCATCTCTCCTTTCATCACAGGCTCTTTGCAAATACTCAGAGCCCATTTCTGCTACCCATTGTCACACTCTGTTATACTGTACAGCAATCCTCTCCCCTTCCAAAATGTTCCATGGAGCTCTTTCCAGAGCGAGATACACCAAGAACATGTAAACACTTAGCAAAAAAGTGTCACGATGCTTTTAAGAGATGTTATTCCTGTTTTACAAATAGGAGAACTTAATGGCTATGTTTGCACTGGTCTGCTAAAGGTGGCTGAAACCGTCCCTGAGACCAGGCTTGCCTGTCTCCCACAGGGGGTGCCTGCAAGCATTGCCTCAGGCAGGATCAAAGTATCCCTATGCAGGATTTTGGGAACCCAAAATACAGGCTTTGTCATACAGGCCTCTTGCAGACAGAGTGTGAAGGAGTTATGTGAATGGGAGGGGGATGCATTGGGGGACATACTGCATTTACAGGTGATTTGGAGCATCTCTTTTCAGTCCTCCATGTGATTTACCAAAGAGGATGCAGATGACTCAGTGTGGGAGCTAACACAGAGCACAGCATTCCTAAATTCCTGCTTGATGCCTAGTCACTACAACTCCCCATCTTTCACTAGCCCATGGATTCACTAACTAGTTGTTTATTGGCTGCATAAAAGGACATAGGAAATGTATTTTCACAAAACAATAAAATGTGAATTTTCCATGATTCAAACAAATAGAAGGATACTCATCCAACCTGTGTGCACAGACACAGATGCAGTGGGTATATGTTTCTTATGGGCATATTTAATGCATGTGCAATGCTGGGAGAGAAAAAAATCAGGCACACGTTGATCTGGGTGCTCATTCTGCAGGAGAGGAGCCTTACTGTGTGCATGTGCCAGGTAATTTTAAAACTTAGTGTTTTCTTCAAAGGGAAGTGTGTGTAGAAGGAAATATCCCGCTCCACAAAGAGCTGGGGAGGGGCTGTCCTTTATTCAGGCCAGAGATCTGCGAGTAACTGGCCAAGCAAGAATAAGGGAAGGGGTAACAGATGGAGATAAGGAGGCAGGAACAAGCTGCAGTTCGGCTGAGAGCCTGGACTCCGTGTCTTTACTGGCTGCAGGAAAGCACAAAGGGAAGATTCAACACAGGTCAACGTTAAGGAAAGCCCTGTCCCGGGAGACTGCGACGTTGCAAATTGCCTTACCTGTACTTATTTCTTGGGTGTTTCTTAGAGATGATGACTTTGCACCTCTGTTTACCTGCTCTCTCCTTCTTTTCCGTCGAGACTTAAACAGAAAGAAGACAGCAGGTTACTAAAATAAAATAAAGCAGCTCACGAAAGAAAGGGCAAACTGACTTGGAAAACCAGGAGCCATCTCTATTCCTACCAGCTGGAGTTTCTCCCACTTCTACAGCCATTAAAGTTATGAAATGTTTGGATGTTTTACTAATTCCATTAAGAACCAGAAAGGCTGTTCCCACCATGACCAGAAAATGAAACACCAGCAATCACACGGGAAAATACTCAACTTTCCAGACTCAGCAGTTTTATTAGTGCAAATACCCTCCAGATAGACAGCCACACATTTGGCTGCTTCCTTACACTGAACCCTAACTCAGCCTGCAGAGGCTAACCCGGTGGTACTCACCTCCAGTTCATTGCTCACTGATGAGGACCCTGACCCAGGATTTAGACATGTTTTGTTTTGTTTTGTTTTGTTTTGTTTTGTTTTGTTTTGTTTTGTTTTGTTTTTTCCTCTCTTTTGTAGACTGCCTGAGTGACTTTGGGCAAGCTGTTAGCTGTGTCTGTGTCCCAGTTTCCCAGCTGTGAAAGGGAAATAATAGCACTTCTATGCTTCAAAATGGCACTAAGAAGCTTAATTTTGAGGCACCTACTACAGGACACTAATAAAAATCTTGGAACCACCATTTGCCAGGATCCCTCCCTAGCCTGGGTCTAGTTCTTCCCTAGGCCTTCTCTAACAGCAGCAAATGCTAATGTGACAAGCACAGGGCTTTTTTGTGGTGTGGCGTATGCTTTTTCCTTGATCACACAGGTCCTGGAGTCATGGGATTGTGGATAATCTCACTCTTTGTTAAAATAAAGCCTAAAGTTTCATGGTCAGGAGATTGCAGCATACAGGGCGGCAAAGACAAGGAATGAATGCCTAAAGGCATGAATGTGAAGGGGCAGCAACTGAAACAACCTGACATTAGTTATTTTAAAGTATCAAGATTTCTAAGCCGATAGAAGTTTTATTAAGGATTAAAAAATGATTCATAAGTGCAGAGCTGACAAAACCGAGTTCTGTTCTTCCTGCTTTTAGCCCTTCAGGTGCTGTTGCAGTACAGAGCAGATCAGCATATTTCACTCCAATTCACCAGTACAGGCAACTTCAACCCCAGCACCACCTGAGTCTTTGAGAAAGTGAGACAGAGCTCAGCACCGAGTTTTGAAGCCAGCTCACACTACGGCAATCTTGCTCACTCAGGCAGCAACATGACGAGTGCATTAGCATTTAGCAAAGGTACATATAGCCATGGTCCCTGCCTCAAGGAGCTTACAGCATTGCAATACAGAGGGACTAGAACAGGAAGCCACATAAAAAGGAAAAGAGTTCAGCGGACATGCTGGTTATGTATTCCTGCAACCACATCAAGCCTGGTCAAAGGGAGGAAGCAATTGTGCCCTTGAATGCAATCCCCACTGGTGAATCTGGGCCCTGGCAGCCACGCGTGGCTCGGCACAGATCGGCAGGGCTTCCCAGTGCCCTCTCCCAGGGCCAGCCCACCCTCCCGCACCGGGCTGAGAGGCATGCAACAGGCAGGCATGCCTACGTTAGCTGTAAGCCACGCATGCAATTAAATTACTGGCTGGTTTGGCTAGTGAAAGCAGGCACGAGCTATGTACAATCTGCTAACATTTTCAAATCCTGTCATTAAAAATTCCTCGCTCCAGCCTGTGCCAAACAGAGTGAGTAAAGGCCGTGGATCCCAGGGCCCTGGTGCTCTCATCACAAGCTGCCTTCTTCCTACAGCAGCCCTGTTCCTGGCACAGCTGCATAGACCCCAGCCCGTCCCAGACCTCTGTACCCCAGGAGTGTCGAGACCCTCCTGCTAATTCTTCTGCCTCAGGGCTGGGCTGAATTGTGTGTGGTCTCAGCCCAAAAGGAGGGACAGCTGTACCTGGCCTGGGTCTCAGAGAGGGGCTGCCTGTTCTTCCTAGGAAGCTGGAAAATTCCCAGGCAACCACATAAAAGAAAGAAGATCTTCTCAAGAGCCAAGGAAAAGAGTCAGACACACAGGACCATGGAGGGACTTGCTCAAGGTCACATTGGAAGTCAGTGCTCGAACTGGACTGGGACAGGAGGACCCCTAATCCCTAGGTTGTACTACTTCCCTTAAACCAACTCACACCAAGGCAAATCAGGATAAGAAAATGATCAGACTAAGGAAACTTCCTCTAATATTACGGATGCCAGCACCTCCAGATGATGATGCTGGTAGCAAGAACCCATTCCTAAAGCTGTACAGAAAGTGATTTGTCCTTGACTGCTCTGTGGTGCTTAACTATAACTAAGATCACTCCGGCTTCTTTGAGTATCCCAAGTCCAAAATAGCAAATTTCGCAGTTTAAGCCACCTTGTGGAGGCACAAGGGGTACTATAACCTGATCTTACTTAGCAAAAGCGGTCAGTATGTCTCAGCTATTTAGCATTCCTCTGCAGAAACCCATCAGGCTGCCGTGTGGAGCACTGCACATCCTGTTCTCCCTCTATATAGTTTATCGCTTTCTTAAAGAGAAAAAGTAAATGGGCCAGATCTGCAGCTGACGTAAATCAGCATCTCCCTCCTGAAGTCAATGAAGCTACACCAGCGGGCACTAGCTAAAGATCTGGCCCAGTGAGTTTAGTGCCATGAGGTTATGAATCACTGTTATTATGTGGCGCTGCATGTAATTGCCTGATCCCTTCTCCCCATCTCCCCAAGGGGTCCGGAGCAGCCCTCCTCGTAATGCTGCCAGCAGCAGGGGGAGATGAGAGTGTAATGTTCAATTATCTTTTGCATGTTTTTCCAATAGCAAATCACAGCAGGGGATGTGACCCCCTGCTAATTGGAAGTCACGTCCTGGGGGGTTCTCTTCTTCCCTTTTGCTCCAATGTATATATTTGTATTAAATACTGATAAATGGCACAAATGCGGAGAGGTGGTAGATTCTGTGCAGTTGCGGCTCTAATGAAGATTTCTCTCACAGATCTGCTTTCCTCTAGTTTCAAACATGTTCAATCATGTTTATGCTAGGTTTTTGCATGAGAGGTTAAAGCTGATGGAGATTCTTTCAGCCAAACCTGACTTAAATCAACTGAGCCGTTCCTGTGTTGCAGGAGGATAATGTTTCTTTCACTACCATCTACCACAAGGTCTGAAATCCCTCCATGACCGCTTTGTGTTTCAGAAAGGGTGAAACCCAGAGATGGTAATGCAATAGACAGGAAGTATTTCTGTGTAGCTCATCAGCAAGCCAGTTTAGTTTTTCAAAGGGATTTAATCCGGGTGAAATTCAACCCTGTGGTCAATGAAGCACTTACATTCCTCCCGAAGCTCAGCAATAAGGCGTAGGCACCGAGGGGTGAGATTAACAGGCAGCAATTTCCCAAGGGGGACACACAGGCTGTGTCACCCTGTTGGCACTGCAGGGTGATGGGTGTGCTCTCTGGTGTCACCCAGGCCTGACAGCACACTTCCCTCTGTTCTAGACAAGGGTCACCCGACCTTCTGGTGTCCCAGTGACGAGCTGCTGCTTCAGGAACTGCGCAGAGAGACCATCGCTGTCCCCACACTCCCTTTACCCCTTAGGTCTGTGTCTCAGGCTTTCACAGCCTTGTAAGCCCATAAGACACAAGTACCTGGTCAACTTGTTCTATGTGATGTCCCCAGCAGTGGGGTGGCTGTTTTGGAAAGAGCACTGGACCATAACCAAGCATGATTTCCCAGCAACATTACCATCAACCTCCTCCTCCACCCAGTGCCAACATATCAAATATGCTCTCATGCCACAAACCATCCCAGCCCCGTCTCATGCATGGAAAGATGATACCTGGGAAGCCTGTTACATCATGATGCTGTGAGACACAATTGTGTACCTTTGAAATGCACCCAGCACCTATTGCATCATGAGAGATGTACCAAGAGTATGATTACAGAAGGATAAAAGGTGTTTCTTTAATAACGCATTAGCCAACGTGTTTAATGAATGAATTTTAAATGCCAACTGCAGACAGAACGAGGTCTATTTCAACACACATTAGCTGATCAAGGGAAACCTCATGAGGAAGTCTAAAGGGAACAAATGAACTTGGCAAACTGGAGAATCCAGCCCACAGAAAATTTAATGGGAATTAGGGCCCTAATTCAGCAAGGTATTTAAAGACAGATTTTTAAAGATGCTTAGTGAGCTAAGCATTTAAATAACTTTAAAAATCTCATCCACCAACATGTAATGATCTCTAAGCCTGTGTTCAGATCCATCTCTGTTCATTTCAGCAACGTAAGCAGTACTGAAATGCTCTGCTGAATCAGGACCTAAATCAAATTTAACAGGCTAATCCAGAAGTTATCTGCATCCTATACAAGTTACTAAGGGAAGATTTCTCCTCCCATTTTCAGGTTCTAGAACCCTCTTGTGAAATCAGTTCTCACTATTTTATTAAATTCTGTGGGTTAGTTACAACAAAAAAAATCCATAGCTAAGTAATCATTTTCTGTCAAATTCTGTCAGCAGACCTTCTGAGAAGAGCAGACATTTAAATTCAAACAGCAGAATCGATATCCAACCACTGTACAATAATTTGGAGATATGCAACACAGTGTTCATGTGACACATAAAAATGATGTTTTATAAACAGCTCTTCTCCCATTTTATGTCTGATAGGGAATATGACTCACAGTTGCCTCTGAGCACTAACCCAGCAGGAATCTTAGAGGAGGTAGAAGTGAAAGGAAGCTCAGATGCCACAGGGATGGGCACTGTGCAAAAGCACAGATCAGATCTAGTGGTTCCTGTTCTCAGTGAGTGAAAGTGGCAGAGAATTAGGACAAGTCAGAGGTTTAAGCCTCTGTCTCAATTGGACAGGGAGAAAGAAGTCCCTGCATGGGGATTCCTCCACTCCAGCTGGCTGCTCATAAAAAAAGTTTGCAAACACATTTTAAGAGGGAGTGGGAGGGACTGATAAGGTGAAGAGGAGACCCTTGACACTATGCAGTTCTTTCACCCCTGCAGTGAAAGCAAAAGCAATCTTGGCCAGATCTTGAGAGAGTGAGATCAGATCCTGGAGATAATACTTTAAAGTGTCTCCAGAAGAAGTGGCTGACACCCCATGCTGCAATGAAAACCTGATAAGCATCGAGTACTTGACAAAGCTTCAAATAGAAAAGCTTGAAGTGTAATGTGCTTCTTTGCACCCCAAGGAGTCTCTGCCCACATCTCCAGAGCATGAAGCACCCTGGCTGCTGGTGGTGCTGCACAGGCACCGTGGCTTTGCCTAGAGCCATGCTCAGGGGAAAGCGTTCACATGTAGGCGGCTGTGGCAGCAAGAAGCTGTGATGGCACCACATCCCCTGTCACATCGCTAGCCTCAGGGAGCAGCAACCTCCACCGCTGCCCTGCTTCCACCCCCTTGCAGCCCCCACTCTGTCATGGGCAAGTGTTACCCTCAAACAAAGTTGAGAGTATTTTTTCAATAAGGGCAATATGGGAAATGTTTTGGTCTGTACTGCAAAAATAACCACTTTACAAAGAGTCCCCCTCATACTTGTCAGTGGCCCCAAAGGTGCTACTCTCAGTATGTACAAGTGTAAGAAATTGGGCTGCAATGTGTTTCATATTACTATGATGGGGAAGGTTTGGGGGGGGTGTGGGGGGTGTGTGGGTGTGGAAGTAGTACTGCTTTTGAAAAGCCATTCTAAACTACATTTTTATTTCCTAGGGCAAATTAGCATATACTCTGGGCCCAACCTGGGCTACAAAGATTATCAAGTACAGCTGTTGGCTTACATGTGCAAAACCCCCATGTTCCTGAATAAAATTGTGCTGCTGAAACGAACCTGCACTGGTATGAATTATGCTGGGTATGACCCGCTCGTCAGCCAGCAGGAGGGTTGTTGGTGGGATCCTGCTGCTGCTGGTTTCACAGTGAAGGAGAGTGGCTGATCACTGGTGGTATAACTGGTATTACAAAAAAACTTTAGGCTGAGGTGGGATCAGCTAAACAGCTACAACACCGTAAGATACCGTTGAAATGTCATTGCCTTTACACAACACGTTCCCGGCCAGCAGCTCTGCTGGAGAATGCTTTGTGCGCTTACCTGTGCTGCTTAATCCTCTTCAGGAAAAAACACCCGCAATCGCTCCTGCAGTGGGCTGGAGTGTGGAGCAGGGGAAAACGGACATGAGATGCTCTGCTGCTGCATCAGTAACCTCCTGATGGGCAGGACATTTTCAGCTCACTCAACTGCATCTGGAGGAAGGTAATTATTTACAACTTCTTTGAGAACATAGCTAGGACCAGGGAAACTTCGTTTTTGCTGTCTAGTCTTTCTCACCAGCCAAGCAAAATCAGGCAGGCATCACCTGAGTTTTTCATGATATTTCGCATCATATTACCAGCCACCATGACAAAGGTCTGGGATGTGTTTGTGGCCTCATTCTGCATTCATATGGGGAGTTCTATGGATGTAAATACACAAGCATAATTTTTAATGAAAATTTTACTGTGCGGGCAGTGAAGTGTGAGGTTTGTGTCCATACTGTTCCCCCTCTCAACAGATTTCTTGTGGCTTAAGTCCACTGTCCTGTACAGTGGCAAGAAAACCGAGGTAGCCAAGACTGCCAGTGAGCTCCCTGACATAGCCACACATTCTGTGTCCAGATCTGGCTCTGGCCCTGCTGATTGCCCTTGCTCAAGAGCTGCAGGTAACCATCCCTCAACTCCAGCGCTATGTGTTGGTTCATGTTGGTTCTCCCTCCTCCAGTTTAGGACCATCAGCAGGTCTGTTTCAAACCAAGTACGTGGACTGTTTTGGGTAACCTGGTACAAATGAGACACCACCTTTCCTATAGACCCTTCCAGCAGCAGTTCTTGTTGAAGGCTGTCTTTGGCAGATGGTTAATAACAAACAGGCAGAGGGCATTCATGAGTTAAACCAGATATTTGCAGCCAGCAACTGCTGTAGCTGGAAGGATGCTGGCAGCTCACTTCTGTGTTTAGCGACATGGAAACTCTGTGGAAACTCATTAAAGCAGTAGCTTGACCTGGTCTTCACTTCAGTGATTAGCATCAGAGGTCTCCCTCATGGACTGCCCACTGGGACAGTTTCCAAATGGGTATGAGTAAAATAACAGTAAGAACAGGAATGTTAGTAGCTTAGCTAGTCAGAGTCCAGTGGTACAGTTACAATTAGCTAAGACCTAATCAAAATCTGGGGAAATCTCAAAAGTTAGGGGAAAAAATTAGAATGTTCCATTTCAAAAGAGAAGTAGAAACCTGAAAGATTTCCTTGGAGCCCAGAAATGAGGGGGGAAAAAGAGGAAACACTAAAATAAGCAAATGTTTGAGTATTCCTCACTATCTATAGTGGGTTCCAGTGCTTCTGCATATAGAAATTCTATGATCTTTGAAAGACTGACCAAATCCAGACTCTCATTGTTGAAGAAGAGCAGCTGCTGGCTTCTGAGAGCCTGGAAGAGAAGGCTGGAAGTGTCAATGCTCCAGCATAAGCTGACATGGTCAGATTTTCCAGACTCCCAAGAGCATAGTGATGGGATGAGCAGTAGCTCCAAGACCTGGTGGCACACCAGCTCCATTTCACTGCATCTGTGGTGACATGGTGCCAAAGACTCTCTAAGCTCTAGAAAGCACAGCCCTTTGGACTTTCTGCATGAGATGTGTGCTCTAGGACTGTATTATCTGGAAGCCTGGGCTCCCTGCAAGCATTCATCAAGCAGAAAAAAGGCTACACAAGTTTTGACAGAAGTCTTCTTGGGCAAAGCCTGTGAAGTGAATATCTACCTGTAGCTGACCATTTTTCCTGTGTTTCTTCCCAAGGAGCCTATAAAGACTTAGAGCAAGCAAGGAGTCTTACCTTGTAAGCTTCTAGGCACTTGATGCCTCCAAAGGAAAACCCAGACTCAAGTGCTGGGAATACCAGGGTCAAATCCTGTCTCCACTATTGACTTTCTCTGTGGCCTCGGGCAGATAATATCACTGTGTGCCTAAGTTTCTGCAAAACATGAGGATGACTGAGCTACCCTTTATAAAGCGCTTGGGTGCTAAAAAGTACCATGTAAAGAATTAATCCCACAAGTAAGCTTTGCAGAGCTGGGCTTATAGGTAATTGATTATTGCCAACTTTATTTTTCAAGTGGGTTTCATGTGTGTATTTTCCCACAGAGATGTTTCTTCTAGTGGCTGTGTGTAACTCAAAGCTGTCAGGTTGGATTTCATGTGTTGGGTGGAAAGTAAATGTAGGTTGCATGTGTCCTACAAATCTTACAAGAACTCTTTTCAACTGCCCATTGACACAGTGTATGAAATTGCATACACTGGAGTGGGCATTCCTCCTGGTTTTCTATTAGAAAGTGGGAGGAAAATACCTCTTGTTCTCTAGTGAGGGTTTAATTTATGTGTGAATGCTCTTTGGGTTTCCTGTGAATGGGAAACCAAACATGGTGAGGGGAAAAAGAAAGAAAACAAAAAAAACCAAACACAAAACAACCTAAAACCTCACACACAGCCCCAGCACATAAACCAAACACAAAGGTTGATTTTTATCAAAATAGCTCACATTTCTGATGCTTTTCAGCAGCACATATTTGATTAAATAACTCAGCAAATGGGAACAAAGAGGCAAATTAAATGAAGCAAGCAGCTAAAAAAAATACATTGCAACTGGAACAGGCCTGCAGGAAGGATTAAGAAACAGTCACTAGTGTGGGCCTAGAGGTTTGTAAGTAACTACTGTCAGTTCATTAAGAGGAGATGCCTGAAAAGGCCTTCACTTCCAGAAAACAGTAAATTGTAAAGGATTCCTGGAAGATGAGCCACTTTCAAAGGCAGACATGCAGGAGAGCAAAAGGTAAATGAAAGCCCATGAGAATTATTTACATAAATTATTCCGAGGACCTAAGTATTATTTGCTCCAGGTCTTGGTCTGCCAGTACTTTTGGGACAAAACCTAGACCTGCTTCCCAGAGAAAAGACTTCTGGAAGTACAGCCAGGGGGCTCTGAATACATCATGAAACTCCTGCCATTAGAACAGATATCTGGGAGTAGACAGATGTCCTCTTCAATACCAAGCCCATTTAAAAAACAATTGGAGCTATGCAGCAGTGAATAAAAAATTCCTAGTTAATGAATCTCAGCAGATATTTGTTATCTTTTCAGACTCTTGAGTTAACAATTTCTTTGCCAGACGACGGCTTTAACAGTTATGAATTCCATTTTTTTCTTTAAAGTTTTCATGTGGTCTGAGCATGCATTTCACTTGCTTTCAGTATGAATAAAGAAAATAGGAAATAAGTCTTTTCAAACCTCCTACATTTAAAATCCTTAGCAGCCTTAGGATATTTGTTTATCACCAATCCTCATCTTGGTTAAAGGCCACCTAATATCTGCATATCTGCACGCTTAAAGCATATGTTTACTACACTAATGTTGACTAAAGGTATCTGAAAGGCTGGCCACGGCCTCATATCAGGTCTCCCTCTTCGTGAGCAACAACCTTGGAGTCCAGTCAGTGGAAAGAGTAATGTGTGTGTAGGTTTCAAGATTTCAAATCTCATTTCTTCCTCTAGCATCCTCTCCTTATCACTATGGTGGCAAAGGGGACAGGCTTTCTTGCAGCTTCTAGCACGGATGTGTATGAGAAACAGAGGATGCTTGGTTCCCTTCATTTAGTATTTCAGCATCACTTCTAGGTTTTTTTGTCCTTTTTGACATCCTTTGTGCCTCGTATCCTGTGGCGGGTATAATAAAGGAGCAAATTGGGAAGGCAGAGATGATAAAAAAAGTTAAATACACAGAGATGCAACATTACATTACACTTACCCCAATGTCACAGCAGGCAGCCACCAAAAGAAGATGCCTGGGTCTAGCCCATTACCACCCCCAGCCACTCCTTACATGAGATCTAAAAATCATCTCAAAGAAACAAGTTTGTTTGCTAAACCAGCAGAAAACAAATTTTTTTTTTCTTGTATGTGGTTAGTTTCTGTGTCAACTCACGCACATTCGCATGATCTGCAGACACTATGTGAGGGAGGGGCAGGAATATGTGAGGGGGGGAAGAGAGGGGAAAGTAGGTTACATCAGATTAAATTGAACATAAAACTGCACCCCAGATCGCCAGTGGCAGATCTAAATCTACCAACACAGTCATCAGAAGTCTGAATGGGATACTGAATTACATGAGAATCCATAAAGGTTTTTTGCCATATAAAGAGAAGGTTTGAGAAGTTTTAGCTAAAAGTTTCAGACTCTGTAGCAGACACCAGAGAATTAAGGCTGTAAGCGCAACAGTGAAATCAATGTTTATTCATTTATTTTAATATAACAAAGATCATTTAATTCCAAGAATAACAGTAATCAACCTGCAGTATATTAATACTGAAATGGTGTTAAAATGGTGAGTAAGGATGTTTCATCATCAATAGTCCTTGTAAGTTATCCCTGTCATTAGGATTTGTTTTTCATTAAACTTGTGAAGTTAATGTTTGACAGCTCTACAATACTGTGATAAGGTGATTACTATTTTTACCAGCTGCATGAAATGTACCCAATATTACATAGGGTACCTAGCCTATAGGCATAGTTCATGCAGCACGTAAAATTTGGATGATTTAGGGATTTAAAAGAAAATTAATATTTGTGGTTTTGTTAAAGGTTAAAAAAAATCTCTAAAAACTGTTATTATAGATCTCAGTTTTCAATGTATGATAACAAACTGTTAAAATCCCCATGTATGGAGGTTGCAATGAAGAGTAATGAAGGATGTTTATCTTGTAACTTGTCTTCTGTGCTAGATACGCAAACAATACTTTCACAGTCATCTGAAGATTTTTCATACAATTGCAGAAAGCTGAATCTTACTAAAGAACATGCATTTAAATGGCCTAGATTTGTCTCCATCTTTACTAAGAATACACAAAGTAGCACTCAGAAAATATTTTAGTATTATGTACAGCATTACTGAGAATTTTGCTGGAATATAAGGGCCAGTCATTATATGCATTTTCAAAAAGGATTTTGATTAATGTAAGTTCAAAAATTAGCTAAGAGGATAATGCGCTTTATCAGTTAGATCTGTCAGTAACATGTTTATAGCACACACAGAGTTCGAACTAATTTTAGCTATTAGTTCAGGTATCAATGTTTCAGCTTATGCTGAAATATGCTAATTCCTGCCTGTGCCTGTGCTAGCCCTATTAAAGACAACTTGAGTGTCTCTGCAGATACCCACAGCTGCGCTCTAGACAAAGCCGGAATGATTTTTGAAGCTAAGGTGAGAAAGAGATCCAGAAACATGGCCTCAGCTCAACAGTAAACCACAAAGGTTGAATTCAACGGGATGGGAGCAAAGGTGTAAAACTAAAGATCTGCTTTGCAGAATCAGGGCCCTTAAGGTGAGCTAACAGTATCAAACGCTCTGCAGCCAACCAGAAGTCCATCAATATTTTGGGATCTGACTACTCAGTATCCGCCTCCATTCGCAGCTCCATGGCCAAAGAGCATCCAGGCATGTAATGAATTTTTTTAGTTTTGCATCTGCCAGAAGGGAATCACATTGCTCCAAATGTTTGTGTTGCAAAACTGCTTGCCTTTTCTCAGACACTCACACTGATGCGAGACATAAGCTCACCATGCTTACACCATTAGTCAGAGACCTTGATGTCTGAACCAAGTGTTCCCTTACTGAAAACTGGGCCACTCTTGCTGAATCTGATAGATAAAATATTTATGAAAGGTGCGAGGAGCTCATTTGTTAAGATATGACTGGTGTTAGCAGAGTGTCTCTGACTGACATGAGTAATTAATTAAAAATACACCGAACTGTCTCAGACAGAATACAGATTTGAGGGGGGAGGTCCAGGCTAAACTCATGTTTCTCCTATCAGCAGATGGTACTGGCATCCTGTTGCTGGAGGACCACGTTCCCCCCCCTACACACATCCCCTCCCTCACCTTCGTGGCTTTACTTTGGAAAACAGGGAATCATCATGGTATGAGAGGAAAAAGAAGCGTTTGTCCTTTGGCGATAGACTCATTACAAAGTGCTGGTTCAGCAGAGCAGAAGAAACAAAGGACCTGACTACTGCTACATGGTACTCCCTCCCGGTTTTCCAGTAAAAGTTTGACATTAGAAACCAGTTCTTATATAGAGTAGTTGTTTCATTTAGTAGAATTACACATGTGCAAAAGATAAAACTAAAAGTTTCTAAAAGTTAAGCAATTCTGGTGAGGATGAAAGGCTGTCTGTAAGCCATGTATTTGCTGAGAAAGAAGTCCATTGTGTTTGGAACGAGGATGGAATCCATGTCTAGCCTTTGTGTCACAGCTGCATCTGCATACCTTAAGAGTGTTAGAGCCTATATACCAAAGGAATGGAGAGATGAAGAGATTTGGCTGGGGGAAATGAGAATTTGGCAGTAGTGCTGACGTGTAGGTGAAGTCTACACTAGAGACCTGTGCTGCTCTGTGTTAACTAGCAGCGCAGTTGTTTATTACCAGCCCATGTTCTACATCAGCATGAACACCTTGCCCCTGCCCCAGCCTTCCCTTTTGACAAATCTTACTTCTCTGAGGTGAACAAAATCACACTTCGAAACCTGCCAACTGCACCTTCAGTGGGAGAAGCTACTACTGTACCCAGTCCAAAAATCCTGGCTACGTTATAGGGATCTTCTGGTGTGACCCTCAATAAGTATTTATAAACTTGACTGATTACAGGCATAACTCCCACCAGGTTCTCAGGATTTGGCCCTATGGGCTTTATCTTATTGACCTGTACAGCAGAAATTACAATCTTTTCCTTCCTCATTTGAGCACTATGATTTGTTCCTTAGTGGGATATTATTAATTATGTAGCACCAAGAACTCACTGGGAGATTTTCAGGCAACATCTATTCCAATAAATTAAATAATGCCAGGGTCATTCCCAGGCAAGGGTACTTGGTGGTCCCTAGCACAGTCTGGGTCTGTGCCAGGTAGCATTCCCCCCAAAAAAACCCACCAAACCTAGGCACAATTTAGAAGCTTGTATGGTCCAAAGACCATTCCCAACAGGCAGGTTGGATGCAGCTAACCCATCTGGTATGATAAGACAGATTAATTGTAGGAGATGGGACACTTGGGCCCATTGCCAGGGAATGTCCCTGGTACAATTACTTGCCTGGACATATATTCAAGCTGTAAGTGTGGGAAGAACAAGGCAATTTGTTAGTGGTTTTATAACCATATTTATCATTGTCATAGTCAGACACATAAATAAATACACAGGATGTTGCTGTCATTAAGTATCCTGATGCCAGGTCTCCGTAGCTATGTCTGTACTAAGTGAAAAAGGCTGAAGTCTGTCCCTGGGTGGGACGTCGGCTGATACCCATAGAGCTAGACTGCCCCTTCACTCCTTGGTCAGGCTGCCAGCTGCTGAGGCATCAGCCCAGGCTTCCCCAAACCATGACAGAGAACTGTCCACAAGAGCTATCCATGGGTGACAGTGTGACTGAGCTTTACCCTATGCCCTGAAACTTCATGCTGGCAGCTTAGATGCAGCTTTGTATTCTGGAGCCCTTTGCAAATACAGACAGTGCAGCAGGATGAACACTTTTACAGAATACTGAATAGCAGCAGAGTATCCTTTCTTCCCTGTTTTCTTTACCCTGAAACCGTGGCATCAGTTCAGCAACGTGTCTTAAGCTCCTTGCATCTCCACCTCATCACAAAACTCCTCAGCCAGTGAATGATGCAGGTGGAATGGGGCTCCAAAAGAAAAATCTCTTTTGTGAGAAGCAGGAGGCAGAGGTCCCCAGCCATGGACTGGTTTTGTGTTGATTCAGCACTACAAAAACTAATTCTGTCCTCGTTCAAGAGATGCAGAAATTTTTTTAACATCTTTAGGTATGGAGCTGGAAAGTAGGTCAGGCAGAATAAGTGTGACGAGACAGGCCACTCATGGGGAGGTGGAAAGTTCAGCTATTATAAGTACAGTTGTGACAAGTTTAGATTTGGCATTCGCTGATTAGGATGGCTCAAACGTTTAATAACTTCAGCCTTCTCCTGAAAGGACAGTGTGCTTGTGTTTGTCCTTAAAACATTTTGTGGAGTTAATGGTAGATAGTAAAGGATTTATTTTAGGGGCTGAACATTCCATTAAATAAGCAATTCCAAGGTACTTAGGACAGCATAACACAGTAATTTCAGAAATTACACTTAGTATTACATAGTCAGTTTTAGGGCACTTCATTTTTAACTACAGTGTGTTAATGAGAAAGATCCAGCTAACAGTAAAGCTAACAACTGTGTGTGACATGATCCATACCTATTAAGATGTATTAATGTAATGTAATGAAACATTTTCAAATCAAAACATTATTTATTATGTACGACTACCTACACTTCATTTTGTACAGAAATGATCGAGACTGGTGTTATTTTACTTATAAAATAGCCCCCACCTTTCAAAGAGATCTCAATAAAAAAATAATTATCATAAATCCACTATTTTAAAAGTGGTTCCTTAATGTTCATACCAGTAAGGCTGGAAATCTTGTATAATCTATAATATAAGAATATCTACAAAAGCCAGTTAAAACCCCAAATTCCAACCAAAGCAGGTACAAGCCTGACCACTCATTTACAAGCTAATGGATGTTAACATAGATTTCATATATCTCTGCAGTCTTCATATCATTGCTCATCACACACCTGCAGAGTGCCATGTGCATCCAGATCAGCTATTGCTCATCTCGTGATCACCTCCGAGGCAGACCCTGTCTGATGTTCCCATTGCATTACAGAAGTTTATAGCACCCTTGTCAAGACCGACAATAGGAAAAAGGTTGATTCAGCAGGACACTTAACACAGGATTTTGGAGATGTCAGTTCTAGCCACTCCTGGGTCACAGGCTCTGCACCATGGAGCATCTATAAAGACCCCAGAAAGATTGTTGTTCCCCTTCCCACTGGGGTGTGCGAGGAAGAACAAGTGATACTCCACAACTGCTCAGATATACTGGTGATGAGGGTCACGCAAGCATCCTCAGTGATACGGTACATTCTGTTGCCACCACCACAAGTCCTCATTCAACATTCACACACTTTTTACCCCAATGTTAACTAGGGTGTTCATCTATGAGATTTGGGTGGCCTCCAAGTAACCTGAGAATTCATTTGAAATGCAGTAATTTGCATATTTTATATACTAAAATTGTACCAACTCCTGGCAATTTTTTTTTCTTTCCCAGAAATGTCAAAAGCCGGGTGTGCTTAAAGAAGAGCCACACCACATGCTCAGATTTTCTTCCTAAACATGTGGACTCCCTGCTAGTGCCCCCATACCATAGAAAACACTTTGACATCTTACTGCTGGCTCCAGCTTACACAGCACCACTTGCTTCCCTGAAGCACAAAGGTGACATAGGATCAGTAGCACTTTATTTTGGAAGTGAACAAGCCAGGCAGAGATCAAAACAAATCTCATTTCAATCTCATACATTTACAGGCAGCTTGCTGTGATGCTCAGAGCCATGAGACTCTCTTGAGAATAGACTTTTGGTGCAAGTTTCCCCACATGTGCACTGCTTACAGGAAACTCAGAATTATGATAAATTATACGGTCATTAAAATTACCGAGGGGTTTTAGAATTATTTGGGCATCACTTTGCAGGGGTTTGGACCTAGGGAAGTCATTGATAGCTGGGTAAAGTGGATATAAAATACTTTTCAAATTAGAAAGGCTACATTTTACAGTTCACAATCACTCTTCTGCACTTCATATTCTTCATATTTTATAGTGTACTTTAATAATAATAATCAAATATTCTGAGTTACCTTTCACAAGGAAAATATGACACATCTCTCCTACAACCATTAAAACTTTTGTGAGATACCATAACTTTGGAGTTTCCTAGTTTTTTAATGCTTCATCTCACATGCATCAGACTGTGCGAGCGCCGGGGGATTTTAAGGGTGACAAGAGGTAAAGGGGTTCTGGTTTTGTTTCAGCCTCTTCTTTTGAGGTGGGGATTGGTTAATTCTTCTTTTGCATATAATTTCATAAGTATTTTTAAGCCCAAAATACGGAAACAAGAAAATCTGGTGCAGTATCTAAATTTTACCTATTCTCACACTTTTCAAAATCTTTATTCTGCATAAACTCTGTGGGTAAGTTTCTCTGTGTGGGTCTCCTCAGCTCTCACTGGCATCCCTCATACATGGAGTGTTTTAAAACCATGTGTCTCTCACAGCCTGTAACCTTATTTGACTTTCCCAGAGTCTGGTTGCTCTTTGCAATGAACAGCATGCCCGTAAGTCATGCACACAAGCCACTGCACACACATGATGGGTTCAGTGGGGCTCTCATACAAAATACCAGTAAAGCTCACACTATGAATGTGAATTGTGCACTAATTCAGTGGGGTGTCACATGCGCAGGCCCGCATTTATACATGTAAGCATGCACTTAAGCACCGTGTCATGTATGGTCCTTTCCCAGCAAAATGGAAGTGCTTCCTCTTTCCGTTCACTGTCACTTCATTGCTGTTTGGTCACCCACCATTTCTTCAGGAGGCAACGTTCAAATAGGCCATGCTCATACAAGAGCGAAACCAAAGCTAAGCCAGGCCAAGGCAAAGGTCCGTAAAGAGACCTCAGAGGTGTCAAGGGTCTTTGCAGCTGGTTCCTGGCTCACACGACTTGGTATCTAATGATTGGAATGATTTTAAAACGGGCCTGCCGTTCTTCACCATGTTCGCAGCATGAGATGAACAGTACAGACACTTGAACCAGCAAAGACACCACGCAGCCTTTACCTATTTGTAGATAAAATAATTTCCCAGGACATGTTATGGTTGATATAGAAGATATTTTCAACCAGATCCAGAGGCATTAAGGTTTTTACATTTAATCCGTTCCTGGGCTGCTAAGGTAGCCACAGAGTTGTACCACACCAAGTGGATGTGCTGTCTGGATCTTTACACAGTCCCTTGCCACCCCAAGGGCAAACACATCCAAAGGCATGTAAGCAAGGTTTACCAATGTAAGTTTACTACTGGTGGGATGTGAACTATTTTGATGTGCACTGCAGCCTGGCCCAGAACAAGGAGATGCCACAGACAGGATCACACGTGCCTGGTAGCAGGAGTTTGGAAACCACTGGCTTACAAACAATGGCTTTAAGCTCATCTTCTGGTCAAGATCATTTCCCCTCCCAGAAAATCTGATGCCCAGAGAGGGATGTCCTAGATAGCTGCATGCTTGCAAACAGAAGAAAGCCCTTGTGAAGCACCTCTCAATAGGGTCTTCTCCTGGGTAGCTGTTCACAGCTCTTCTTTCAAGCAAGGGTGTGGGCTGTGGGTTTGTTGTTTTTTTTTTTTTTCTTTTCTTTTTTGTTTGGGTCACTGGTAGCATGTGATTTCATTAGACATGTGAGTAAAATTGTGAGATTTGTGTCTTCCTCCTGTGAACTCCCCTCCCACTTACCCCCTTGCTTCCGAGAAAGAGAAGCTGAAAATGGTTGCTCGAGATTTTCCTTTCTGTCGAACTGAAAATGAGAGAAAAAGCTAAGACTTTCTGAGCGCAGCTGTACTTTCCCAATCAATAAAAGCCAATCGAGAGCCCAAAATGCTCTGCACACAGCTACAGCCCTGCGTTTCCTGTCATCGCCTGGGGTGAAACCTTCCACTGCCTGCTGCGATGATTCATTTCCAAAACTTCAGTTAAGTTATCACAACGGCAGGTGACCTCTGATTTTCACCCGTGTCTTTTCCCCACCCTTGCTTTCTTTTATTCTTTCTCAATTAAAAAGTGACTCACTGTGATGGAATTTTGTCAGAGTCCATCAACATAGATTCCTCTTCCTCCCCAAACCCTGCTCCTAATACCTCTGTCACAGATTTTTATTTTGGGCCTCGGTGGTTGGTGCTGTCATTTCACTGGATATATCTGCAGCTTCCAGAAACAGAATTCAGAAGGGCTCTGTTGTGCCAGGTGCCATACAAACATGACGAGACCTTCTCCAGGTGCTACATTTTAAAAAGGTCTTTCACTCTTTTATTAATACTCTTTTTGCTTCTGTTTCTCTTGCTGGAGCTCTCGTGAAAGCAGTAGCCTGGCTGCAAACTTGCCTTTTGTTACCGTCGCAGCAAACTGGATTGTCTTGCTGGAGGCAGCAGAACTACTCTGGATTTATACTTCGGGTAACTGCCAGCAGGACGTCCTCCTCTCTTTCACTCCGTAAAAATTACTTACAATAAAATGCTGTGATAGGTGCAACAGAAAAATCTTTTGAGGTTAGAGATCCAATAAACTATCCTTTTTGCTTTTTTGGTGGTTTTGTTTTGTTTTTTTTTTACTTCTGTGTCATACTAGCTGCTTTAGGAGATTTTAATGACTAATTAGCTATGCTGTGCATTTGTTCTGTTATATTCATTCCTGCTTTCTGCTGGGATTTCAGCATCTGTTGGGGAGGAAACCTTGGAAGAAAGCCAAAAAACTGTAGTAAGAAGTGTCAGCGATGCTCTTTTCAAGTCAGAACCGGACTCCTGACACCATTTGACAGTAGTTATAGTCACCCCACTGCGACACTGCTTTGGACCACATACTGGGGATGTGACACTGCCTGTGCTCATCAGGGCTCAGAAGTCCTAACAACAAACTGCAGCACATTCAGCAAAATTCAACAGGCTAAGTGAAAAAGAAATGTGTTTTTTTTAAAAAAGCATTTCCTTATAAATTGCCCTATATGATATAAGAGACTCTGAAGGAACCCTTAACTTGAGCAGCCTTGAGTGAACTCATTCTCATAAGCAAAAGCCTCCCACTTTCCCTATCAAAAATGATCTTCATTTCAAGAGATAATAGGCAACAGCCTGGCCTACAGGCAGTCGCATACTGCTGGTGGAGCTAATTGATGCAAAAGGCTCCAGGGTGTTTCGAAGAGCATCTCCTGAGGATCTTCACTATCCTCATCATCCACACTGCAGCACAGCTTTGTTAAAGAAATAGGTTATCTTCCCAAGACTTTCCAAAGCAGGAGAGTCTAAACAAGGATGAAAAGTAAGCACCAAACTCTAGTACTCAATATTTGAAAGCTGAAGGTAGGTGGCATTATTGTTAGTCTCTTAAACATTTCAGTCAAGCTCTAATAATAGGTTTTCCCACATAAAAGGGTAAACGATCCGGTGTGTCAAAGGTTATGCCTTCACTTCAGAATGAACTCAGGTGAAGCTGTTGTCTTTTCTTCCTTCTGGTTCATAGAGAAAACCCGAATCTGGGGGTGTGTTTTCCATTCAGAACAGGATTGCCAATTGAAGCTCAGGATCTGTTTTCACAAGGGCTGGCACCCTCAATGCTGAAGATGCAGTCACAGCATTTGAATGCCGAGTTCCCCAGTGTTTTCCCACACCTCTCCGTGCCCAGAAAATCACTCCAATTTACATACACTCACATGAGTGGGAGTATGTCTACACCCTCACCTCACTCTCAGCCTCACCCCTGGTCTTGATTCACTGATCCTCCATATTGCATAAACATTAATTCACTCCCATGCTATTTTTGGAAAGTACTAGATAGCTCCTTTGAAAGAAAAATCAAAGTGTTTTGTCTTAGATATTCCAC
Source organism: Falco biarmicus (assembly GCF_023638135.1). Taxonomy (NCBI): domain Eukaryota; kingdom Metazoa; phylum Chordata; class Aves; order Falconiformes; family Falconidae; genus Falco; species Falco biarmicus. Next base: position 16,406,906 of record NC_079290.1, read on the forward strand.
TCTGGGAACATTTCCCGGCAGGCAGTATGGACAAGAATACACCAGGCTTGTTTTCTTCTGCTCTGCAGAATCCTTCAGCATCTTCTTTGCAGGCTTTGCACTCCAGCCTTGTCATGTCAGAAATACAAGACCAAAATGTAGAATCTCAGCTTCATTCCTTGAAAACACCAAGCAGCAGGACTGCAGCATAGCTCATACTTTGAACTGAAAAAAAATGGACCCAAAATGACAGCTATGTCTTAGGGGGCAAATGACTTGCAGGAGACATAGGGCCAAGTGTGGTAAGGAGGGAACAAAGCTACCCTGCTGTCAGGGAGGCCAGCCTGTCTAGTGTGGATGCGACCACTAGTGGATGTATTCATCAGGGTAGATGTAGCCAGAGTAACACCATTTAATGCAGTCAAAAGATTTATGGGATATTACTGGGATAGGTTCAGAGATGCACATGGGTGTATGCAATCCTTTTGTGGAAATAATGAGTGCAGAATATGGCCATGGTTTGCTAACTTGCGTTTAGACCCACATGGATTCCAACCACACTTTTGCAACATAGATCTTCCTATGTGATTGATAACAGTCCTTTTAAAGGATTCAGTGTCCCCCCCAGCTTGGAACTTTGTCATGAGTAAAAATATGACAGATTCCTTAGATGGCAATTTTGCGGAGGGGAAAGGCCATGGGTACCCCTTCATGAATGAGAGTTTTTGGGACACTTCTTCAGCTGTGAAGTATTTATCTGGTGCGCTATATAAGACCATCGAGTTTACAGACAGAAGAAGCCAGGGGGGTCTATTACACGGATGACTGGCCCTAGCCTTGTTTTGAATGTGGATTTCCTTCCATGATGCTCTTATAGTCAAGAAGGTGTATACGCATTGTGGTTCAATTAACATTGCAAGATAATTGGATACCTCCTACCTGCAGTGAAAACACAGACAGTAACAGTTGTCAATCTACTGTTTGAAAAACTACCTACCCGGTAGCTCATGTTAGACAGCATGCCATAACCAGCTTCCATACCCAGAAGCTCCCCTGCTGGTGCCGAGAACCTGATTCTAGAAGAGCCCTGAGATCCAAATCTGGGGAAAATATGATTAGTTAGCTGTGGGTTGTGACAGAAGGCAAACACTCTGCTGCAAACTAAGATGAAGAGGTTGTAGTCACTGCGCTAGCTTAAGAATACAGAGTAGCCTTGTGTATGCCTGCAGAGGTGGGAAGGAGTGGAAGATCCTCTCCATGCTCATCTCTACTGAGGATTATGTAGGATGGTTGTGCACCTTCAGTGCAAGGCAGTTATAGTGGCTGCACCATTTCTGAGGACTTTCTACAGTCCAGATTTTATCTGTGGACACACTAGAGGGGTAAGGTGGGAAAGTTTCTCAAGATGAGAGAAAAAGAACTCAGCATACTTATATCTGCTTTATCTAAAGCCCTTAGATCTGCACATTTGTCTTGGATGTCTCCGAAGGACAAACATTTGCATGAGATTTCTTCTGATTTTTACTTCCAGAAAAGCCAGAAATAGTACAAGAATATCAAGAATGACCTCTTTATTTCTGCTTTGGGTTCCCTGTAGAAGGAGGAAGTACAAGTGTCCCAAAATGCTCAGTTCAATGTCAGTTTTTCTGGGTCTTAAAGTGGTTTCTCCAGCTTTAACTGTGGAGAAGCTACAAACCTGAAATGGAACAGCAAAGACAGCAGAAGTGCTGGGTGGAAGAGGAATAAGTCAACTATCCTACCATCATGCAGAGGGAGCATGGTACTGACGGAAGACGAGACTTTCTCATGCTCTGGAGTCACTACATCACACTAATGCACAGACCTATTTACTGTATGGCATGTAAATGTGAAAAATCTCTTCCTAAGCCTGCCCAGAGCCTTCTACAATAGCAAAATGTTGACAGCTTTTCGATCTATGCAATCATCTTGTTCAAGGAAAAGTTCTCCCAGGCGATGTGGAACAAAATAAGACTGTAATTGGAAGCTCTATACCTCCCTTGTGCCTGACCCACCAGCGTGGTCCCTGACTGAGCACACACACAAGAGGGGCCAGGCAGCTTTATTTAGGACAAAGAAACATTTACAGCTGCTTTCCTCAGTAGTGTGGCTGTGCTCTCTGATGTCATGACATCTTTTTTTTTTTTTCTTCTTCTTCTTGTTTCTTTTCTTCTTTCTTTTCACCAGAAAAGCAGTTAAACCTGCATCAGGAACAACATTACTGGAATGTGACTTTTTAGTGTCAGAGGTATTGTAACACTAGTAGCTGGAAGACTGCACTGCAAATAGGGTGGGAGATAAGGAACGTTTTCACATCTGGGGTGGCCTGCATATCTCCTTCACGCTGGCAAAGTAAGCAAACAGCATTGCTAAACGACAGCTGTTGGATTCAATAAACCGCTGGCTCAGTCCCTTTTCACATACTGTAAATATCCATATCAGAAAGCCCACAACTAACCTATATTGAAACCTCGGCAGATAAAAATCAACGGAGAGATACTGAAATCTGACATCTTCATCCTAAGCTGACTGAAGTCAATCTCTTAAATGACTTGGCATTTATATCTATCCCCAAATTACCTTTTCATTCCTGGGGATGTTAGCAGGGGCAGAAACCTCTCCAAAGGAGGTTTGAGAAGCATTAGGGTGACACCATATGAAGTTGGTGTTACCTTTCTCAGACTGCACCCACAGAACCCATAAGACAAGCTGCAACCTACACATCTACTGTCAGCCCTAAACCTCCAGGCTTATTTACAAAATAAATAAATAAAAATAAAAGCCTCCCTATTTAAACTGCCCCCTTTCAAATTCACACTGGTGACAGGAACTTTATTACCAATCACACACTAAGTGCGCTGACATGCACACTGCAGATCATTCCTAACATGAATTACTGCCCATTTTCAATGGCTTGTGCAATCACTGGGTTTTCTAATTGCTTTGGGGATTAATAACACAATAGGAGGCCATTTCACATTGGTTGACAATTATTTTATCCAACTGTATAAAGAACAGGTGATAAATTAATAAATTATAATCAGTCAGTTATTAAAGTTTAATGGCAGATGGCTGTAACAAGAATAAAGAGATCCTGAGTCTCGCAAAGTGGTATTTTGATAGTATTTTTCAATGCATTTTTAATGAGAGGCATATAAAATGCATAAAACTTATAAATCATTTATAGGAGAACAAACTACAGAGTTGAATGGTCCAGTTATAATGCTATCATTATATTATTAATATCACAAGATCACACTGCAGCCTTCAAATCTGACCGGCAGCTTATTGTGCCGGGTGCTGTACAACCGGAGCGCGGCACCGGCGCTGAGGAGCCATGTGGCCATGGCTGGCTGTCGGGGGGGGGGCTGCACACTTGGAGGGCAACCTGCTCGTGTCACGGGAAGGTCCCAGGGCTAAAGCTCACTCCCCGGGACAAGTTCGGCCCTGAAGTCCTTAGTGACTGTCCAACCCTGTCTAGGACCCTGGGATTTTCAGCTGGATGTGCATGTATTTCTTACGCAGTTTGGTGTGAGGTCCGAAAGCATCCCGCATGCAGGTGAGGAACAGATGTGCGACACCTTGTTTGTTTGTTTGTTTGGGGATGTCTGGCATTTCTCAGCACAAATGCGTGTGCGTGTCTGTATTTCCCAAATGCCTTTTTTTGCTCTAATAGTCTGAAAACATGGTCAAACAAATCAGCCTAGGGAGTCTATTGTTTTCCTGCTTCCTCTGGCTTCCTCTGAGCTTCTGAATAGCCTATTGTATGTATTTTATTATTTCTGTACTATTTGGATTAAATTCTCACCCCTTTTAGGTCAGCGGTAAAACTCCTTTTGACTATAGTTGAGCCAGAATTTCAAAGTTTGTCTTTATTTTCCAGGTGACAGGCCTACAGAACACTCTTTCTTCCCTTGTACTCATACAGCACCCAACCAAATAACACCTTGGAGTCCCCGTCCAAGTGCTATTGAGAACAGATAACAGCCTCTGAAGCCTTTTGCTGGTTACTGACTAGCTCAAACTGACCACAGTCAATTATAAATTAGGGTTTTCCCCCTTGGCAATTTGGTATTAGGAGGAAACTCCTCGGGGGACATTGATACACATCTGTCAGTGCACACAAATTTCAAGCTCCTCCACCTCAAAACTCACCTCACACCAAGTTTTCCTTAATTCCTCCCTGCTGAAGGTTAGCCAGTGATTTCAGCAAAATGAATTGAATATTCCAGTTCACTAAAGCCAGATGCGTTCCTCACAAACCAGTCATTGTGGGTAATATCCTCTCTGGCTGCATTAAGCCAGAGATCAAGAACTTAATAACCTCTGGAAACTAAGTTATGCTTCTTATCCTGGAGGTAAATGCTTTGGCACTGCAAGGCTTTAAAAATGTGGTTGACAGCCGAGCAGTCATCCCCGACGTGGTCTGTCACTACAGCCAGCGCTGTCTCTAGGCTTCCCCCAACTCCTCTCCCTCCCCTCCCTCCCTAACATCACTGGCTGCTTGCTCCTGTCTTCATCCCACATCAGAGGCTCTGCAGGAGGAGGGTCTCTTTGTTTTCAGTGCCTGTACAGCCCTTAGAGTCATGGGAAGAGGCTGGTCCTTGAAAAACAGCCCTTCCCACAGCACAAATCAGAAAACAAGGGCAAATACTCAGGAAATATCTTGGAAGCATCTCCCTTACACTGCGTTTGCGTCTGCTGTAATCAGCCTGCGGCTGAACACGGGAACACCAGTCTGGCACCTTTTGCAAGCAATGACACTCATGCTGTTTCTTCCTCAGGCAAGGGGAAAAACAGAGTGGCTCTTCTGCATCCGCATTAACAGATGATTTTGCAGACTAGAAGAGCAGAGAAAGACTCTTAGAGGTCTTGAGGGGCAGAGGCAGCCCCTAGGGATGGCCTGGACCCTGGCTGGGAGCAGACCCTGTGGAACTGAGGGGAACCAGTGATGCTCGAGGCACATCTGACCCGCCCTGATCCGTAAGCCACCTTCCTCTGGCAGGGCTGTGCTCCTTCTCATGCCTGCTGCCTGGTGCTTCCTTCACAGGCAGGTCTTCACTGCATTCCCCTCTCCCTGCCCCTCCAACTTCTAAGTGTCCATCCTCTTTTATCTAAGTGAATAGTGATGTGTGCCCAGTCTCACACCAAATTGCAAAGGGGCACCATTAACAGAGACATATAGATGAGACTCTTCCAAAGCTCTTAACATTTCATCAGTATTAAAATAAACATAACATAAGGATTTCCCCATTTTCTTCCCCTCTAACACCTACTTTCCTTCTAATAAAGGCTGCTTTGCTCAGCAGGGAACAAACCCCGCCCTGAGTCACAGGACTGTTTCTCAGCCCCCCCATATGAGCTCTCAGGGTCCAGTTGTCTCTTACACCCACAAGAAAGTACCTGGCTTTTCCAAGAAATCAACATGGAAGGACTGGTTCTGTACAACAAATCAAGGGGATTGATTGTTTGCAAGCTCTGAAGAACACAGCTGGGTCAAAAACATGCAGTTTCCCCAGTTCTGAAAGTATGTCCAGGTGGTAAAGAGCTCATGAGGACAGCACCCTTCCTCGCAGCAGATGGGCAAGCAACAGGGTACTGAGGGATTGCAAGTGGACAGCATTGCACTCAGCTGGTCCAATAGCCCTTGGGATGGCCAGGCAGCCAGGCAAGTGGCCAAACCGGCCCCATGCCATCCCCAGGGTGAGAGAAGCTCAAATGACTTCTTTGCATCCACATCCCCACCAACTTCAGTCCCACGTCCCACACCCCAGCCGGACCCTCCCTTCACTGCAAGCTCTTGCTCTCCCTCGGCTGCAAGCCCTGCTCCTGCTGCACTGAGCAGGTTCATGTGAAACTCTAATTTTCCCCAGTCAAAATGTACATGATCTTCCTTTTTGAGTCATCTCTTTCTCCCAAGGATAACTTGAAGCATTTTAGTCTCTGTTTCTGCAAAGATCTGGGGAAAGTGCAGCTCCCACAGTTCCCATGTTAAAGCTGTCAATATACAGAGAAACCCTGCATCCACCCCACCTTTTCTGTCTCCTGATTCTAGGGTCTTGGGCTTATTATCCTGATGCTACATTTATCTGACCTTTACTGCATATGCCATCTGCCATGCTAGAAACTTTAAAAAGCATTTAACACTGTCTGTTTCTAATTGCAATTTTCCTCATTGCCCTCCAAATTTAGTGCAATATCATCTGGAAATGCTGCGGCTTTCGATTCAGCTGAACCACAAAAGCCAATTATATCAATAATAATAATTTAATTTTTTTTAAAAAAGAAAAGATTAAAGGCAAGAATGCACCCAGGGTTTCAAGAACTAAGAAATAGTTCCACTCCCCACAGGTTTAAATATCAGTTAATTTTGTATTATATTTTTACCCACTCCATACTGTAGGTATCAACCCCAGACTTTCCTAACTGTGTTTTATTCCCCCCCAGCCCATTGAGGTACACAATGCTCAAAGTGAGTTGCCTTTTTTTTTGGTCTCCCTCAGCCGCAATATCCTCAAAGAATTCCAGCCAGTTAATGAGGCATGCCCTTCCCTTCCTGAAACCATATTAGATATCCTTAATTAGGCCATGCTTTTCTAACTGTTCCTCCCTTAGTATCTCAAAAGAGGAGCTGAAGACTTTCAACTGCACAGATCTGCAGCTTCCCTGTGCATCCCCAGGCCCTTTATAAAAATAGAAAAAGAGATCACGTTACCTCCCCCTCAACCCTAAGATATCTCTCCCCTGAAGGAAGCAAACTTGTAAAAATAGCAATACGGCTTCTCCAGTTTCCCATCCAGAGCAACAGCAGCCTAAATAGATGCGTATTTTTCTTTCCTCAGCAAGGATGAGCCTCAGAAAGATTAGAAATGTGTTTCAGATGAGCATGAGAAAGCAAGGGAGCACATACGCCTGTTCATCCCGAGCTCATGTTTCTATTGTTTATTCTGTTCACCTGAAACTTTACAAGATGATTTTATGGTTTTCTAAGACAGAAGTTTCTTCTGTTTTTCTTGGTTAGGGCTCTCAGTGCTAACCAGAACTGAAACGTACCTCTTCAGATCATGCAAAACTTGGGCCTTGTACTGGAAATACCAGAAGCTTCTGGAATTTCTCCTTTTCATTTTTCTGAAGATTGGCCCAACACAAATGCTTGAAATTTTCTTGATTTGGAGAAGCTAAGTTTAGAATTGAGGTTTGATAAACCGGAGCCTAACTGATAATTCTGCCAAAACAAAATGTTCAAAGTTTCATCTCCCAGTCCTCTCCTGGAATAAACCTAAATCTGTCCCTTCTTTACCTGCAGTCACAGTACTGCCCACCCCTTCCCCATCACTTTGGAAAAAAATCTGATTTTAGCATTTAACCAACAAGGAAAACGCTTTCTTACAAAGATGACCTCCTTGCCTCACCCTGTCACTACATATTTTAGTGATGAGGGGGCATCTTTTTCAACACACACAGTTATCTCCTCTTACTTTCTTGATGCAGGTATATATTTTTCTTGCTTGGTGGGACTAAAGATGAACGTAACATTAATTCCATACCAGCCAGCCCAAAAGGGAGAAAAGACTGGAGTCCAACATCAAGCGACTGTGGTAGATGTGTGTGAGAGCCAAATGGAGCCCAAGTCTCTCGCCCATGTCAGATATGGACCAAGCTCAACCTCTCCTAAGGTGTGGGAGCTGTTTCATCTGACTGCAAAACTTTACGAGCTCCAGAGCAGTTGCAGAAATGAATACCTGGTGCCCAGAGAAAGCCACGTGGATCCATGGGACTGGGCAAGCAGGAGGTGTGAAAGTCAGTGCCAGCAGCTGAAACAAGATGCTGCAGATGGGGAAAGCAGAGTTCAACACTGAGGCTGCGATACTCAGAAGAGAGATGGAAGCAGGACAGCTGGTTCAGGGGCAGGGCAAGGTTTCTGCAAAAATTAGCTTCCTGTTTACTGGTGACTAACATTGCTTTATGCAAATTACACCAATAGGACTGAAAGAGTAATTTCTGTAACCAATATCCACACCATAAAAATTATTGCCCTAGAGGATTCCAGATTTTGCCATCGCTTAGTAGATGGGTAACAATATTGACCTGGGGAAAATCTTGTATGTGTCTCAGCTCAGGGGTTGTTTGATCTCGGGGACAGAAGCTACTTCCAGTACTCTGAAAAATGTAAGAATTTATTTGCCCTTCAAAAACACCTTGCAAATACCCTTGATCTCATTTAGCACTGGTGATTGTCCTGTTGCAAGTGGGAGGTGATATAGGAAATATCCAGAGGTTGCAGAGTTTCAGCATTTTTATGGACCTCTGAAGTACAAGTACATATCTCAAATCCTGAAGAATTACTAGGTAATCTTAAAATAAATTTTAAAAAAAGAAGTTAGTAATTGATTGTGTAATGGTGGTCCACTGAAAAAAACATTATTTGTGACCTTTGAGAAATAACTAGTGCACCTGAACCCAAGCAATATAAACCACAATTAAAAGTAGCCAAAAACATGCATGGCTGTTTCTGTGGGAGACATTCGTATATACCTCTATTTCTTACAAGCACTGCCATCTAAAATGCCTTTCAGTTATGTCTGCACATCAAGAATAATACTGTACCTACCCCTTTGCATTTCTTCAGATCAGTTTGAGAGAAAATTAAAAACTTTCTGTAAACAAAACATATCTCTTATCTCCAACACGCTTGCTTCTTTGCTTATTCTTTTGTTGAGGACAATGCTTGGCTTATCTTCTTTTCTCAGTGGCTAATAACAATTTCTGCCTTTCTAAAGGGAAATGCAGACAAGGCATCGTGATGTGAAAACACCACACAGTCAAAGCATTTCAGCTTTACCTCAAGGTAAACTCATAAAGGCCAATGTCAAATGTGGGTAAGAACCTGACCCTGGGTAAGTTAATCTCGTATTTAAGGTGAAGTGCTTTTTATGGGCGCACATCCTGCGTGCCTGAGTGGTGCCGGGTACCCATCCCCGTGGGACCGCCTGCTGTCCATCTCGCTTGCAATCCAATGAAATGCAAACCTTTACAGAGGAATTTCCCTGGGTTTGCATGTCAGAGAAAGCCCCCCTGCCAATACCTGGAGGTTTCAAGGAGGTGCGCAGGGCTGAGGCCTCCACATCCCTTGCTGGGGTTCCCCTGCCATTTTGGGATGGACAGGTGTGTGTGGATAGCCGCCTCGTTGCTGCTTGGGTTTGTCTGTGGCTGGGGGGAGCCTTTTTGCTCACATTTCCTACGTTACGCTTTATCTTTTGCCATTGTTCATTCTCCTTTCATTGCCATGGAAGGACGTCTCTTTCACTTCAGCATTCGGTCACGTCAGAAGCCGATAACACGGTGGGAGGCAGCGGGAGGCATGACTCACCCTCAGAGGTCACCCCGCTTTGCAGAGAGGGGGCATTATTGTCTCACCTTCCTCCTTGAATTCAGCATCCCCGCTGCGTGGAGCGGTGCTGCCTGTCAGTCCAGCCCGCCCTCCCTCTCACCTCTCTGCCACCTCTGCTTCTGGCTCCTTCCTTTCTTCCTCCTGAGGAGAAGATCAGAGGTCAAAGGGACCTTTCAAGGCCAAATTCAAAGCAGGGCTCACTTTGGTGCATCAGTGGTAGACTAGCTGGCCACCCAGTACTTGCTACAGGCATGAAGCCTGATGGCCCCATCCTTTCATGCATTAGGTCTAAGTATCTGGAGTCCCCTTATCGTCTCAGTACCTGTGGATTTACCATCACAAGACTTCACAGCATCAAGGAAAAACCATTCCCCCTTTTCCACAGATGAAAACTGAGAATCATAGCTCAAACACTTAAAAATGTTGGGTTTACTACGCCCTACTAACTGCTGTATCACTATCAAGTGGGAAACCCCAAAGACGCAGACTGAATTGACACTGTCTGAATAAGGCTCTGGTGTAGTTTGCCAGATTCACAGACGAGCGCAAATAGGAGTCAAGTCTCCACACCACTTCCTTCCCATCCCACTCTTCCTCTTCACCTCAGCTGTTAAAAATGTTGCAATAGCAGAAGTAGTAAAATTAACAAACTTAGAGAAGCCACTGTGGCACGTAACAGGCAGTCTGTGCTGGAGCCCTGGAAAGCCCGTAAGCCATTCATTAAGCAGGAGTGAAACTATTCCAGTGATAAGCATTTATGAAAAACCCAGCCTCAGAATCAAGTTGGAAAAAGCATTATGCTTCCCTTCCTGCTGTGCTCTGGAAATATAAATGTCTCCTTTGACATGTCACAGGCATTTCCTTGGAAAAAAATTATGTGGGAGAGAGAAATTCCCAGGAATATTTCACTTCAGACCAAAAATGTACAGGAATAAATAGTCTTTCAAAGGCAATTTAGAACATGAAACACACTTGGATATTTGGACCACAGAGCCATCTGAATACTAGATCAAATCTGGCTCTATTCCCTGAATTTACTGGTGATTCAGAAACTCAAACAGGTACCCTTAAAAAGTGTTTGTTTTTTTTTTAAAACATAAGATAAATCCTTTACATGCAATGTTATTAATATTATAATTAAAAGCTGATGCAGAATATTAAAAGCAAGATGCATCCTTCTAAGAAATTACCTAGAGAAGTAATTTAATGGGAATTCAGTTACCAAGTGTTGGAATTGAGGTTGGGGATGAGGTGAAGGTTTCTCTTTCTCGTTGTTCTCTTTTATGTTGTGAAGACATCAGTTCGAGACGTCTAAACACGTAAAGATATCACGAGAGTTTAGACTGTCACATCCAGCCATGGTACAGCACCACTGTAAGGACCCAAGGATGCAGGATGCTTGTGGAACAGTGAATATGGAGATGAGTCTGTACAACTGAAGTCGTGCCAGGGCTTACTGTGTCACTGCTGTTGCACAGTTAGCCCTTGTACCTATAGAAGATACACTTCTAGAAGAGAAGCCACGCAAAAGAAAAGAGAAACTAAACCAAAGCAGACAGCCTGCCCCCAAGAAAGCAATACTTGTGCCTACAAAGCGAGTGGCTGAAGCTGGAAGAGGATTGCTCTTCGTAGCAGCAGAGCCCTTTGCCTCCTGCTGGGGCTCGGCTCCAGCTCGGCTCGCGTGTGCTTTTGCAGCCCGAGTCTCACAATTTTCAGACTGTGGTTGCTGAGACTCAGAAAACAAGAGCCACAGAAGCAACTTGCAACTGCCTCCCCTGTGAACTTGCAGCATCGTCCTTCATATAGATTTCCCAGCTTCAGAGCCACTATAAAGCAATTTCTTCAGTAGGTGGAATCACAAAGGTGCAAAATCAGAGGGACAGAATGGTAAAAGCAGACCATTGTCTCTCAGAAAAGCAGACCATCCTCTCAAAAAAAGAGAGGAAAAAGGAAAAAGCTTTACATTTTCTGTAAAATTATTTGGCTAATATAAGAAAGGGGCCAAATTTCTCCTTCTGTGGAGAAGGCTGAAATTTGTGGGAATCCGTATGCAGTAATAGCACAAGATAATTCTGTAGATTAATTAAAAAGAAACCATCTGAAACTTTCCTGTTTTCTTTTTAACTGTAGAAATTTCCATACAGATGATATCCAGACACAGTAAAGCTAATCTTCTGGTGTTCTTTTAATTATAAAAACAAAATATCAACAGTTACCCTCTGTCTCCCTTGGTATGCAATCCAAAGAGCAAAAGAAACAAACCACTGAAGCGACCCTTTTTCCTGTTTTGTGTTTGAAACACACACGATGGCTGAAGGACTTGCTTCTCATCTGCCCTGTTTCCCTTTCCAAACCATAAACTGTCCTTTAATTGATTCAAAAGGTGGGTAGGGATTAGCAGAATCAAAGTCACATAGGAGGGGGAGATATTTTTAAGGCTTCCAGTGGCACGTACAGAGAAGGGGGCAATGCAAACACAATTAAACTCTTTTGATGCAAAGGAAGCAAATGCTTGTATTGTGATTTGCAACAGAATGAGTCAAGAAATTAAGACAATCAAGCTATGTCATGTTTTAGCTCACAGTCACTGTAAAGTCTGGAGTTATAAACTCTTTCCTTTCAGACAGGCAAACAGTGAGAGCTCTGTTCTGTTTTCAAGGGATGGATGCTATCACTTAGACAAGATCCTAACTCCCAATGGGTGATAAAAGCTTATCACCCCCATGAACAACACAGCCCAGTAACTGGTGGGTGCCTCTATCTCACAGCTCCAGCTGCTGGCTTCCTCTGCCTTGAAGTAGGGGAAACATAAATAAAACAATCACCATATGGATATTGCATTATGTAAATGGCAGTGGTTGTAAGAAATGCAGTTTCGTACAGGGTATTGGCAAAGGACTGAATTCACGGCCAGCAGTTCGAGGCAGGTTGAGCCGAGAGAAACATTTCTCAGGCTCATTCCTCCAGCAGCAAGGGACAGCTAAGCATTATCTTCAGGACACAGCCTTCCTGGCTAGCTGACACAAGGACAGTATTGGAAATTAATAGTCAGTAACTGAGGACAGATGACTCAAACTGCCTGAAACGAGCAAGACTTGGTACCAGCAGGGGAATGCGCTGCATCTTGCTTCTAGCTGCCCTTCCATGTAGCATCAGCCTCCAGTACGCTCACGCAGCAAACAGTGGTTTGGGACAAAGAGCTTCAGGAAACATCACCCTGGGCCTGAATCTCTCTCCTAGTTTAAATCAGCCATAATAGCACCAAAAGATGAAAGACAATTATGGACTGTGACTCCTGGACTGCAGCAGGAGGGACTTCTATATTTGTGCTTTAGCATGAAAAAAGGCCACCCTAAGCCTTCCTCCATCTCAGCCTGTGTTGTGCTGGGGCTGATTTGCTGCTCACGTCCATGTCCAGCCGGAGTCTGTTATTCAGTTAAACCAATGCAAATCAGGAGCGGCCCCAGATGAAGCTAAAATGAGGTTTCTCCTGACTTGTAGGGGTGTACGAGGCAGCAGACTTCAGTCCTTTGTGGTCAGTGTTGATTACTGTAAGCAGGGAGTTGCTCAGTCCTGGACAGAGAGCCAGGACCAGGCTGATTTGTAAGTTAGTCACCAAAGTATGTCATCAGCAACCCCCCTGAAGGACAGCCAAGGACAGAAGTTAGACCTCATACAATATTTAATGATTTCAGTGGTGACCTTGAATCATCACTCACCACCTAGAAGCAGTTGAGGATTAGGAATCTAACATGGGACTGAAGCCGCACTTTGGTGCCAAAATCCCAAAGTGAGAGCAGCAGCCCTGAATCCTCCTTTCTTTAAGGTTCTTCGAAAGGTCTGTGGGCACACACCCAGCCCTGTCCCAGGCTTGACTCATGCATTGCAGGGTCAGGGCTGTCCCCAGCCTGGGGCTCTGGTCCAGGCGACACATTCAAAGGGTGCCCAACACATGCTCAGTGGTAAATGGGTGAGCAATTTTAAATTTAATTAATTTAATTTTAATTTAATTTGAATAAAACCAGGGACTTGCAGAACCCTATGCCTGTTACCAGACCCAGCCCTTCATCTCTGTGCCTGGCTCTCAGCACAGGTGTGATTTTCAACCTTAAACAACTTGAGAGACTTCATTTAAATAAGCCACCAGTCTGAGTTTTCTTTAATCTCCAAGATAGGGGATTTTTTTTTTTTTTTTGCTTGTATGATCTGTGGTTGTAAGAATGAAAAATGAGTGGTCAGACCAGTAGTTTGCAGTTATATTGGCTGTTTCCTTTTCCAAAGATAATATATTTTTTTTTTTTACTCAATGAGTTAGTTTTCTTAATGACTTGCAGTAAGGGGTTTTTTTCTTTTTTTTTTTAACTTTCATTGTTAATAATAACTCTGAAGTAGTCTTAAAGCCACATACACATGGTTTTACAGAAATGTGAATGCTCTGCTGTGAACCCCATGCAAAGAGATCACAGCCCGCAGGAGGGACACGCAAGTCTTAAAACTGACAAAGAAAAAGGAGTAAACCCGCTTTACCGAAACCACAGCATAGCCTAAGAGACAACAATTGCTCATTATCCTTTTATTATACTTAAGCAGAAGAACCTTCTACCAAGCAATAGCCTCATAAAAGCTCCTGCCAACTGGGAGTCTCTGAGAAAGCCATCCCCTTCGTTCAGCGCAGGAAGTTAATCCCACAGCCAAAGGAAATAATCTTCTGATAAAGTTTGGACACACACAGCAATAGTGGTAACCATTCAGAGTTTTTAGAAACAAATAAATTACTGAGGTCCTTCCATGTGTTACAAGCCAATGCTACTGAAAATAGTAATTTTGCCCATTATGAGTGATTTATGAACACTCACTTTCCTCTCCAGTAAGCCAGACACTAACAAACTTGACATCAGAGGCAGAAGCAGGGCCTCGGCTATGAATGTGTTGTTGCCAATTGTTCTTTGCTGATATGTTGTCCTGAAGACTTCCAATAGGAGGTGGGGAAAAAGTCCTGTGATGCTCAGGATACTGCTAGCACCAGTAAAACAATGATTCCTTTAATAAATCTGCAGCAGATATGGAGCTTCACTCATCCAGGTCCTTATAGGGTGACCAACACAGGACATAGAGATAAGCCTCAGAGATCTGTGTATCGAATTGTACCTCTCCAAGGACACTCAGGATGGGACTTCTATGAACGACAAGATGAACTCAGATAAGCATTTCACATCTGAAAGTATTTTCTCATTGTCAGGACTGATTGTTCCAGTGTTCACAGTTCGTATTCTTAACATCTCCTTTTTCTTAATAGAAGACAGAAACAACTTTTGGAAAGGAGATCAAATCTTTCTGGTCAATGAAGTTTCACTGGGTCTGCATATCTGCAGCTGATGAGATATGGGGCCACCTGATTTTGCAAACAGATCACTTTTTTCAATGTTATTACATCCTCCTCTGTCCCATGGATCGCCTCTAGTTTCAACTTGATCAGACCAATGTTTTCTTTGCCTCCAGTCTTTACACAGGTCATCACCTCAGAACATCACCCTGTCCTTTAGACTGAAAGTTGCAAGATGCATAGAGCTTGCATCATTTTCTGCAGTGCCCGTAGGTCCTTTGAGGTGATGCCTATCCAGGGACTTAACATTTTAACATTTGTCCGACACACCCACAAGAACTGCCTTCTTCCTCCACAGGCCTTTTTTCTCTTGCCAACGCTTGCACTTTCTCTTCCATAAGTAATAACATAGTTCTTGGATTACTCAGAAGGTATGTCTCAGCTGCAGTCATTACTTGTCGCACAGATACAGAGCATGGAATTAATTTCAGGATTCAGACTGGCCTGAGCAGAATAAATAACCATGCAGTTAGCCTGCACAAAGATCCTTGTTCAATACCTGCATCACCTAGAGAGCATGAACTAGCCTTGTTCAAGCTAACTCAGAGATGCCAAGATGGTAGAGCAGAGAAACACGAAGCTCCCTGAAGCGCACATAACAAATTCTGTCTCACTAGAGAGATCCATGGGGTTTGAGTGCTCTTGGGTTAGACACAATTAGCCCAGCAGATATTTATTTAGTCCTGATCTTTGCAGCATGTGGAAGAGCACCACGGCTACACAAAGTGTGGAGTTCACCACCATGACTGCTGGAAGGACCTGTAATTCCCCACCTTGCTCTTTAGCATTGTTGTAAGTTTTGAACCCTATAGCAGTTGCAGTGCTTCTGCAAGCATTTCAGCAGTAATGAGAACTTCCAGAAAACTTCATAAGCTGTCTGTCTTCATTACTGCTACAAGCTGCTGAACATACAAAACCCTGTAGTTACTGTTTCAAATCCTAATAAGGGATGTCTTACTTTCATCCATTGGCAGAAGGATGAATTGAAAAAAACAGTGAATTTCTTCCCATATATAGGTTTCAAGGCTGACTGAATATTTTTAGTTCTTTATATGATTAGGCTAGCGTATAAAAGCTTAAGTGGCAAATAGCAGATGATTAGGGAAAGATTATTCACTCTTTCTCCTAAAACCCGAACTAGCAGGCAAGCAACGAATTCTCAGGTAGAGGATTTAAACCAAAAGGAAGTACGTTTTCATGCGATGCATACCTAAACAAATGGAACCCATTGATACAGGATGCTGTAGGTGCCAGAAGTTTAGGTGAATTAAAAAAGCAATTAGACAAACGTATTGAATGAAAACCCATTAGTGACTATGAAAAAATAAATATACACCTCCTTTACCAGAAGCTGGCGGAAGGAGATGCTGGAGGAAGTGAAACTGGAGGCTTGACTCAGTTTTATACCCTGTCTTTAAACATTCACAGCAAATTAATGTCAGACAGAAATCCCGGGATAGCTGGATCTTAAGTCTAGAGCTGATCTTACATTTCTGTGTTTAAAAGGCATTACCTTCCCACAACCACTGTCAATACCTATTTCTTCTTGGGGCAATTTGGCTCACCCGTCTTTACAACAAGGAATGACGTATTTACTAGGTAGTGGTTTCCATGTGTTTCTGACATGCTGTAACCTCATTCGCTAGCAACCTCCTCTTTGCCAGAACTGGCTGCCATTTTTATTTAGATATTAATATTTTACAGAGCTGTTGGGCACACTTGTCCTCTACCTTTTCTCATTTTTTTTATTTTCACCTAACATAAAAATGAAGGTCTAAATGAAAACGTATGTTCATGCCTTGTGTGCGCCATGCCAGTATCTACAGAATATACCTAATTATACACAATATTTCTGAAGTCATAGGGTTTCATACTTCCATTGACATGACCAGATAGTTTCAAGGAAATTCAAATGATCAGCTTCATCAAACTTCCAAGGGATAGAGAGAGAATCTGGGTTTCCTTTTTGGTGTAGCATACCTTACAAATAGGATTTCTGAAACGCATTCCTGCAATATACCTCTGCCTGTGTCCTTCTGCTGTTAAAATGCTTTTTTCCACTACTTGAAGTATACCAGGGTACCCACTCTTGCAGTTTCTCCTAATTGGGCCTGCGTGAGCACCTCATGAAATCACTTTGTGTAAAAACCTGACAGGCAATACCTTCAAGGCAGCCTTATGTGTTTTAGCATTTCTTGTTGCTTTGGGCCATTGCCCAAGGAGCAAAAGCTGTCTATGACATGAAGCCTCTACACCTGAAATCTCTCCTCAAAGGAGGTTGTCTTTTCCCCTTCTTTTCCCAGTCTGTTTCAGCAGTACCCAGGAGGGATGGGAAGATGTGCTGGCAAAGAGAAGTAGGTGATAACTGCAGCCACACACACCCACCTCTCAGCCCCTGCTAAACATCAAGTTGCATGTTCCTTTTAGTACATCTCCAGAAACTGCTATTCATTTAGGGAACCCTCCCAGAAAAATCTCCTTCTGAGCTTTTCTTTTGTTTAAAAAGCAATGATATTTTGAGAGTGTGCATCAAATTCACAGGTCTACCTAGTAAAAGCACATACAGTTGAAGATTAAATCAAAGGAGGGGATTGACTGCCCATATGTAGAATGCAGCTGCTAATTGGCTGTCAAGGAAGGTAACTTTTTTTTTTTCTTACAGGAAGAAATGTTGAGAACAAAAGATCCACACAACATTTTAGACTGAGGGCTTCAGCCAGCAGCTACATCCCTTTTCCAGGCAGTGTAATCTTCCTGTTGGATATTCTCTTGAGAGCTGGGTGCAAGTCAGCAGTGCCTGAAGTGGCAGAGAGTGGCCCATAGATGCTGATTTAACCCTGGGGCTGGCTGTTCTGCACAGGTGCAAATTTTGCCCTTGGCAAACATAAGCAGCATAAGTGACACAGAAGCAATGACTTCTGCGACCTTTCCCAAGATGATTTGCATCTGAAAAGAGACATTTTTGGAAATAGAAAAGTTTTGTCTCAATGTTTCCAAAATAAAATTATTTGACTCTGTGATTCAAATTGACTTTTAATTCTGAAACTTCCTTTAGTGCTCGGCCATTAAAGTCCTGGGCTTTTTTAAAAGTTAGACTCTAGAAGGATTTTGTCTTTGATTTTGACCCAACTCTGACTTAAGAGCACATTGCCAGAAGGCAATCAATCAAACTGAGTTACTAACAGTTGTGTCAAAGTGAAACAAGGGTGAGATTATCACAGAAGGTGTTGCCCACAAAATTTCCAGAGCTTTGCTCAAAACATGGGGTCATTTTTGCTATTTTGGAGCTATTCTTTAAACGCGTGGACAGCAATACTGACATATAAAGAATTAGCAGCTGGGGCTACAAAGAGAGCTGTGTGCCTGCAGAATTCCGTCCCAGCGACCTCACTGTAGTACTGGGCCTTTGATATCCATGGAAATGTGGATTCCCAGGAATTGCAAGTAACCCTGTGGGCAAATTTGTCTTATAACACTTGGGAAAAATAAAACCCATCCAGCATGAGGTCATCAGTTCCTACTGGGGGGGGGGAAATAGACAAGATGTGGTTTAAAGCGGCAGAATTCACTCAAAATCCCTCTACATCTGGAGCTTGCTTCTCATGTTACAGGAGTCCCAAACGTTCAAAACTGCAAACCATTAGTGACTAAAGGAGCAGCAAAACATCTGTATAATGCATGAAATGTCTGGAAGTGTCTGACTCTCTGGGAATCAGCTGAAGCTTTCAATTGATGCTTTAATGGCGGTAATTGAAGTTTGCAGCCCTGGCACATCCTAGCTCAGTAATTAGATGGATTACAATCTTTCTTGTTTGGCAGCATTCTTTAAACAAGCTTCAGCTTTTCATATAGTCAACACTCTAGCAGAGATAAATGTCACATCAGTTCAGAGTGAAAAGTAATTTAAGGAAAGACTCAAATTTATCTTCCCTGAGTACCAAACAGGAGATATTTCAGAGACAGGACAATGGCCCTTTCTATCTTAAAAGAATGGCCCATTTCTCACACATAAAGGCTAGCTTGTGAGGGGGAATCTATGGGTGTGCCTTCTCTCAAATCACTGAAGCTAAACCTGCTTATAATATTTCAGGATCCAGTCTATGTATTAATGAACAGATTAAATTCTGGTAAATAGAAGTTTGTGGGGAAAGGAGAAAAGGAAGAATTCCAAGGGAGAAAAATATACTGCCTATCACTTAGGAAAATAGGATTTGTCACTGTGATTGGTAACGGTATAGCCAATGAAAAAATAAAAAAAAAATGAAGTTGTGAAAAAAAGCTCTACAGTAGGATTATTTGAAGGGAAATTAGATAAAGGCAGTAGAGATCAGCAACCAGCCTCCATCCACAGGAGAATGGGAGACAGACATGCTCTTCGGTCACTTGCATCCAAACCCTGCTTCTGTAAATCATTTTTACTCAGCTTTAAAACAGCAGCATCTAGCTTGTGCTTGTTTTAAAGCTACTGACAAATGTGCTACATTTACCTATCATTGTATTGGTGCCCTTTGCAATTTCAGAAGCAATGTTTTGAAGCCAGCTCTGTTTCCTAGTGCTCATGTCTAGATTTTCTCCTACCTCAGTGTTCTAGTTGAATGACATGAAAATTTCTAAACATCGGTGGATTGGTTTCTCTAAAGAACTGAGCAGTCTGAGGATTTCACCGGACAAATCCTCATCCCCTATGACCTTGGAACCAGATCACATGTTTATGTCACCACTGCGATGCAAGCAGACCGCCAAAGCCAAGCAGACAGGTACTGTTGATCTTCTTGTGGTCACACTATTGCTTCAGTTTCCTCTACAGCATCTCCCACCCCATCACTTACTTCCTTCCTCATTCAGCAGATGGACAGTGTTGATGCTCTTGCTATCCCACCAGAGTCAAAATATTTTGTGTCTAGGGCAAATCAGGCTGGCATAATTCCAATAGCAAAAAAAAAAAAAAAGATGAAGAAAAGAATTTTATGTCCTCTCCCAGTTTTCACCCATGGCCTTCCAATCATGTGCACTTCATCTGGAGGAAATTTAGTAGCTGCCATCATCATTATTGCTTTATTACACCTTTTGCATCATACTTGGTTCCCCCATGACTGAACAGAGCAGTACAACACCCACACACACTTTTGCCTTAATACCTTGAAACAAGCAGAGCCTGTGACCTCCCTCTGTGATCTGCTGGGTCCCATGTCAGTGAAATTTATGAAGCACATAGATACTGAAATCTGAATCACTGAAGCCTTGACCTAGTATCCATTGCTATCAGCGAAGGACCCTATTGACAGGAATAACCAGGATCTCACTCAGTGTTCAGCAAAGCTTCCCAAGAAAAAGACAGCCCACGGGACATGCTTCATTTTCTCTATAATTGCAAGCTGTTGAGGTACTTAAGCGATCAGAATAAATAAACAGAAAAAGAATGAGAAAGTCAGAGACATAGACGTATGACTGATAGAGACTTTCTCACTGCAGCAAACCACTCAGAAAATCTGGGTTGTATTTCCAACTTTGCCACAAGCTGCTGTCTGATCTTGGGAAAGTCCCTCAAAGGCCATCTCCATTCTGAAATTTGTCTACCTGAAAATGACACCACCTCACTCGGCAGATCTGCTTTCTTGAGTAGTCATAGTGCCTTGGTTTCGTGAAAAAAAGAATAATGACTTTTAAAAAGGGTTGGTTTTTCTTTTTCAAAGAGCTGAGCTCAGCTGTAGGCTGCCTTCTGCTTACTCAGCAGAAAAAAAATAGTTGTGTCCCTGCAACCTCAACATCACAGGCTGTTCAAGCAAGGTCCCTGTGGACTTACTGGTTTGCACAATGTCCGGTACACAATATGCTTGTATTTCCAAGAATGAACGAGTGTAAACTCATTTTGATGAAAGACTGCAGCACCTCTAAACATTAGGGTAGTAGTTTACCAGAAAAGGCTTCAAGTAAGAACATTTGGGCATAAAACATATTAACTACTTTTAAGATGGAGTTTAATCAGTTCATAAAAGGGATTATATAATGTGATTTCCTGCACACAAGAGACCCCTTTCAGGCCTCCACTCCTTAACTGCAGGATATATCTTAAGGCTAAGAGATCAATCGATGGTAAGGACCCTTCAGAGATTTGACCGCATATGGGAGGTATAGTTTAAATGAATGTGCTTTAGCTGTACAGTCCTTCCTGTCCTACAACACATTCAGTAATGTAGCATTTCAGAGGCTTATGAGAAATCTGGTAGTGTAACGATAGGGCAGGGATATCCTGGGCGAAAGAAAACCCTGGATAATGCTGCTGGCAGGACTGGTT
The DNA here is from genome assembly GCF_023638135.1 of Falco biarmicus. Classification (NCBI taxonomy): domain Eukaryota; kingdom Metazoa; phylum Chordata; class Aves; order Falconiformes; family Falconidae; genus Falco; species Falco biarmicus. Next base: position 16,427,972 of record NC_079290.1, read on the forward strand.
CATGTGCCACGATCCTTACGCATTTTGGAGGTTTCCAATGCGATATGGTGCAAAAGAACATCTTCAGTGGAGGTCCAACATGAAGCACTGAATCTAAACAAGCTGCCCTCTCAGAAGCAAGCACTGGGATGATGGACAAAGCCACACACAATGGCCTTGCAGGATCACCATGTTCAGCAATGGCTGCATAAAGCCTCTGATTGACACTCCACGGTTTCCACATACCTCTGCCACTTAGGAACCAGTGCCTAAGAGGGACCTCAAGAGCTAATTTAAAGCAATGGAGCTTATCAACTTGTACTCAGTGCCACGTAAGTCATAAGTATAGCTACACTATTTTGAGACCAGTACAGGCTCTGAGAGCAGCATAGACACATGCACTTGGCGCTGTGCCTGCAATAATAAATAATGACTTGGGTTCAGGACTGAATCTCTCATCGCCTACTGCATGGTTTATGGGCAAAATCCACCCATGGACAAAGGTGATTTACTGTACTGTTAAATAACTTCCACTACCACACAGACTGTATCAAACCAATGGCCACACATACATACAGAAACTGAAGTCTCCATGTGGAGGCAAGACAGAATTGCAGTGGCTGCAGAAGTCACGGCTGTTTGATGTAGAAGAATTGCCAACAGCTGCCATTCACCCGTCCATAGTCATCTGCTGCTAAGCTTGACAAAGAGGATCTCGATGCTGTCATCAACAGCTTGACTGTATAGTTCACAAGCACACTTTCCCCCTTCTCCAGGCTGGACCTTTAGGCAACATAATTTGTGAAAGACCATTTCATAGCTCCTTCTCAAAACACAAGATCTCATCGCCCAGGAATATAGTTGGGGATTGTTCAGGGTGACAGGGAATACCTGCAGGACACACAAGGTACCAGGTGTAAAAAGTGTTAACAGCTCTTGCATCGAGTGTGGAGCATAGACTGGATACTGGATGGCTACCATTGCCCCTTGATTCAGGGGATTTGGCATAGGTGAGATACAGAGGCCGATAATCTTATTTGGATGAAGTTTTCTATGGGAGAATATTATAAAGCTTATTCTCCAAAGCATCCAGCTTCCTATGCCTCACTCAGGTGGCATAAAATCTGTACAGACTGAAGGTCTGTAAACTGTAAAAAACAGTAAAAACTGTATTGACCCTGGGGGTCAGACCTACAGCCTTTGGAGGTCTGCAAATGGCATGGAATTGATACAGCAGGATTGCAGCAAGAACAGACAATGCTCCCTTGTGGGATCATTGCCAATTGGTTCTTCTTATCTGCTGAAGAGTAGCTGGAGGGCAGACTGCTGGAACCCCAGTACAGCATTATACTTTCTTGATATTAAACAGAAATATGCTGCAGCAGTTTCTTCTTCGAACCCTGCCTCATGCTGTCACATCAATAACAGTCCTGCTACTTGCATATACATGCATATCCTTTATATATAGAATTTTGAATGGGGCTGTGCCATTTCTTTGTGAATACGTTAATACCCATGGACCTCAATCATGCACTAGTATAGTCTGATCAAGGTAGAACAGGAAATACAGAATAATAATTTTAGCTTTAGTTCAAAGAAGTATAAGAAAAGAAAAAAGTATTTGTGGAGTATTTTCAATCTGACACAATTTTATTCATTGCTATCTCTGGGATTCAAGTGGAGAAGGTCACACACAGCAGAGAAACTAATCACTATGAGCAGAACTCTTTTTATCTGAGATTACCCATCTAAGAAGCAAACATCTAATCTAAGGGAGTTTTCGAGGCTCAGTACTCAATGGAGATGGAAGGCAACATCTAGTATGGGCAGGATCAGTGACCTTCTGAAGACAACTTTTTCTGCTGACTACAGAGGGAGTTCAAATTACTGGTTTACTTAAAATGCTTGGCTTTTAGACAGTTGAGGTTATAAGAGGCAAAATTTCCTCCAAATATTTAGCATCTGTAATATTCAGGAGTTATGCATGGCATGCAGTTTTGCCTTAGTCCCCCTCCCCTTTCAAATAAAGTTTTCTGCCAAGGTTAGAATATACCAGATCGTAAAGGAATAAAGAGCATCACCTTTGTGGTTCTCCAAATAACACACACAGGTTGGGTGCCTTTTCCCTTCATCTGTAAGAAAATTATGGGTCATTAATGCATTCAAGAGGGGGAGCCAGTCCCAAATTCCAACAGGATGTTCATCAATATCTAGCACTGCAATGGCTGAGAAACATCTATTGTTCAGTGTAAGCCCTGCTTAACAGACTAGGGATAAGAACCATAAAGCAAGCAGACACTCTTGGATTTTTTTATCCTCAGAAGCGTGAATGAAAAGCAGTGACTGATTCGCTGTACTGTTGTTCAAAGATTAAGGCAAACAGAACAAAGAAGTGGCAAGGTCATCCAGTCCATCAGAGAAGACACACTTTACACAGTGTGTTTGAGTGTTTTGCCCAATCCCATTTTAAAATTCTCATGCTGTGGGGGAATACCAGATCTTTGGGGAGTTTGTACTAGTGTGATAACAGATCTCCTCTCAGGAAAAGTTCCTTGGTATTTGCCCTGTTATTCTTTGCATGGTATTATTATGTTGCTACAGTCACCCCTTGGATAACTCCAATAATCTTTCCTTCAAATTCAGGATTTTCATATGCTTATACTCAGGCTACACTTCATCATGTTATAGATAATATTTCAAACCTTTGCTGCTTAGAAGACTGCAAAGGCAAAGAAATCTTGATGCAAACCTCTAGATGTGAATTCAAGTCCACACAAACATGATGCATACGTGAGTTTCTGTTCTGGACTAGTATGGAAGGCTTCTTCCCACCCACAAAGCTACACACAAGTGTTAGCTGGAGGAATAAAAGGGAGTTTCTCAGGTGCCTCCTGCTACAGAAACCTCATATGATTTATATGACCATGCTAGCACCCTGCACTCAGGATGTTTTTTTCTGAACTTGGCTTCACACTTTCTTGAAGTCTTTTCCATTTACTACAACTGTTTTGGCATAACAAGTGTCCAGCACTGAATATTTTGTCATAGATACTGTTACGGAAAACAGAAGCCTTTGTTCCCATGAGCATCACTAATGTTTCTGTAGCACCTAGAGGCTCTGATGCCATTGTGCAATGTGTTGTAAATTAAAAACTTGGTCCCAGTCTCACAACTAAATGATTCATTTGTACCAAAGACTATAAGACAGTGTATCATGCTCATTTTCATTGACCTGTTCAAGACTCAATCTGGCTGCATTTTCTCATCAGGCATCAATTTTCTCAACATTTTCAACTGAAAAACATACAAGATTTGATTCATTCTTCAATACTGATTTAAAGGAAACAGAGTTATAACATTTGTTGTCTCAAAACAAACAAGATGTTCCATGAGTAGTGGAAGTTTTTGCTAAAACTACACCTACAGTTAAAAATCAGAGGCCATTTTTTTTTTGGGGGGGGGTGGGGAGGAGGAAGCTGGTTTTCATTAATAAAATCCAATTACCTTTAAGTGGAAACAAGGGAAAGCAAACCTGAGGAAGGCAGACAGCTTCTAAATATCAAAATACAATGAAAAAGAAATAGCAATCTAAGTGGAGAAATAAAAACACAACATTTTTAATTTGAGGCTTGTGCTGGTCTGAATGTATTTAATACATTTCTTACTGCCATAAAAGTTCTACCTTACAAGAAAGTTGCCACCGGTAGGGAAAATAATCATAGGAGGAAGTATATGGTAGGTTCAGAAATTCACACACCCACATGTTCTTCCTCTGTCCCTCCACCCCAATTTTATCTTGTTTTTCTCATAGAACTTAATTTATTTTGCTTTCTTGATCTGTGTCTGGTCACAATCTTGGCTGGGGTAAACTTCATGTTTTGGCTTCACGCCCCCTATGCTGAGAGCAGATGTGTCCCGCTCAGCTCACTAGGCTGAGGCTGACCAGCGCTAAACTTGTCCTAAATTCAATGACTCTTCTGATGTGTAGATTGTTTTATACCACAAACCATCACAACTGGCTTTACATTTCCACCACAGGACCTTTTCTGCTCTTCCTTATTCTCATATCTCTGAACAGGCTTTCATGCAGTCAAAGCAGCCATCTTCCTCGTATGTGCTTTTATTGACGATCGAGCCTGGTGCCACTCTTCCTGCGATACGGGGGGGAGATAAGGCTCTTGATGACAATCGCTTACTCTACATAGGAGATACAACATTCCTCTGACAAATATGTGACTAACCTTTCTCCCAGCCATATATATCTCAGTGAACCACTGTAAAATCCTGTGGCCTACCAGATTCATGTGACATTTCAGGGAGAGGACTTAGTGGAAATTTTAAGGAGCTGAGGGAGAAAGAAAAGAAAACCAAATTACGAGCTAAAATTTCAGCTGGTACAAATTAACAAAGCTTCATTGAAATCAAGAGCTATATCATTTTACTTTGGTTAAGAATTAGGTCACAGAAGTTTATATTCCCAGAATCTCTCCTGGTATACGTTTTAGTACTGAGAATTGTTTCAATCAGGCAACGATTTGGCATTAAGTTCAGGCACTTAGTGGGTTCAGTATAGAAAAAGTTATATGTAAAAGGCCAGACGAAGTTAATGCACACCGATGTTTCCAGTGGATTTAGCACAACTCGTTCATCTTTGGGGAACACCTGAGTTTTAAATAGACCAGCTCTTTACCAACTTGGTATGAATATCTTAATCTCAGCTTGACTGGCAATCTTTTGTAGAGGAATAACTCTTGGAGGACGACAGCAAAGGAAATATTTCTTCAGAAACCCAAAGAGGTGGGCAGGAAGGCAGCTGAGGGGAAAGTCTGAAAAGAGAAATTAAATGGATGTTGCTTCAACAGGCACCACTGAGCAGCCCATAGCAACCAGTGTCTAGAGCGATGTACCAGTCAGAGATAGTGTTGGTCAGTATAAACCCAATCAAAACTCTGAGACTAAGATCTTTGGCACATTCCCGAACTATTAATGTTGGGATAGGAAGCAAGGCTTGAGATTTAGGCAATAAGGTACCCATGTCTGCAACATGGTTCAGAGCTTGGTACCAGGGACTGGTCAGAAAGTATCAAACAGGTACAGATGTGCCTCAGAAACCAGCTTCCCTCATTTAACTTTGTCTGTGGCATGTTCCAGTGTCTGGGACACGGTGACGATGCAGATCCAAAATGACAGGCACTATCCAAAACTGCAGAAAAGGAACTGACTAATGGGGAGATGATAACGGCCTGTGCTCAAAGGGGAACTGCTGGGCTGTAGAGAGTATTTTTGGAGTTCCTCAAGGTTTGGTCTCAGGACTGACATGACAATAATTTCATTAATAGCATTGCACAAAAAAAATGTGCCTGCTGTAAATGGAATTTGCTGATGAGAAGTTTAAAATATCCAGCATTATCAATGCAGAGAAGAATGAGAAAATTGTACAGAAAGCACCAGATAACGTCAGTGATCGGAGTAAAAGAAAGAGAATGATTTTCAACAGAGAACAAGTTTGGCATTTCCTTTATGAGTCAATGATAAAAGGATATATGGATCAATGGTGTGAATATACTAATGCAAATTCACAATAATATGGATTCTGCAAAATTTCTTGTTTGCCACTCCACCAGAATAGATGATCTGATCAGATAAGTTGGCCTCGGCACCAGCATCTCAGATAAGGGCTGACCTGACTTGCGAAGCCACTAATATGAAAAAGAACAGAGGGTAATGGTGCCCCTGTGTGTATCCGAACATTTCCGAACCAACTTTCCAATTTTATATGAACCAACTTCTCCAATTTTATATGGAGAAGTGCTCTCAGAGACACAAAGCATAAATCATTACATGTAAAGATTGCATTGCAACTAAACAAGGACTGGGGCTCATCCCTCTCGGGCTGGTGACTTTTTGTCCTTAATCGCTTTGTGTAACGTTTCCTTCCTTTTTCAGTATCGCCTCAGTAAAAAGCGGTCAATAGGCACAGGGCAGGGTCTGGCTGTTGGGCATTTAGGGGAGACTCGAGGGACATGGCAATCGGTGGCTTCCACTCCTCAGTCTGGGGCAGGCTGGCAGGGACAGGAGAAGGAACAAGGCGCCTCGGACAGACAGCTGAGCCTCCCTGACCTATGCTGTCTGATAGCCCCAGCAAGGTAACACAGCACAGCCAGTGAGTCAGAAAAGCAAAAATGATGCCCTAGAGTCAGGGATGCAAATCAGGCTTTCTGCTTGTGAAGGTGGTGCTGAAAGCCATTCCTAGGGCTGCCAAGAGGCTGAATCCCAGAAACACCACCCAGGTGGCCATAGCTAATCCCTGCTGCCTGAGCTTTTGCACCCATTGGCAGTCTCACAGGGGTCAAAAATCCAAAATTTGGTTCAGAAGCAGGCAAATCCCAAGGCACTCACTTGACTGACTTATTCTGTGAGCCTGACACACACATGCTGCAGAGATGCGCCTCTTGGAAATGCTTGCTAATACCACCCAACACATCCATTTGGGATGCAAGAGACACACACTCAGACAAATGCACTATCTGAGAGAAGTGCAGCTCTCCCAGGTGTACAGAAGCCTCCATCCTGGGACAGAGACACCAAGCCACACCTGCAGTCTCCCATCAGGCAGAAAAAATCGCAGTTTTGGATCATAGCCCTTGGACATTAGTACAAGCTAGCAGATACAACCCTGGAGTGCTTCCCCTTAAGGTCATAAAACACAGAAGAGTTGGGTTTTATTCTACAGACTGTTTTTTGGCACCAGCATTGGTGCTTTTTTTAAGCAAATAATTTAAAATGTGATTCTTTGGGATGATTCACATCAGGCTTTTCAGAGATTTTGCACCAATGTCTTAAATAAAAAATTGTAGGCACCAAGATCTACAGGCTGAATTTTCCAGAAGCAAGGGGGGGGGGGGGGGGGGGGGAAATCCAGACTATCTTTTAAACTCCAGGGAAATTAATCCAAGGTCCATAGATTTCCCACTCTCCACTGCTTCTTGCGAACAAGACAAATACGCCTGAGCAGTTAACATCTCACTACTTGAATAAGTGAAATTGTCCCTTACAAGCCTAAAGCTCCCACTAAGAGAGAGTGAAAAGTGGAAAAAAAAAAAAAAAAGAACATTTAAAACTACTGCTGGACACAAATGTTAAGACTTATTTGGCTCAGGATTTTCAGTCAACCCACTAAATCAACAGAGACACACTTGCAAGTTCCTATTTGTCCATACACCCCAAATCTTAAGATACTAAAACATAAAAGTTTGATTCAGGCCATTCCCTGTAAAGATGTTATCAAAACTAAAAATGTCTTAAAATGCTGGTAAATTTATTACTCAGAGAGTCTGCTTGTCTGGTTTCTTGTCAGCCTACAGAGTTTTTTTTTGGTGTGGGGTTTTTTGGTTGTTTTTTTTTTTTTTTTTTTTTTTTGACAGCACAGTAACATTTTCTTTCTTCAATGCTTCATTAGCTCATCTTACTCATGCAATTTTCCCCATTTTATTTCATGTAAATCAAACTACTCATCAGCTCTGTAATGCCATCAGTGTACAAAGAGCCTTCTATAAAACAAAACAAAAATCACATAATGAAACCCCCAAAACTGATACTTACGCAGGTAATATAATTTGTTGGAGAACTATTCATAAGAGGTATATAAAGTTAAACGCTCTTATGAGGATAGAAGGACTTGGGAGGAATTTTAACAGGATTAGATTCTCTAGTATGTGGCTGAGGTAAGATAGTCAGGAAATATTTTCCAAACCAGGGGATTTTTGCCTTACTATCTTTTTTTTCTTTCTTTCTTTCTTCATTTGGCAAGTGTGGCTAATGGTACTCACGCTTCAGTGCCTTAGTTCATCTGCTAAGTATTCCCCTGTTGAAAGGATGTGCCATAAGCAGAATTTTCTGTTTATTCACCGGAATAGGCAGGTGAAGTGCAGGCAGTTTACAACTTTGCATGTGAATATATTCTCATCCCCTACAAGATCAAAAATGACAGCAGAAGCAAGCAGCAGGGTCACCGGTGCAGGCTTGAATTTGACTGTGTGAGAGAGGTTTCAGTGAGAGGTTTGCATTCACCCGCAGCTGGACAGCAAACATGCACAGGTCAGGTGAAAAGGGGGCAAAAATCCCAGAAGCAGGGTGCTAGCACAGGACTTGGGGTGCCCTGTCAGAGATCCCTCTCAATGCCTGGGCATCTCCCCACTGCCCTCCGCTGAGGGCGAGCTCCTCCTTGCACATGTGGGGTGCAGGGCAGGGCAGAGAGGTGGAAAGCAAAGGGAGGGGGTTGAGAGAATCAGTGCATTAAACACCCTTCAAATCACAATTACAGAATCTGAAAAAAACACCTCAGCTAGAAAAAAACACTTTTCCAGTTATTAATCCTGTTATACATCAGGTTACTTATATTCAGATGCATAGGCATATGTGCACATGCACTAAGTCATTGTTTTTAAGTGTCTCATTTTACCACTGCTTTTTATCCTGACATTAAGGTACAATCAATTACTAAACACAAACCACTGCAACAGACAACATTAAAGCAGTAAGAAAGCAAATGGCTGAATGCTGAGCAAGCAGAAAAGAGAAAAAAAGCATAAATCATACCTAGCAAACCCTCAGGGGTCTTTCCCAAGCATGATCAATAACAGGTTAGTCTTCTGAGCACAGGGAATTTCTTCTAGGACAGACAGGCAGGCAGCATCAGCTGAGATTTGTCTCTTATAGACAGGTTATATAGGAAAAGGTTTCCAAATGTCAATATATAACCAGCAAAACTGGTGACTTATAGGATTGTCTCATATTTACTGAAAGTCATGAGAGAGGGGCCTTACAATGTACAGGCTAACCCAGGTAGCGAGCACTGAAGTGGTATCAAGTATGATGAGACATAAGAAGGAACATCTGTGAGAAATTTTTTTTAAAAAAAAGCTAGGCAAAATGGATGATCAAAATCTCAGGGAGAAACCTGGTCCCAATTTCATTAAAAAGAAGCTTTCACCTGCAACTAATGCCCTTGCTTGCAAAAACCTTTCGGTTTCAACAGAGGAAGAAAGCTGGACTTTGAAAAGATCACTGCTGTTGGCAGGGAGAGTGCTAATTAGCCAGTGAGGACCCTGGGGAGTAGAACTGTGTATAGTTGCGAAGCTCAAATTTTTTTGCTAAGTTTTCTGTTAGTCTGAAGCAAGGTAGGATGCGTAGCCAGAAGCAGTTTTTTCTCACACTGCCATTGCTTTTTGTCCTGTCTGAAGCCGCAAATTACGGCGGGTTTTGAGAGTTAAAAAATTATCTCCCAGTTTTTCACCACAGAATTCAGTTTTCCCTCATTCTGGATTGCGTTTCCAACAGTTTAGCCAATAATGAAACCAGCTGTGGATGGCATACTAGCTGGGGCTAGTGAGCCTTCAGCACAGCTCATTCTCCAGCCTCCTCTCCCAAGGACTTCACTCAGCCTAATTCAAGGAAGACAAAAAAAAAAAAAAAAAAAAAAAAAGATGGGGAAATTTCAACATCTTTTGTTCTGTTTCTTGCCTGTGACTTGTCTTTGAAATGCACACACTAGCAAAACAGTAATCCAGAGCCAAGCACCTGACACATCTCTAATTAGCATTGTTCTTGGAGTTTTACTTTGGATTTTTCCCCTGTGAAATCATTCTCTCTGAGTCAGAACGCTCATTGCATCTTAAAGCTGCTTCTGCTGCATTTGTTCGAGATTGTTTCTACCTGATCACATCTACACACCCTTGTAATGGATGATAGTTACTATTCTTTCAGTCCAGAGGAAACCTTCAGAACACGAGGAATTTACTGCAAAATGCTGCCCTTCATTCCACTTATTCATTCTTTACATGATTGCAGCTGACTAGAGTGGAAATTTGCAGAAGCTGAGCAAAGCTCTCTCCTTGCACTAACCTCATTTTCACAAGATAAATCTTTCTGAACTTTTCATACACCTAATTTATGATTTCATGTTGTCCTTTCAGCTCTTCTTACCCAAACAGGTCAAAACCTCCTTGGTAAGGACCTGATCCTGCATTGATATCGGCTTCTAGGAACCACAACCACCTCAGAAGCCCCATTTTTAGGGGAATGGGCCATAATGGGGCTCTTGTTTCCAACAGCTCCGTGGAACAGGAGTACTTTGCAAGCAGGAGGCACAGATTACCCCCATGAACATGTTTTTTGGTGCTCTGTCAGCTCCAGGGGCTTCACACACAGGGAGCCCTGGAGAAAGCACTACAGGACAGACAGGCTCGGGTAGTCGTACTAGCTCAGTGTCAGCATCACCACCAGGCTAGGAAGAAAGTGGGGACACAGGAAGGGACGAAGACATGTCAAATTTGCTCAAGAGAGGCTTGCCTGCAAAAATGTCGGGAGCTGCCTATACTGATAAACTGCTACCAGGTCCTGCTCCACTCCTGGCACAGAGGAAAAAAGCCCATTTATACTTACCCACCCCCAATTCAAGAAATTCTTTTCTCTGGACAACATGTGTCTGTCCACAGGTAGGGGGGATGGAGGGCATGAGCACTTTTGTGGAGCAATGGAGTTTGTATTAGGGCTGAGAGCGCCTGGTTTGGGCCTCACTGGTGAGTGATGCTCAAAATCTGTTTTAAAGGTGGGACAGCAGGAAATTCCAGAGCAGGATGCCTTCCTACATCACATACATTGGTGGCTGGTCTGTAATCTTGGGAAAGTTGAGGTCCTATGGGGACGGAGTTGATAGAAGAAGCCAAAAGAAAACAAGCCCATTTCCTCTAGGATTTAACTTCCTGCATGGGGATCCTCACCTCTTGGAAAAATAAGAGGAATCATCGTGTAGAAATGGACTGTAACCTCCAGAGACGCATTGTAGCATGAGATGTAGGGCAGGAAATCTTTTGTATTTTCCATGCATGCTCCACCAAGGGGAGACAGGATCTTCACAGTACCTTACAGATCCTCAATTAGAGTTTCACTCTTGCCTTCAACTTTCGATCTCTTTCCACCACCCCCCACCCCCCCGCTTGACATCACCTCCAGCTGTGTCTGCTGCATTTCCCTTGCCACGGTGCTCTGCAACGGTTGCACAGGTAACAGCCAGACAACGGCAGCCAGAGGGCCAAAGGCAGCATCTCTTTCTGAATACAGATTACATGGCTGAAGTCACGGGGTGAAGTTTACACAGGCAACCCTCCTGCATTAGGAAAAGCTGGTACTTGCACTGGCCTCAGGAAGCTCAGGAGGCTATAGGAGGACTCTGATGCTTGTCCTGAGATAGTGTTAGTTTGGCTTTATGCAAGAGTGGCTAATAAAGCTCTTGGAAAATAAGGAGTGCAGGGTTATTGCACAAAGGCCCACAGTTCCTCCTTGTCAGAGGAGAGCTCTCCGCTTCCTTCTGCATCTCCATATTCCTCTGGGTTGCATAGCTATGAACAGGGATAAGACCAGAGAACATCACAGGCCAAATTCCCAGCTGTGCTTTTGCAACTGCAGGGGTTCAACCTTTGTTGAGATATCCCAGTGGCAGGAGGACACCCAGTATTGCACCACCCCAAATAATCCCTAGCTCCAGGAATGCACCGGGAATGTGCCCCGAGCAAGCCCGTACTCTGCTGCTGCAACAGCTCTATGAGGGTCAATGAACTGAGGTTGCTCTGACTTGTTACAGTGAGTCAAATTATCAATCTGGTGCAGGGATCTGAAAAACACAGGCATGTGAGCTTCACTGAACTATTCATTCTTCGTGAGTGCTGGCAAGTGAGGTATCTGAACCCTGAAGTTCTGTGGGTATTACAAAGAATATTTCAAACTTCCTTTGAACTCACTACAGGAGTAAGTTTTGAAGAGGAAGATGCTGAGATTTGCTCCCTTTTTGTCGGAGGTCTGCAGACTGTGACTGTGGAGGGCAGGAAAGCTCCCCTCTCCCTCAAAGAGCTGGGAACCAGAGGTTCTCTTCCTCCCAAGCTCTCTTAGATCCCTGCCCTGCCACCAAATTTCTGTGTCACACCTTCAGCAGGGATATGCCCTCAGGTTTGCCTTTACTGGCAGCTGCTTCATACTTACCCTCCCAAGAGGGCTTCTCCAGCAAAGATCAGGCTCCCTGTAATAAATCAATAAAACGTGTTAGTGAGGTGCAGGAGAGAGGGCACATTCCTTTCTCTGTCTAGCTTTGGTGGCCTCTGGAGCAGCCTAGGCAGAAACTGCTCCCCTAAGACAAAGGAGACACAACTCCCCAAGGGCACAGAAGGGAAAAGTATAGAATTCCCATAGTACCCCAAATATGTATCACATACAAGCTGTTTCATGCCTCCTATGTCTTCTTATATAAAGTTTGAAGTGGTGACAGAATAGTAATTTCATTATTCCACAAGGTCTTGTAGCCTCCAAGGCACTGGTAAGAGGTGTAAGCATTTCTCTATGCAAGTCCAATGCAGCTGTAAACAAAACCAAATGCACCTGGAACTGGAAACATCACAGGTAGCTACAGGACTACGTCTCTGGCTGCTTGCTTCAGCAGGTGGTACAATCCAAACGGCTGTAATATGTGATTTAGATGCTCTGTAATACAAGCACCAAAGGAGAGCTTGGACACCAGAGTTACAGGTCATCTTCCCCTGACAGTCTCCTGTGCCCGTGGTGTGAATCTACAGCCATTCGAAAACTGGTGATCTTTGGGCTTCATGAAGACTTGATGATAAAATGGTCATCTGTGACACAGAAATTAAAAATAGAGAAGAAGTATTAGATCAGCCTGGACATTCCCTTTCTGCAGCAGGGGTCTTCCCTACCATGCATTGTACAGTGGTCTCCTCTTTGTGCATTGTACTTTGTACATCTCATTGTACAGTGGTTGATTTTTAAAGGACAAATAAAACATGGATCTATCAATTTGTAGATGGCTCTGGCATTTTCACTATATTTGTCACCTTCTTGCCAGGTCCAGTCCTCCCCTCACCTCTACTTAATATGTGGGTAAGACACCCCCATTTAATACCTCCACCTTTAGCAAGGGCCCCTTTGTTTGATAACTTATAAGACTGATGAAATGGTTGTGGACATAAATAACTTCAGTATCCACATAGGCAACTACACTCAACTCTGATATAAATTTTAATTATCCACATAATTCAGTTTCCTTGACTCAGGTAACACATTTTTGGCATCACGAGTCTCAGAACAGCATGATGCTTGCTGGGCTCAGGCTCACCTTTGCCAGGCAGAGATGGCCTGTCAAGTCTATAACCTCTGCCGAAGTGGCTGCCGAGTCACAAGGTCATTAGTAAGAGTTTGCCAGCACACCACACAGTGAGTCATATGTAATAGCCCATCTGCTGTCACACTTCATAAAATATTTTCCTATTATTTCTCCTTCCTGTTCTATTCCTAAGGAGCAAAGCAATCCTCGGCAGATGTGTAACTGCCAGAACCCATTTTTGCAAATAAAAGAGCAGAAACGTAGTTGTTGCCTTTCCCACTGTCCCAAATGCCTGATATCTCTTATCATTCTTGCTGACATTTTAACAATGCTGGCTGCTGTTAGGGATCAGCATTAGTTAGGGATCAGCATTAGGATTCCTAGTCACAAGCCAGCATCTTATTTTACTAGGCACAGTAAAGACAGCACAAAAGCTGCACCCCAAATGGCTGCAGACTAAATACATTCACAGGGCAATTCCCTTCTCACACAGCGTGGACTCCCCTTTGGGACCAGCCTCTCAATTTTTGTCACTGACTTTAACTAGCCTTTATAGGGACCTGCTCTTTCTGAATACCTCATTCCTCATTCTTTTCCTTTATTTGCATGCTCAAAATCAAGTTAAAATAATGACATTTCAGTAGCTGGGTTATTTTAAGTCTGTCTCTACCACCTTCTTCTTTTTTTGGTTTTTTTTTTTTTTTTTTTAAGTGAAATAAAAGTGTCCTGCATTTCTAAAGCTATCTAAGCAGCAACATCCTTTACAGAAATTCTGTCTTCATCCTGCTATTTAATGCTATGTAAGTGTCATTAGTCATCTTGAAATTTAGTAGATCCATTTTGTTGTCTGTTGGGTTTTTTTTCCTAGAGGATCTGGAGGGGGCAGGCAGAAGAGATTATTGTGAATGAACTGATCATTTTCTGAACTCATTAAATATGCCAGCAATTATTAATAATTAATAGCAACAGGGGTACATTCCCTTTCTCCCCAAGAAGCCAAGAACGCTCTTTAATAGCTGTATGGCAGTCTTTTGAAAATAGACAATGAATCTGCTCCTTGGGGGTAACAGTAAATGATCTGGATTGATGCTTTCCATTCCTTTTCCCCTGTAGTTTGCATCGAACAAGAACTTTAAAGAGAAAGGATTTGCTTCCTAGTCAGTTAACAGTATGCTTACTTCACCTCTGCAAATGCCTTGAAGTCTTAAGTGGCAGATGTCACAGAACATCCTCTCTGGAAATCTTTTTGCTCACTTCAGCTCCATGATGAAGCTGCACTGCAAATGCCAGCAGCTTTCTGCTGAAAAAGTCTTTGGAGTCATCAGCTCCTGAAACCTTGCAGCATCTCCTCACAGCAAACAGGACAGCCTTCTCCTGCCACAGAGGAGAAGGGTGAAGCAGAAAGAATGACTTGCAGGACACCGCAGGAGCTGCAAAGTAAGTCAGAGGACAAGAATAAAAAACAAGGCTGCCCAAATTCCTGACACTGGTGGCTTGGATATCTGCTCAATGGTCAGGCAACACCAATCCTGGTGGCAATGGTCACGTCCCCCACACCTCCTCTTTCTACTCTGGACCACATCAGTCTCTCACGGCACGCTGCTAGGAGAAACGCATTCAATTTTTATTCACTAGCGGGTGAGACAGCCACAGCAAAGGAAGAATCTGGACTACAGGATGAAGCAATCTCACTTTAAATGCATGAAGTTTAAATGCTTTTAAACTTTAAACTCAGAAGGTCCGCTTATACTTTTATTGCAATTAATATTGCTTGTTTTATTCTTACGCAACTTAGCTGTTTACCCACAGGCAAAGGGCTGAAGTTTTCTGGTCATGAAAATAAAACAACTGAGAGAAGAAAACAATAGGAAAAATTAGTCAATGAACAGTGTATTTTTACAGGATGTCAGAGCTTTGTCTGAGGATTAGTTTGTCTATATGTTAGATGGGGAATTTAGATGGCACATTAATAACACTAGTGAAATGTAACAGATTTTTAATTTAATACAGATAGATTCTTAATTTAATACTGTTCATCCTTCCAATTCCAGCTTCAGTAACAGAGGATACACTTTTGCAGAATTTAAGGATACGGACTAGAACACAGCAGCCTATGACTGGAGCAGGTCTTGCATGTATAAGCCACTGTCCTTGGCATCTTGTACTGAATTTTACACCTTTTAAAATTAACGCATAAATTAGAGCTGTCTTTGCTTATTCCTGTGCAAAACAAAGGCAAAACTGGGACATTACAGGCATACAGAGGAGGGGAAAAAGAGAAATAAATAAATAAAAAAACCACCAAAAAACCAAACCTCTAAAAAGTATTTAAAGACAAAACAGTATTTGGCAGATTCATTTGGCAGGAAAAGTTATGGTTTCACCTGTAAATAAAGAGGAAGAACAGGCTAATTTGCTTTAACTGAAAATAAGAAGACTTATACTTTCAATATTTCCAAGTAAAACACAGATTACATTTCTGGTGACTGATGAAAAATAGGGTGTGATTCCCCCTCCCCCCCCCCCCCCCCCCCCTTTTATCTTCTTTTTGTGAGATAGACTTGTGCAGTTGCCTGTATGTGTCCATCAAAACACGCACAGCCTATCCTAACAGCAATTTTACTCTATTGTATGAACTGGCAAAGAGGAAGGAAATTTTCGTCTAGAGAAATAATATTAGTAAAAGATGGAGATTCTGCCTTGAGTTTACAACATGGAGAAATAAATACAGCTTGTCCTAAAAAGATGCAGTTGTGATCTCCATACTAAGGCAAATTACACTTGCAAGTTGGAGTAATGCTCAGCTTTGCAGGAGCAGAAGAGACCCATGCTGTTCTAAAGGATGAACGAGAGGGAGAAGCAATCAGCAATGTTTGGTATCCATGCTCAGGGCCAAAGGGAGCAAATTAGGGAAAAATCTCAAATTACTACTTTGTAAGCGGTCGCAAAGTCCAGGAGAAGGCTGACATCAGGAGCAAACCAGCCCAATCCCCACACTGTGACCACTTGTACAAAGCAGGGGATATGAGTCCTGTGGCAGCTCTGTGGGAAATGGTTTTCCCAGACCACTTCCATCTTTGAGATTTCTCCCTTTCACACCAGAACAAATCTGTGACCTCTAGAAGATCTTCTCAGACCTCTGAGAGCCACACATCTTAGAAGGGTCAATAATCTGGTGGACAGGGTCTCCATGCTGGACAAAGATGACCAAAGTTCAAGTCCTTTGTTGATTCCCATCAGGGGCTGGATCTCAGGTTTTCCCTGTGCCAAGCAAGTCCCAGACTGTTGGCTGTCCTGGGCAGGGCAAGATTAGTCAGCTAAAAGAATATGACCTTATATATAGACTTTCTGTGAAAAGCACAGAAAATTGAAACCTGAGGCAGCTAGAAGGAAAACTAGTGCAGCTTGGAGAAATTTTAGTTTGGAGAGACTCTCTTTTATGGATTGGTGAAACAAATTGTGTTTCTACAGCCCACATGATCTTCAGGAGGATGAAACAGTTATGTGCGAACAAAAAAGCATCAAATTTACCAAGAAAAGAAAGATGACCACTTCTGTAGTAGGCAGCTCCAGGAAAATGGAAAGCAAGGGAAAGAATATGAGCTATACACTGGAAAACTCCAGAGAATAAAAGAAAATAACATGAAAAGAAACTAAAAAGAGAAAGAATATGAAACTTTAAAATTAATGAAAAAAGTAAAATTATGAAAGACGTCTCCGCAGGAAAATGGGCAGAGGTGGTGACTTAGGGGAAGTTCAGAGGGTTTCATCTGTAAACAAATGTAAGAGATTTCAGAAAGTAAAAAAGGAACTAATAGTAGCAGCAGGAGATACACAGAGAGGAGTGTTTCAACATCACAGGCACAATCAAATCAGAGCAAGGAAGTGAAAGTCCGAGAGGATGGGTGATCAGGGAGGGGAGCGATGTAGCAGATAATGACATACAAGGTTTCAGATGTTAGCCTGGCAAAACTGAGATATGGGGTCTTGCAGAGACTGATGAGTTCATCTGCATGTCAGACCTGTGCTGCAGTAAGCATCACTTTCATTGTTACCAAAAATCAGCTCCCAGGGACTGTAACCGCATGCCCTGCCTGGGAAAACTACTGTCAATTTACAGGATCAAGTTACTACTGAAAACAGTTGGAAGAGCTTTAGGAGGTCTCCTAGTTCATTGTCCTGCTCAGACAAAATTATCTGTGCCTTGTTCATTCCTGACAGATGTTTGTCTGGTCCGTATAAGTTTCCTTATATATTTGTATCCAAATTAAATCACTGCTGTGGCGAGACTGCATCAATTTTTTATAAATAAATCTGTTCAAAACCTACATCTAGCTCTGCCCAGAAAGTTGTCATCTCTACAGGCTGAGTGAGGAGCCAAGTCTCTCCCACTGGGCTGCAGGAGGCTGACCCTATTTCTTTGCGGATGGGAATGAAGCTGTACATACTGAATAGTGTTGTGTTAAGTACAGTTTTGTTCCTTGCAACATGTATTTAATTCACTTGCACACACTCAGCTTACAAAGAACAAGCTGAAGGTCTCTGTGCTGTAAAAAAAAAAAAAAAAGTAATTTTATTTTTTTTAAGTAAATAGTGGTTTAAAAGTGCTCCGATTTAATGATTAAATCTGAATGTGAGAGTGGATGGCTCCGCGTTACTCAGTGCTGGAGAACAATCAGCAGCTACACACCACAGCGCTGGGCAGAGGGAACAGCGGTGGCATGGTGCAGCTTCTCCTCCAGCCTCTGCTAGATGCACTGTTACCACCTCACCTGCTTTGTTCCACTAGCACTTCTAAGCCTCTCCAAATACTCTGCTACCCAGTTGTGGGGACCGTGGGACAGATTTCCATAGGGTGCCACAGCTGAAAAGGGTCTGGACAATGTCAGGATGGAATCAGGGAAGGCTCTGGGGCATGACTCAGCCTAGCTGGTGCGGCTACCACCACTCACCACACTTTCACCAATACTGTCCCACAGCAGCAGCTATTCAACCTGACCCAGTGCTAAGTCTTGTGTAACCAGCCGCAGCAGAAAAAGTTCACGCTGAGCAACACCACACTGCAGTTGCCAAATGTTTATTGTACAAGCCTGGACTAACCATAACAGGAACCCAGCTTGGCCAAAGCCAGAAGAAAAAGACGCTTAGCTTGGGATGGAAGCCAAATCCATTATTTTGTAAACAAGCATGGTACTCTTCCTAAAAATGGAGGTCAGATGCTCATTTGGTGTAAATGGGTATGGCTTAAACTGATCTCAAAGAGCAGGTCAGGAGAAGCAGCCAAGCACTAAAAGTCACTTTATAATGGCTGCCCTGGCTGTTTAGTGCTGTTCAAAAGGCCAAGCCCAACCTCCCCAGGCTCTTCACCTCCACTGACTGCAGGACCAGTCCTGTACCAGGACATCTGCCTTTCCATTCCTGGCATTGACTGTAACAATAAGCTATAATGGCAGTGTATCAGCAGCTGGATAGCAAAATGCCTTAAAAAGGATCAAGACTTCTGCCATGGGAGGAATGCCCCAAAAGATGATTGAGACCTCCCTGTGTAGTTTGTTGCTTTACCCATGGCAGTAGAAAATCAACATAGGTAGATGACCTACATCAGATGAGATGACTCTCCATCAAGCTGCTCCTGAAGGCTACCAGGGAGGTGGCAGAAGCTGGAAAGAACCTCAGATGCCTGGTGGGAAGAGAGGCAGGGGAAGGAGACAGTGGAAGAAGAGCCAAGCTGTTGTTCTGATGTGACTCATTCATTTTCCACTTGAGTTTGTGATTGTTCTTACAGACAAAAAAAAAAAAAAAAGAAAGACCAAGACTGCTTTGGGGCCTTATTTTAAATTTTTCTGACACAAACAGAGCTTTTCTTCATCTTTTCTGTCCTTCACCTGGCGTTTTGTTTTTTAGAATGGGAAAGCGGATGTTTCTCTCCTGGTTTTATCCCATCTGATAGATACAGATGATACGGTAACATTTGTTCACATTTATGCAAAATATAATGACCCAAAACTCGATTTTTTATTCTATTAAGCCACAAATCTGGAATCTGGACTAAACCACACTCTGAACGGAAGACTATCTCAAAGACTTGCCTTTCTAACTTACTTTTAGGGGATTTGGGTACATTTACTAGCATTCTTTTTTTGATTTTTTTTTTAGCTGTAATAATATCAATGTGATAGGAAGTTATGCATTATGTTAGGAAAAATAAACAAACACTCTAGCAATCTGCTTTAACTGTGGTCTTTTACATTTCTTTAGACTTTTATTTAGTTATCAGGAAAAATGTTATATGGAAGCCCTTTTTTTACTTCCTCTGTACAATCCAATATTTTATATACCTTTATTATATCCATTCATCTTCATATCCTTTTTAAGCCAAGCAACACTGCTCTGCTGACTTTCTCCTCTGCTGCAGGTCTTGCCTGACTTTCAGACTTTCCCATTCCTCTCCATGGAGCCATTCTGTTTCTGCAATACTTGAGAGAGTCCCTGGCAAATGCCTGTTACTTTTATTAAATTCTCACCGCTTCCTGACTAAAGATTTATATGGCTTTTTACCCCATCCATAACACAGTCCTTTATATGTGTTTTTCTGAGACACATGGAGAAAGCCGGTGTTTATTTCTGTAAATGGAGATCTGAGTCTCTATCAAAAGAAAAATGGCAAAGAATCACCCCCCCTACACCCCCCACCCTCCCCCCCACGCCCCCCCACCAGATTAATTTCAGCAAGAGCAAAGGGAAAACCTGGCAGATGGAGTTTTTCTCCCTCTGAGGCATTTTCGCTAATTTACATCCTTGTTTCAGAGCTAAAGGCTCCCACTGAAAGGCAGCCATGTGTTCCTTTTAAACAGGTAGATTTGATTAAAGGCTGGACTTCTGGGGCATGATCCTGCCGCCTCCGTACAATCAGTCCTACCAAGGATAATGAGATTACTCGCAGGAGTAAAGCACTGTAGAACCGAACCCTGGAGTCTCACCAATTAATAGGAGAATTTTCTCCTCTTTTCCCTTCCGCCCCTTTCTTTATTGCCCTTAAAATGCCAGGGGAGCTTCAGAGTTATAGCAATTATTGTTATGGAGAACAGGGCATAAAATGAACTGTTATTGCCTTTAAAAGAGCTGGAATCTCTTTACCTTTCAAGAGTAGGGCATAAAAATCTGTATGCAAATGGATAAATATAAATGCAAATATAATCTACACCAGGAAAAGCTGTTTTTCCCTGAGCTAAGGAAGCATAACGATAATCAGGCTCCCAACTGTAAACGGTGCTCAGTGTTTTGTAAGGGCTGTGAAAAAATGAGGCAAGGGTTTAATCCACTTTCTCCTCTGGTTGGAGGAAACAGGTGTGGCTCCATTTGTAGGTAGCTTATTATTTTTCATGAATATATTACAGTCACTCTTTGCATATTTCAAGTGGTAGCACATTTTCCTGCTCAGGAATATTCAGTGGCTACAGGACATCATGGACTAAGAGGTTTAACTGTGCTGCTTTGCTCAACTTAGATAGTTCACAGGGATTTGAAGAGGCAGTAAAACATCATTAGGCAGACAAAGGTTTCCAAGGGCATGGAAGATGAGTGCATCCTTTGTTTGCCAATAGACAAACAAGAGGGGAATTAAAAGGCAGAGTTTCTTGTTGAAGGTCCCACCTTGCAACAGATACATATCCCATGGGGAAAGCTTCCAGGAGATGCCTGTCCCTGGCCCATGTGGGGCAAGTGGTGTTCATATGGCTGAGACCTTGTCAGTGATGGAGCTCCCTGAAGAAACATTGGCATTAATTCACGATTCTGCACTGAGACAAATGGTGAATGAACAATGACAGCATCGAGTATGTAGCTTGGGTGAGACACACAGCCATAAACACTCACACCTGAGTGAGTGCTGGACCAACAAGAGCCATGTTAGTCCAGCACAACCGGAGTAAAAGCACTGGTGTGAACACTACAGTTTTGCATGTCTTGGTTCCTGTGGCCCTGAGAAGCTGTGTTGAAACAAAACCACTGAATACCACTGATCACTGTGACTTTAACACTGGGGGAAAGAGAAATGAGGTGCAGTGTGCTCTGGTCTGGGTCAGAAGGGGAGCACATGGAGCAGTCTGGGGGAAGTTGGTGATCCCAAGGGAAAAAGAGAGAAAGGGGAGGGAACCATTAAGTGACCCCCAAGTGTGCATTGTGTCCCAATGTTCAGCTTGATACCTGTGGCAAGTTGATGGGAGTGAAGCCAACTTAATGAAACAAGAAAGTAAAGAAAGCAAGAGGCATGGAAAATAAAGACAGTAGGTCATGGGGAAGGAAAGGAACCAAAATGACTCGGAGCACACCAAACTTCTTAAAATGACAAATGGAAAGACAAGTAAAATTCAGTTGCAAACAACAGTCTGGGAGAAGCTATGAGTTCAGCAAAGGAGACAGGTTTAAATCCCCCCAGGATGTGACAATTTATTGGCAGAACAGAGAACACATTAAAAAGTCCCTAGTGAAACTAAAATTAAAGGGGATTATTTTGCTGCAGCGTTCACAAAAGGACAACAGGGAAACAAATGTACATTTCCTACGAGGTGTAAAGGTCAGAAAAGAGACATGAAGAGATGAACAAGAAATCGAAACTGCTAGAGATTTGATTGTAGCAATAGGATTGTTGCCAGCATTGAGAAGAATGGTAAACTTCTAAGGCAAATTTGGCAAGAAACTGATGAGTCAGGAGAGAGCAATGCAAGTAGGACACAGTGGTGAACTTGACTTCAGTATTATATTAGGTGGGAAGAAATGCAATGCACAAGGTATTTTAATCTGGCATAGAACAGTGTGCCATCCGGCCAATACTAAATGTGGGATGAAAAGAAAACATTAAACAAAATTAAGAGTCAAGAAGAAAACCCAGAAAGTTTCTTCAAATTTAATGGAAGTTTTAGTAGAGCTGTATTATCATAGAATCACAGAACGATCTGGTTAAAGATTGTCTAGTCCACCCCTCTTGCCACAGACAGGGACATCTTTCACTAGGTCAGGTTGCTCAAAGCCCGTCCAACCTGGCCTTGAACAGTTCCAGGGATGGGGCATCCACAGCTTCTTTGGCAATCTGTTCCAGTGTCTCACCTCCCTCATAGTAAAAAATGTCTTTCTTATGTCCAGTCTAAATTGTCCTCTCTCCGTTTAAAGCCATTACCCTTTGTCCTGTCACTACAGGCCCTTGTAAAAAGTCTTTCCCTGTCTTTCTTATGAGAAAGACGGGGAGGGAAGATGGGTGCTGGGTGAAGGTGAATGCTCCTGATGCCAGCTGGCTCTACCGCATCCCAGCTGGAAGAGTGGCAGGGAACCAGCAGGGTAACAGCCAGGAAAAAACACGGTATCAGGAAGAAGGTGCCCAGGAGAAGCACTGGTGGATGGGAGGGATACCAGTGGCCTGAAAAAATCAGCTGTAAAGAAAGCTTGGAAAGAATGCATAAGGGACAAATGTCCTGGGAACCAAAATGGCTCAGTATGGCTCTCTGCACGCGTTGATAAGCCTCTTGTGTCCGAAGCAGGTGGAGAACAGTGTATGTCCACAGCAAGGGAACCAGCTGGGACACAACAGGCAGGGTGCATTGGCAAGGGGAACCATTTCAAGGCCCAGAGGAAACCCTTACAAAGACACACACAGCAGGCAAACAGCTCTTGTATGAAATTGGACATAAACAGCCTGGAAGAAACAATTGGTGAACTGGGGCAAGTGAGACCAAGAAGATCGTTATTGAGTGCGGCATATAAAAAAAAGGCCCTAATGTTGTGAGCCATTCCACCTGGGCAGGCCCCTAAACTCTCTCAAAACATTACTGATTTCGGTGATGCTCCGTATCTCTGCTGGCATCAATCAGAAATGAGTAGGATGAGCAGGAAGGTGCTTATACAATTCAGTACCTCACTTTTCCCTGCAGCACGCCAAGATCCAAACCAAGAAGAGCAGCTTCTCCATGGGCCCTCATTTGATATCCTGGCCAGGGTACAGATGTATGGTTAGAGATGGGGGAAATCTTAGTGAAAGCCCCAAAATCATCAGCAAAGTTTTCAACAGTAGTTGGAGAAATTACTCACTGGTGATTCACAAATTCTATGGCCAGAAGACGCCCCTGATCACCCCCTCTGACTTCCTGCAAAACAGACAACTAAAACCTCACTTTGCATCAGGCTTTTCATTGTTAGCTGGTCTAGAACATCTCATTTAGACTGAGGTCAAAGCCTTTAGCAACAGAAATAATCCACCTGCATGTAGGTGTCTGTAATGTCACCTGGTGGTCCCTTGACATTCGGTGGAGATATGGTCAATACAGCAAATGCAGCTTGGGAGCTTAATTCACTTAATCTTAAATTAGATGCCTGCCTTTGTTTGAGTGAATCACACCTTAAACTTCATTAACTCTGCTGACTGGATCCTCACCAAAAGGAAACAAGACAGAGAGTCCTGAGAAGTAGATGCACTGCGGGCACCCAAATCTGGGTGAGATAGATCCCAGCCCAAGAATCCAAGGGTCCAAAGCACCCTTAAATCTGTTAAGATTGTTAATTTCATTCTCAGTGTGTAGATAAATCACACTAGAAATGAGGTATAATTTTTCTGTCTTCAGCTTCCAACCACTGACTTTGTAATGTCATTGCCTACTTAACTGAAGAGCTGTTCACAATTAAATTACTCTGCTGTTATACCCTCCTTTTTTCTGGATCAACAGAGCTCATTATGGGCTAGATCTGTTATCACTGAAGACTAGATAATCATGCCAGATCAGATCAAATAGTTCCATTAACTGGGAAAGAAGGATCTAAAAGACTCTGTGAACCAAATGTTCTATAAAAGGGGTTTGGTTTGCCTCTTCTCTATCTTTTTATCCCTCTCAAAAGAAAAAAAATACAGTGAACAAACCCACGCCCCACAAACCCCTCAAACCTCTTGTACTTCCAAAGCAAATATAAAAATAGATAAAATTGGATATTGATAGATAAAGCAGCATTTCAGTTTCTGTCATGGGGAAGAAATGTGTAAGAAGTGAACAACACAGTAAAAGAATTTCCCCTATTTCTTTATCCCGGTGGACTTCCTCTTGGATAGCTTAACAGGTGGTGTGCTCATAGTGTGGTGGAGGCTCTGCCTCCAAGCAAACAGCAGCCAAAGGGAACAGCCATCAGGTGTTATTTTTCTCTCAGCCTCAGAACAGTTTCTTCCTAAAGATCAAATACAAACTTTAAATGAGCCAAACTCATTGCGCCTGGATCACAGAAGACACCGTGAAACCTACCTGTAAAAACTCACATTCCGTTATCACGCAAACCTATACTGCATGTTTGAGAAGAAAACTGCCCCTCTGATTTCTGTATTCATGCATAACATATCTGGAAAGGTGCAGCTTTCTTTTTTATTCATGTGTAACCTTCCTTTCTCACTAAAACTATTTTTATTCCAAAACCTATTTTTCACTTTTTTTGTTTTGTAAGCAGAATCCAAAGCGAGAGTGGGGGGGCAATGCTGCCAGAAAAGTGATACATCATGTTTCACACTGGTGAAGGATAAAATGAGCAACTCGGAAAACAAGGTTAGACTTGGTGCATCTGCACAGTTTGCTTAATAAAGCTGATGTCTGCTGTGCAGTTTCTCTTCCCCCATACCAGCTAGATGGAGCACAGACCAGCATTTCTCAGTGCAGGATCTTCTTGCTCATGATAACTGCTGAAACACAGCGTTGGCCAAGACCTCAAGTGGCCATCCAGCTCAGTCCCTGGGAGGATCAGGAATACCTAAACCATCTCTGACTGATTCTGATAGCAGGTGCCTCAAAGGTGCTTTGATGCTGTCCTGAAGGCTGTGGTAGAGCTGTGCCATGACAGCCCTATGGAGAAAGCAGAGATTGGGTCGCCCACACATTTTGGATTTAGAAGATGCACTTCACACCAGCCCTGAGGGCTCTGGGAACTGCATATTATCCTTCACAGCCTAAGGGCTTCCCTTACCTCCACCAGCTGATCTGCTCCGGGAACTCAAAGGGAAAAGGAAGCCGACCATATCTTCCCAGAGGGGTTTCCCAGTATGTACAAAGCCTTCCACGGGTAGAGAGGAAACCCAAGTAGCTCCACTGACCCTCACAGCCCCAGAGCTGAAGGATAGTAAGGATGGAGGGAAGGGTATATGCCTGAGGGACCACTGGCTGATAGATATTTCTTTTGAGCTCTTTTGAGCTATTTCCACAGCATTTGCTGTGGCTCCTTTACTGCTTCAGGCCCTGGGGGGAAACTTGGTCATTAGAAAATCAAAGCAATAATCCAGCACCTTCAAAACCGTGCCCCTGAGGCCTGAAACATCCCTGACAGCTCCTTTCTTTTCTCCCTGGAAAATCCTTTCTACATAAAACAGCTATTTTCAGGTATGCCCAGGATGTCCATGTCACACTCCCAGGCAGGAGCATGTTAACGCTGTTCCAGCCTTGCTTCTAGCTTAAAGTCCCCATCTCCTTATCTGGCTGGCATCTGTACCAATGGGGTAGCAGAACTTCCCAGTTTTTGGGCACTTAACACATTAAAGGATCCTTTCAAACTCAAGTTTTATTGGTGGCCCTCCTAGGCTTTAATGGTCCATGCAGACAGTTATCTGATGCACTGTGAAAAAGAATGAATAAATAGAAAACATTAACACAGAGGTAAAAATTGGAAATTGAAAAGTTATCAGGGAAAAAAAAAAAATCACCACAAAGCAGAAAAAAATCAGAAATAAAAACTTCTGGTTAATTAGGATGGCTCCATTCCACAACAATTTCATCAAAATAAGAAAGAAAACCTTGATGTTTTTGCACTTCAGGTCTGAATTCCAACAGCCACATTTAAAAAAAACCAAAACAAACAAAGCCCAAATCTCCCTGCTCCCCCCACCCCCCCACCCCCCCCCCAAACAAAACCCCAACAAAAATAAACTCAACAGCTAAAATCTGGACAAAAGTACTTTCTAATTCATGGCTATTGACAATTTGGATGCATTTAAATTTAAGACCACAATAAGCTATGTCTTCCATTCTTTTTTTTTTCTTCTTCATCTTTTTTTTTCTGAATTAATCACCAGTGCAGAGAGATGAAATTTCTTCTTTGCATATGTCAGTTCTGTGTTCCCTTCTTTTGGAAGAGGATTCTATTAGACTTCCTCCAAAAGCTGCCCTCATCCACTGTTCTTTCCAGTTCTTTCTCAGAACCAAACTAGTTTCTTGAATATGCAATAATCTTAATAATGTGAGATTAAGACAGCATTTCTGCAGCAGGTTTTCACTAAAATCTCTTTTAGATACCATCTATAAGTAATTCCTGCCCTATTTTCATTTCAACATTTCAAGCACTTCTACTCAAGCTCCGGTGTTCTGTGCGTTACTGTCTCTGGAAAATACTCTTACCCACTTACGGTTCCTCCTTGCCCCAATATACTATTTTAACTGTTGCCACCATCTCTGTTTAGTCCACTACAAGGCTTACCAGGTAAGCGAGTATGGAGGTGGGTTTGGAAAGGATACAGGCATCCAATTTACATGTGAGCCGGTAGAATTACCTTTCTGCTTAGTGATATCTCAAACTCCTTAAGCAACACGGGGCCTTCCTCTGATTATAAGCCAACATTATTTTAATTCAGTTATTTGTATTCAGCTATAGCCTTTGTTCTGGGAACACAGCCAACAAGTACTGAATACTTAGCGAGTATAATTAGAAAGGTAAGCAGCTTTCGAAGGTGGAACAAAATGAACACACACACAGAGTCATTATACGGGATGCATGAGGAGAAAGTTGAGGAGTGGAGGGCAAAGACTTGGACACACACAATAAAACCCCCACACCCTAAGCAATCTGTCTCTACAAAACTGACATCTCTGTCAAATGAATTCCATTCCCCTGATAATTTGGAGAAATGTTTGTTTGTGGAGTGGGTGGGTTGGACTCATGACCTGTTTGCTGAAGCAACAAAAGCTCTTGAAAAAGAGCCTTCCTAAGATCTGACAGGCTTTGGCCTTCAGCAAACAACACGTTCAAAATAAGCAAATAATGAGCAACCTTCATCGATGAACTGCCAGCACAGAATGCCTTCAGATCTCATAGAGCAATTCTTGCTTGGCTGTCCTTTGGGCCTTTTCTCATGGCCCCAAATAATCACGTGGGTTTTTTGCTCTCCAGTTTTCCTTTCAGCATTTGAGCCATTGCTACGTTTAACATTCAGTGCAGCTTCATAAAGAAACCAGCTTATCTCTGGCCAAATTGTTCCAGGTATTTACGTGCTACCTGGATCATGAGAAAATCAATAGGAATCAAGTACCTAAATATCTTTGAGGATGCAGACCACTGTTCCTCCTGAAATGCCCATCCATCTCCTTTCCCTCTAGCAGAGTAAAAGCACTACTTTTCTACTAGTAGTATGACACAGCCTTGCAGTTCAGCCACAAAGGTCTCCTCTGAGGAGCAGGGGTTTTGCATCTAACTGGAACAGGCTATGGTGACTACAACTGAGAAAACACGCTCAAAGTCAGAAGTGGCTGCAACCACCCAATCACTCCTGAGTGGTTTACATAAGTGGGCTTACTCAGATTGGTCTTTTGGAGCAGCTGTTAGGCTCTGTCTTGGACACATCGGTCCCATCCCTAAACCATCAGACTGTCACCCACAGAGCTACCTACCAATTACCAGGAAGGAATCAAGTTGAAATCTGATGCAGAACCCACCAGAGGCTCTAGGCAAAGATTTCCACTAGCTTAAACTTCTCATTAGCTCCTAAGAAACCTCTTGTTGCCCATCTTAGTTGGCAAGTCAAATAGTGACCGAGCAAGCTGTGTTAGAAAAAGCCACTCTCCCACCAAAAGTCAGGGTTGAAACCTGCTGGGATTCAATATGAAGGTGTTTGCATTACTGTTTCCCACCATTTAGCATAGAAGTGACCCAAGAGTGTAGTCTCCAGGCCCTACCAGTGCAAGACACACACACACGTGCATGAACTTCTCCAACCCACTCAGCTTTGCTGTTTCCAGAGCGGGGAGAAGCCATTTCACAGAGTGCATGCAATAAACCCTCCTCCTCCCGCAGCAGCCAAACATGCATTTCAGAGAGGAAGATCTGGAACCAGCCCTTGTTCTCATTTGAAATCTTACATCTGACATTAAAATCATGAGGCTTCACCATTCTAGCAAGTAAAGAGGATGAGCGGGTGTCACCTGAGGCTAAAGCCACTATTTTTTTCTGGCCCAAATATGCTGGATTTGGGCTGACATAGCAGTGTTAACTCCAGCAGAATGAAAGATGCTCCATTAAAACTATATTCTTGTTAGCAGAATTTATTTTGCTAATGATCAGGGGACAGAAAGGAGAGGGCTAAATCACCAGCCAAAGCTTCACCTTCACCTTTACCAGAATAAACTGTGTTCCCAGTAGAAGAGCTCTGCGACAAGTACCCTACCTGGCAACATCTTCGAGCACCGATCTGGCATCAGCGTTTCAGAGGAACCAGGTGTTGGTTTGACCTGCATCAAGGGTTTGTTTTCCCTGACTTGGAACTTACTCCCTAGAGCTATCTTTGTTCTTAAACCACTGCCTGTGCCATGGCATCCCAGCTGCTTTTCTTGTTCTCTTTCACCTCCATCCACAAATAATTTTGCACAAACTGAAATTCCCCCACTCCACACCCAGTTTTGGCTTTTATTTTGGCTGATACCCATAACAGCCCGTTACGCCAAGCCTGAAATGAAGCACTAAAGTTGGGCCAAACTGAAGCAAGCCCAAGGCAACCTCATTCAGCATGGTGACCTTTCCATAGCTCAGGATCAGACCCAGGAATGACTGCTTTAGCTTCATGACCCTCACTATGGTCAAGCCATTCCCCTCAAATTAAGGTATTTTCAATATTCTTGCCTTCATCTCAGCCATCCTTTCAAAGCAAGTGTGTTCAAAGGGGACATGTTCTACCACCCTAAGTGGCTGCAGGACAGGTACAAGATATGTGACCAGCATACTTCGGATAAAAATCCCCATGCAACCACATAATCAATATACTGGTAGCATTTTGGGCCTCATGCAGACCATTTTCACCCTCAGACTTCCCATTTGGTCGATCTGGACCGGGTACTGGTCTCAAAGTCAGTTATACCATTGTCACCCCATTGCACCAAAACATTCAAAGTAAAATCAACAAAATATCCAACTCTAAGCAGAGATTTCACTCACCACTAACTTGGATCCAATACTTTTATTTGCATGCAGTGTTTATGTCTGAAAGACACTGGAAAAGGCAGTTTTGTTATGTCAGTCTTCTGGCTAATACTTTAATCACATAACCGTCCCTCTGCCCTTCGGTTGGAAGGGGAAGTCTTCACTTCCTGGCCTGGTATTTCTGCACATTTCTACTTCCTGCTTCATTTTTATTCCAGAGAGAGCTGGTTTTCAGCTCTGGACAAAATGACCTTTGCATATCTGTCTACAAAGAGATTTGAGATCTTTCTGGCTGGAAGTGACAGTGTGTATCTGCCGTCGCTACCAATGCTCTGATTTAAGTCAGGATTTAACTTGATTACCAAAACAACAAAAAAAACAAAAAAAAAAACCCAAACAAAAAAAACCCCAAACATGACAGCACTTACACTGCATCCAGAAATCATGTCTAGATTATACGGAACAGTACATCTGAACTCACTGTACCTTTGTCACACTGTAGCATCACCAATATTCATTGCTGTCCTGTGTGATACATCATGTCTTCCTGGTTAATTGTAATTTTTGATGGTATTTTTCTATTTATGAAGATGCTTTTTCTTGAGCTAAGGTCAGGTTATAATTTCTTTCAGTAAATCAGTTTTGAGCAAAAAGCACAGTTTGTGTTGGCCCCCTTATGCAGACAACATCTCCCTGATGTAAAGCAAGTCACGAAGCTGCAGTAACTTGCTCACAGTTTTGGCCTTGTCTGTGTTGCCTACAAAGTATGTTTTTCACACCAGGATTAATTAAGGCACATTAGTCATCTCCTGAAAGCTAACAACAGGGCAAAACCGTGCTAACACAATAGGTCTTCTCAACTGCATGGCAGAGTTGTACTTAAAACTGTGACTGGCCTGAACCTTGCTTGCTAGGGGACCTCATGGGCTCTTGCCCATTTCTTTTCTGCTTCAGAAAAACTCCTTTTCTAAGTAATAAGTATACAGCCTTAACTTTTAAGGTTTTTTTTCCAGTAAGTGGGTGTGAAGGTGGCAAAACATGAGTGTACAGTGCAGACATAGTTTTACATGTGATATGAGGGGATGTCAAGGTGCCAATCCAACCACAGATGATGCAGCAGCCCTACAGGTGGGCAGATGGGTTCTGTTCTGAGCCATTGAGGTTGCTCGGTCTCAAACTTGGCTCTGCATTTGCCCCTAGTTAACAACTGACAGTGAAAACCCATAACACTGGAGTATAACAATTTCTACTACACTTTCAGAGATGCAATCTTAAAAAGGTAATCAACAGCACTTTCTTCTTGCTGGGATGAATGACCAGAGAGAAACTAACAGCTGCTTGGCTACCACTGAAATTGAGATTTCATCAGGATTTAGGTTGCTGATGCTCAGTTTGACACTGAGCACTCTGTACTATCAGTTTGTGTAAGTAGATGCATATGAAACAGCTTCATAAGACAGCTTGGAACATCTGATTGTGGTGGTTTGTAAATGTCACCAAAATTTTCTGAAATGCTCAAAGTATGGTAAACCCATCAGTGGTCAGGGCCTTCAGCACATGTCAACTCCTGTCCAGAGGTTACACAAAACAGAGGAGGAGTAATTTCTTTATGGCAGGATTTTTCTGAAGGGCAGGCAAGAAAAGCAAGTCTGTGAACAGGAAAAGACACCCAATACAGACAGTCCAAAAGAAGGAAGGGGTGAAAAGTGGGAAAGCCCCCAAGCAGAAAAGCACAAACTGGAACTTGTGAAGGAAGGATACTCAGCACCAAAGGAAGTTTGGGAGGCAGAGAGGAACCAGATGACTCAGTTGCTTAGTGGAAGACAGCCCGTGAGACCAGGCAGGAAAGAAAAAAAGTCGTTTTGGCAAAGAGAGAGGCTTTGTGATTTGGATCAGACGCCATACAAAGGAAGAGAGGATGTTTTCCTTAGAGGGCTCTATCTCCTAAATTTCAAGGAAAAAACAGAAATAAATATGTACAAAGCACTGGAAAATGTGAAGAGTTCATGCTGATTTCTGCATGGCCTGTGGGAAATAAAACCCACAGCTTGATGCAGGACCATTTTATTATCTGAAGACTCTTTAAAGGGCCAACTTCACTATCTGTTGTCATCTTAGGGTGCTCCTTCAAATGCTAATTATTGGATGAAGACTGGAGGATGGAAGAAAAGACGTTTGCACGTAGACAAGAAATGAAATGGCATAGGAAAGAGACAAACCAGCTGGTTTAAAGAAAATAAACCCAAACGCAGTAATTCAAAAGAGAAAAAGCCCTGGCTTTAGCTACTCGAAATGTATGTTTCCAACTTCAGCCTGCAGCATCCTCTACAAGGGTATTCTGTGGAGTTTCTGAAAGTGTCTGTTTGTCTTGGAAGCTGAGCAGCAACTTGCCATGTCAAATGTGTAACACTCCTTAGCTTATAAATATGCAAAACTAATATAACACAGGTATGATGCTCTGTTGCTGTCTGAAAACTTAGCTGTACTCAAGGGTGATTCAATCTGCATTCATTGCATCTGCAGGAACAATCCATTTGTTGGATGTTTTCCATGTTCATGATAACCTCTGAGAAACTGAAAATGAACTGCCATCGAATAGAGATGACTTCTCAGGAAGGTTTGCCACTTTAGCTGTAATCTTACAAGCAAAGCAGAATCACTAACCCTCCAAGAATCAATACAGCTATGCTAGTGCAAAATTTTTTATAATAGTTCTGTTTAGACCGTATCTACAATGCAGCCTTTGGAAAGCCTCAGTACGGGTGTGCTAGGCTGCAGTGTGTGACAGATATAACTAAGCTGGCGAAAGTACCCAGCCTAAACTGATTTCCAAACAGCTGTGCTTTAAGCTGCACAGAATACTCCACCAAGATACCCGGGTGAAAGAGGAGTTTTGCCCATAAAATCTGCACCCCCTTTCCTATGCCAGAAATACGCTCCTGGAAACGACCTGACCTTCTTCTGGTGTAAAACATTTTTTTACCCGTATAGGTCTTATTTGTGCTGACAAAACCCCTTATGATACAAGATCATAGAAGCACATCCTTTTAGATACCCTATGTGCATGGTAATTAGCTGTGTCTTCAGCTCCCTCCCTTCACCATCTCAGGTCAGCTGGAGATGAGCTTAGCGGGTAGGTCTGCAGGCTCAATACCTTCAAACAGGGGAGAGTGCCAAGCAGGGTACCCACCAAAATATCTGCTCATACTCTACTGGCACTTGTGCATTTGCATAATGTAGAGTCCACCAGGATACATGAAACAGCCTCAATTCTGTGTGGTTAATAAATAGATAGCAATCAATTAATCAATAGATTAACCCTGCTGATTTTAGAAGAAATAATTTTGTCTGAGAGGTGAGTAAATACCAGCAGGAAACCATGACAAATACCTCAGAAAGGTAACGTCTTCTACAGACACAACTGATCTGGAAGGATATCTGTCCAGCCCTCACCAGTTCTTCCCCTCTCTTTCCATGTCAGACCCATGTGTTATCACTGCTGGTGTTTCCTTTTAGCCTTCTTTCCCACGAATACGAGGCTTATGTAGTCACACTGCGTAAGACTGGGTCTACCTGTATGCTGGCCTTTCCTTCCCAGCAATAACTTTAAAGCACACTTTCAGGTAAAAAATTAATAAATACATTGATAGAGAGATGGAAGACTCAAAGACACAAAAGTCATGCAAATAGGAGGGTGAGGAAGAAGAATAAAAATCACATAAAGAAAAAACCTATATTGTGTCTTGTTTGGGACCACCACCACATTATAAGAGGTAGATAAACTGGAAGGCATCCAAGTGAAGAGCACTAAGATGGTGAGGGCACTGAAGCTCATAAGGTATAAGGACAGGCTGGGGCAGCTGACTTTGTTCAACCAGGAGAGAAGAAAGCTAAGGGAAGGGGTATCAAGTTGCTGTTTTCTACTGTCTGATGGAAGGAAAACAGGGAAAATGGAACTAGCCCCTTTTGAGAGATGCACGGTGCAAGGACAAGAAGAAACATCTGCAACTTGCAATGGGGGCTATTCCAGCTGGACAAAAGAAAATAGTTTCACCTTCAGAGGAGTTCAGTGCTGGGATAAGACCCCTGAGAGGGTGGGCACTTTCCAACCTTGGAGATTTCCAAACCTGGCTGAATGAGACCCCAAAAAACCTGATCTAACTCCAGAGTTAGTCCTGCTCTGACCATGATGCTGGGTTAGAAACCTTGAGGAGACCCTTCCCACCTAAATCATCCTGTGATTCAGCTATCATTAGACACCAGAGAGACCACACAAAAATTCAACCTCAAGATACAAATCTATAGGAAATAAAACTTCCTTGGCTTTGCTACACATGGAACTATCTGAGCTTTTCAGTACTGGTTTTCTCTTGGTTTGCCTTTATTAAGAGGAAGTTATATTAAAGCAGTAGCGTGGAAAATAAAGAATGGAAATATGTGATCAGTTTTCCCTTCAATAGGCAGAAAAAGAAAATGCATCTTTAATCATAGTGAAAATCTGCTGCTTAAAAGATGAAAGGAATCTTGATGTACAGCTTTGAGTCCTGGAGACAATAGGTAAGCCTATGGAAAATTAGGTGTGTGCCTTCATTTCCAGTGCAGGAAAGAAAACTGTAACAGCCAGGTAGCAGACCTATGTGCTCTGTGCCCAGAATGGTTTTTCTCTCTCTGTCTCATCAGATGGGCCCATTGCCTCAGTTTCCCCTCTGAAATCACTGCCCTTAGCTTTGGGTGATCCAAAATGTGATGCCATACCACTCTGGACAAACTGTATGATACCGCTTTTGCCACAGGAAAAACAGTTGCTGAGCAGAAACACTAAGGAAAACCCCTGACTTTACACTTCCCCAGCTAGATAGACCTTTACATATGGTAGGATGTCAGACTTTGAGCCACGAGGACAGAGAATAGAAGTGAGGCAAATCCATAGCCCTCTCCTGGCTCTTCCAGATGAAAACAATTGCACTCAGAGCCTCATGGGTTCTTGTGGAGTATCCAAAATCTCATCCATCTAGAAAGAACAGGGTACAGTTAGACTCCTAGAATGGAGGCTAAAGCTCAGGATAAAGCCCTGAGCAGCCCAGTCTTGGAGCTGCCCCTGCTTTGAGCAAGAATCTGGACCAGAGACCGCTGAAGACCCCTTCCAACCCAACTCATCTTATGATCATATAAGCATTTACTCAAGAACTTTAACACTAAACTGATGCCCATCTAGTTGTCTTGTACATCTCCATTCCTCTGCATTCACCAGCCTCAGAAGAAAAGATAAATAAAAGTTTCAACCAAATGTGGGTTTGAGGTATCTTTTTTTAACCAGCAAAAAATATAAATTGGGGTTGGCAACTCCTTTTTTATAAGTTTCTAGCTAACCCACTGAATTGCTTTAGTTCAAAAAATTACACACACACACACACCCCCCACTCTGGAACCATTTCATTTAGGGATTTTTATTCAGAAAACATATCATCTTCAGACAGGATTTTTAACAGCCTTTAATTATTTTAATTGAGAATGATTCAAAATTGCTTTGTTTCACTTGTTTGGACCTAACAAGATGTTTTTAGTCCTCTCCCAAAGTTTGTTTATATAGAGGCAAGGACTCCATTCCCCACTTTTTAAGGTGTGTGCTGGGGCTGCTCACCAAAACTTTTTTTTTTTGTCAGTGTGAAACAAATGTTGGTCACAGACTTTGAAAGAGCAGTCAGACCAAGAAGGGTTTGTGCCCTGTGCCCTGAGCAGCTTGTGCTTTCCTATGTCTCCTGACCATTTCCAGCTTGTCATGGGTTCTCTCCACCTTGGCCATTTCAGCACAGCAACGCTCCTAGGGCTGTATGTCGTCCCAGCTTTCTTACAAAGCTCCCCAAGGTAATTGATCTGGAGCAACCAAACAGTACCTGCTATAGCTCCAGATCTGCTCTCCCAGAAAGCCTCCTCACCAGCATCTTGGTGGGGAAAAGGAGGCTGCTGCTATTGCACACCACACCCCAGCTCCTGCATGGAGCTAACAGCAGGACCAGATGATGCAGGGCCTGGAAGGGGACCAAACCCTGAAATCCTGACATAATCCTGGGGGGATGGCTGAGCAGAGACGGTTACACAACATGCTGCAAAAGTATTGGACATTGACTGCGCTAATAGCACTTCCATTACCTCTCCAGAGAAAGTATTCCATTTGTCAGTCTGGAAGAGGGAGAGGTCAGTGTCCCTGAGACAGGAAGACCAAAGACAGTCTGTGTTGTTAGCTAAGACTTGAACTTGCTCAAAGAAAGCCTCTCGTGTCAATTTTCATGCATTGGTTAAGATGTTTGCATTAGGTGAGAGACTGACTACAGCTAGGCAGCTTGCAAGGGACAACAACTCCGAGGCAAGACATTATGACTCCTCAAAATTTTGCTGAAAAAGCCACATGCTGAAACCCAGTCAGCTGGTGTGCCTTCCCACCTAGAAAATAAACGTGAGCAATCTTATATAATTATAATAATTAGCATTTGTAGTATGATGATGCTTTGATGCAACTCATTTTATGTGGCTTTTTATCATTGTTCTTTAATTAAAAAGATCTCCAGCTATTGAGATCAGCACGAGTGCGTCACACCCAAATGAGTGAGAAAGCAACTTTACCCCAGATCCTAAAAATAAGGTTTGTTCAGAATTTGGATACCCCTGAAGCTGGCAGTGCTTGTAGCTAGGGTTTTGGTTCACACTCGCGCTCCTAGGTACTAGCCTATGCTTGGCAGATAAGGAAAAGGAGCAAAGCCAGTAAGTTTCCTAAAGCCACAGCTGGAGCTGAGATCCGCCGTGCTGGGTCTCGGCATGCTGCCAGATCTGACAGACTGTGCACCTTTCCTACTGTAAAAGTTTCAGATGTGAAAAACAGGCTATGAAACAAGCCAGATTCCTTTTCTCTTTTTTTTTCCTTAACCTGTTTAAAAAACCAGAATCCATTAAAGGAATCGCTATGTGGTGCATTCCGAAATGTATAGATTTTATGACAGCTTGTGAAGTACAGTCATGGGACTGAAGCACGCAACAAGTTTCTGAAGGTGCTTAACATTCATTCCATCTTTGTTCTAATTTAATTAGTAAACATCTTCAAAGGGAACTTGCTGACTGCTCAGGCAAAGGGCACAAGCAGTCCGGCACCGCAACAAGCAAATAAATGTTTAAAGGAAGCTATTTGGAACATACAAGAGCTTGGGGTTTGTCCATGCAAAAAACCTTCAGTGACTCAACTCCAGTTAAAGACAAGGCAAAGCTGTGTCTATTCTGAAGCCTGCTATGGAAATAGGGTGTTCATTTACAAAGAACTGTGTCTATATGCAGATTTGTGCTGAAATGCACTTGGGATTTGCAACTACATTAGCTACATCAATACTGTTTTCCATGTAAACAGGTTTTTTTGTCACTGGTTATCATAACAGTCTAAGAAATATTGACTTACTGGAAAATAGTGCCCCCAGGCTCACAGTAAGCAGTGAGCTGTTCCCAGGCTTCTGCAGAATATTTCTGGGCACATCTGGGCAGTAGGCTGGCTGCAGAAAGGGCTGGTGAAAGTCGTGATTGCGCAAACCAGAGACTTCTTGAAACCAAAAGGTTCCTAAACAGACAGAAATATCTGCTTACAGACGGACAGTGTCAGACTTTGATCTTTAAAATTAAATAGCAGTCTGCTCTCCTTCCTAGTGCCTAAATGTCCTGAGAAGTCTAGTTTGCAGGCTTGGTGACCAGGTCCCAGATGCTTGCGGAGACAGGTGGAAGTCAGGCACATAAGCATCCCTGTGGATCCCGTTGGTAGCTTTTCCTGGCACAACCACATGATGCATCTCCTGCTCCAAGCTGGCATGGGGCACCGGTGAAGAACCTGCTGTGGGGCTGAGATGGAGAAGGGAATCTGGGCTATGAAATGGAGGGGCAGAAAAACAGGCATTTACTCCCCTGAGCTGCTCTGCCAGGGCTGGAGAGGCATAGGGTAACAATTTCTTAAACCACCTCAGGAACCTTCAGCAGAGGTCTTTTCATCACTGCACCAAAAGAGATCAAAGACTTATTGCCAAAGCGAGGTAAAAGATTTTCCCCAAAATGCTACAGTTGGACAAAACACACAATGAAAAAAACCAGAGGAATGGAGAGAAAAAGGAGGGCTGTTATTATGTCTTCTGACTGTCATGATAAATTCAGTTCTGGATGACCACAAACTTTCCCTGGGCTTTTAAAACCTTTCAATGCAATCTGGATTCACTCTGCAGTTCATATTCTATAATCCTTCCTCTTCGTGTCCATCACCTCTGGTTTGAATGTGAGTTCTTTTTTGAAAAGACACTTTCACTGCATAGAAAACTGCAGACTGCCACCACAGTTACTGCCCCAGCTGGAGCGCCTATATACCCTTGAAACACAGTTTTAAAAATCAATGGTTTTGTAAGCCCTGCAAAAAGAATACTTAAGCAACCACAAGACATTTTAGGACTCTTCGATACTGATGACTCAAGAATTAATCATTGCTGATGAAGAGCATTTTAGAAGACAAAATAATGAAGTAATAAAAATACACAGATTCTTTACTTTAAAATTATTATCAAGTAGCCTTATTTTATAATTATATTAACACAGAGCACACAACCTGTATAGAATTTGACAGTAGGGCTTATATCTGTAATTAAATCACACAAGCAAAAGCTAGTCAGGAATTTTTTTGTGTCTTAAAATAAAAAGATACAAATAGTTGTAGGGGATTTTTCAATTCCTCCTTCCCTGAGATAGACCCATAGCAAAATAAAAATTTTCAAATATTAAAAATGTGAAAAAACATGGTATTTGGTTGGGGGGTGTGGGGGTTGTTGTTGTTGTTTTGGGGTTTTTTTTTTGTAGGCTTTGTTCTTTTGATGGAACTTTCCCATGATTAAAGGAAAAACAGAACTGTTGCAAATGTTTCCATAGGAAGTACTTATCATTTCCCAAACAGCTCTCATCTTCTTTCTCTTGATTCATACTTTAGGTCGAAGCTGACTAAACTCTGAGTCCCAAAATGGTACTTAAAACACCGTGAAAGAAAAGGGAATAATATACTGCTTGGCAGACTATATAACACTGTGTGACTTACTAGCTATATACCTGTTCTGTTACTATTTTCCTGCTGTGGTTAAGCAGATGACCTCAGGACAGCTGGGAATTCACTAAAATATCCTTTCCTCTTTTTCAAGAGTGAAAACCCCACTTCTTGAACATACGACCCAGAAATGAAATCAACCTTTGCAGCCTTCTCTTTGCCATAAAAGGGCTCCTCTCTCCGCAGCCACCAGAGTCCATTAGCTGGGAAAGCAGGCAGGTGTAAAAGAAGTTCATGTTTGACCTCACTGGGTTTGAAAGCCAGCACTGAAGTTTATCACTGCACAAGCCCGTGAAGGGAGGAGGAAAAGCAGAGAATGGGATTTAGTCAAAGACTTACTCAGAGTTAACACAGGCCACTGGCGCTAATAAACAAACATTGCCAGACATCAAAAGGAAGTAAGTAAATCTGGGAAGGTTTAGTCCAAACAATGGAAGGGCAAGCTAAGCCTGTTGCAGGGTGGGCAGAAGGGTGGGTGACTTTGAGATGTTAACCCTTGCCTGGGCCACCGCAGCATCACAAAAGGAGGGTCAGACCCCAAGTTTGTTCTAGGGAAGCAAGAAATGGGTACCCCTA
Source organism: Falco biarmicus (assembly GCF_023638135.1). Classification (NCBI taxonomy): domain Eukaryota; kingdom Metazoa; phylum Chordata; class Aves; order Falconiformes; family Falconidae; genus Falco; species Falco biarmicus. Next base: position 16,466,995 of record NC_079290.1, read on the forward strand.
AAATCAGAAAAAACACCCTACAGTCTGAACCTTAAATTTCTTTGGTTCTTCATCTTAAATTGATCAGGTCCTGTGAGCTCAGAAGTCATCCCAGTGCAGCCAAGAAGTTACCCAGCCAGTGATTTGCCAAAAAACTGATGAACCAAACCTGATTTCCAGGGTTGAAATGTGGCAAGTTTTACACAGCGCCCAGACAAGTGGTGAGTGATGGCCTTACAGCAGAAACTGTAGCTATTCAGCACACTAGAGCATGAAGGTTTTCTGTACGGGGGAGGCAATCTCCACCGCAGCATATGGAGCTTGGGAATGGAAAAGCCATGAAGGTGTAGCAGTATGCCTTTTGCAAGCATGTCCTTGATTTCTCCAGCAGCTTTTTGAGGAGCACACAGGCTAGCTCAGATCCCAAGTCTTCCTCGTTTAAAGGGCATCCCTTTACCCTAGATGACAGTGTCTCTACCCTAGGTGGGGTTGATTCAACGTAATCACATTGCACACTTACACGCACAATTCAGCAGAGGGGCAAAAGTGTCATTCAGTCACCTCAGGCTTCCTGGTCTGCGCAACTCCATCTTTTCTTCTTCTTTCAGTTTCTATTTGAGCATCAGTTTTGCTCTGCCCATAGCACAGTGCCCTGTAAGCACAGCTCTGATGGCGGCTCCATGGAGGACGTATGTATGCTCACCCTCAGAAAAAGACTCTTGCTGAAAGGAAAGGCTGTGAGGAAGCAGACAGGAGTTGAAAGAAGGGAAATACCTTCTTTTCAGGTGACAGCACTCAGAGTTGGGAGCCTCAGAACTATGGGTGGTCTCTGACCCACCCATGCTCAGCAGCATCTCCCAAACCATCAGAGTTCAAGATGTCCTCCACCCAGGCTCAGCCAAGGATCTCCTTCCAGGCCCAAGGAGCAGGGGCTGTGCGTTGCACGGGATGTCCTGAGACTGCTCATCTTTCTGCAGAGCCAAACATCCTCTTGAGCCTTTGGCAAAACTGAGAGATGCTGCCCCTCACTGAGGCACAATTTCCCTTTTTTCGGAGGCATCATCTCCTGCTGAGGGGAAACAGGAGGCACTGGGATGAGTACAGCATTGCTTGCAGAGGTCAGAGCCCACCTCTGGGTGCAGGAGCCCCATCAGAGGTAGATCTCTCATGGGCTCCTGCTGTGCATCTCCCCGAAGGCTTTTTGCATCACCTTTTTCCTGCAAGAAAGAGCCACATGGTGATAACTCCATTGTAAGAAATAGAAACTTGCTCCTCAGCTCCGTACTTCAGGTGGGCAGGTAAGGAGCTGAAGCAGAGGCATTACATGGCTTGTTTCCCCTTGCTCAGGAAGAGGAAAGTAAAGGAAAAATTCAGAGCTCCTTTCTAGCACCTGGATGCCTTCGATGCACACTCTTCAACCTGAAGGGTATTCCTCTGTCAATACACAGGCATCGCCTCCCACAGGCTGCCTGCAACTTATCCCTCAGGGAAAGGGCAAGTGTACGAAAGGGAAAGCAGAGCAGAGAGCTTGAAAGATCCAGAGAGCACAAACAGAGGCCCTAAGCAGGACAAACAACCAGACATAATCAGGTAGGTGTTTGCACTGCATCTGCAGTGAGGATAGCCAGCAGTGTCTTGCTCCTAAAGACAGGTGATAGATTTAAAAAAACAAAACAAAACACGCCCCCCCCCAAAAAAAAATAAAAAAGCCTCATAGAAACCACAAACAACATGGAGGTTTAAATAACATCATGCATAATATATTGCAAACTCCCACCTCCGAGCGAGGCTGAAAAGGAGTGTAAACTGAGCCAAAAACAAAGCAAGGTTTTTACCAAAAGGCAAGGGCTGGCAAATCTGTAAGAGCCTGCAATCTGCCATAGCGCAGGTTGTTTGAAGGTCGGGATGAAGAACAGCAAGCCAAAAAGGCCCCAGCGCCTGAGGATTATTAACCTTCTTTTCTTTCTTTCTTTCCTTTTTTTTTTTTTAAATTATTCCTGCTTAGTAAGGGCTCAATTTGGCACTTCACAAACTCCCATCTGCCGCCGGGAGTGCAGACACAGACCACCCAACACAAAGCAACCAGCGAGTGCTGAGGCACAGCTCCAGGTGGTTCCAGACCTGCTCCCTTCCCACACTCCCCACCTCCTGACTCCCCTTCCATCAACCGGGATGCCTTGTCGGGCACTGTGTCACCTCTGATCTCTTCAGATCACAGCGTGCCGCCTTTCTTTGTCAGGCAAGGTAACGCAATGACAGGATGATGTGCAACGGGTGCATGTTTCTTTTATTAGGATCGTGTACCTGCTGTCACTTTGGATAAGGACTATCTATTTCAAGTGGTTTCCTGCGAAGTCAACGGGGTTGAGTTTCTCCAGGAGGTCATGAGAATTATCTGGAACCTCCAAGTGTGTGTATTCAGACCTATATTCTCTATCACAGCACAGCCAGCTTCATTATTTCAAGATCACGTCAGGTACATAACCATCTAAAGCAGCCACAAGAAGCCCAAAGAACATAAGCACATATTTAACTTTGAGCTACAGGATTCCTCTAGACTTCAGTTTTATTAGCCCTGTGCTTAAAGCTAGGAACATGTCTTTTGTAGATCCTAACAGCATCAATAATTTACATTGTGGAAGCAGCTAGAGGCCCCATCTAAGTTAAGATTGTTGTACAAACAAAATAATTGACAGTCCCTGCCCTAAAAATCTTTCAGACTGGAAAGTGAATCTGCAATTCCCTTTGTAGCTTGCTCTTCCCTGATTTATTTTCCTCTCATATTTAATCCAGCTTAAACACTTCCGTGCAGCAACATCAGCATGTTATTTTTAAATTCAGCTCTTATTGACTAATGAGAAGAATTGACCCTCATCTTTATTGTTAGAAAAGGGCAGAGGCAGCTGGGCTCAAATGCTGAAAGATTTACTGTAGAGCAACCAGTTCTGCTGACGCACTAACTGAGATATGAGCCATGAATTAAGATGCTTCTGAAATACTTTTGTGAGCTTTCAGCACTAGCACAGGCTCCTCATCAGCTGTTTGCCAGTCAAGACAACAAAAATGCACCCTCCGGATTAACTCTTCCCCAAGGAGTTTGGGCTTAAACCACCCAGGATGCTTTTCTGACTGTATTTGGCCATGTAGGAATTGGTATCAATCTGCTTGCAATTGGGATCAGATGCAAAAGCAAAATAATAAACAGAACCAAGCAGCTGGCTCTCTGTTTTCTGATTGATATGGTCTTGTGTATTTGACGTATTTTTGCAGTTCTAATCTCATACAGAGCAGGATCCTGGAGACAGAGTACCTCTGACGATCAGGTGCCTTGCTACAGTCTGAGTATTTCTGTGTGTAATTGTCATGAGCCGTACTTGCTCACTTCTCTTCCCGTTGGGCCAGGGTCCCTCTGCAATAATACTGAGTCTCATTTTCCACAACTGCTGTGGTCTCCTCTCCAGACTGTCACTTCTCCTCTTCTATAACATGAAGCCCCAGTCTGAACCCCGTGGTCCAGCCATTGCTGAGGAAAGCAGAAAATCAAGTGTCTGAGAACATTTGATTTGGTTTTTTAAATACACCCCACACAGCAGCCCAGTAGAGAGATTCCTTTAGCACCATGTTGCCCCACTGACTCATAGTCAATTTGTCATCCTCTAAAATCCCCCAGTCCTATTCCATGATAGGAAAATACCGGTTAGAAAACAGCAAGTTTCCTCTTTTTTATGAGACTGACAAAACTATTTAAAGGCTTTTACAGTAGCTGTTGTTTTTATAACATCCTTAGTCTGCACAAAGTTGACCACATCCAATATTCTTAATTAATACCTTTGTAGCTGCTATACAATAAAAGCTAAGAGAGTAAGCCAAGGTAAAACAATAAATAAACGAACATTTTTATCAAACTTCAGGTTTTCTATGGAAAAGGACAGGACAATCCATAGTTTTGTTACAGGTTCCCCATCACTCCTGTGTTAGATCCAGTGCCCTCCAGGCAGACACACATGCCATTCCCAAAGCTAACATCCCACTCAGCACAAGAAGATGAAAAGAAGACGAAAAGAAGTCCTTGTTCTTACCACATGTAAGCATTTCAGTAGCATCTAGAAGCTCCAGTCAGGGCCTTCAAGAGCTAGACACAGCTCACACGTAACGCCTCTGCCAAGCCTTGAAGGGGTCAGGTTTAGACACCAAAGGCCCCTGCTGAAGAGCAGCAGTAAAATCAGCACCAGTCCCAGCCCAGATGCCTAGCAGGACAGCTGACATTTCCTCTGGCACAAGCAATATTCATTCTAGCAATTATGTATTAAAAATGTATTAAAGAAGTGCAACTCTTTCTTCAGAGAAAGGAGGGAATAACATGCAGCCACTCCCTGTCACACTCCCTGCTACCCTTCAAACCTGCCACCCACCTCGTACTGTTGCCCTTATTGAAATTTTTGAAGCCCAAGCAGAAGCTGAGTTTGCAGCTTTTCCAGCCGTCCCTCTTCCAGTGGAGGCTCTTGAGAGCCCAGGACTCTCGAGAAGCCCCATCTGATCCTCGGATCAGAACCACCCTTCGTGCATGACCCATCCGGCACCAAGAGGTACAGCTCTGATGGAGAACAACTGTATCCAGCTCAGGTGCTCCCTCAGCATCTGAAACCATCCACCTGGAGTGACTGGTGGTAGCTGTCACTTTTGCTAGCCACCCTTGGCCAGGAGATCTCACAAGCTGTCCTCTCCGGTAGTTGACTCAGTGATGCCTTGCTCCAAAGTCAGGGTGGAATGGCACATGCAGTCCATACATAAACCCTGACACACAGGAGGCACCACGGAGCTCCAGGCTCCCCCTATGCTTCCTTCTTCCTTCACGAAGCCATCAAGGACCCTCTGCCCTTGTGCACTTCTATCCCTCCGGGATTTCTAACGATTCTAATTTAGACCTCCAGCCAGTAAGTCAGAAATAAGGAAAACTTCTATTTCCATAAAAGACACCCCCTCAGTGACAGAGTATTAATAAAAAAAAAAAAACAAACACACTTTAAAAACACTTCATTGATGGTTCTGGGGTAAGATTTGAAGCCCATTTCCTTAGTTCCCACAGATATTTGACAGTATTATTTCAGACTCTAGGCCCATTTTTTCATGTTGGCATACATTAAATGATCAAAGCTGACTAGCTTCATACATCTTCTATTACAGCAAGGACAGTCAAAGTAGGGGTGTAAGTTGGTCCAGTGGAATTTGTCCATGGGACAGAGGAAGCAAGCTGCATAAAAAAGATTGCTTTGTCTTCTATGTTTTTCTATTTACCTGTATTTAATAGAAAGCATTAGAAATCATACTATATCCTGGATAAAATCCTTCCTTTGTAATCTCTTTCTTTGGGACGAGCAACCCTCTGACAGACCTGTTTCAAGCAGAGCATTCAGGTGCTACACTGAAGTTATTTGATTGCTGCCTTCCTCAGATCAGCTTTCTATGAATAAGTTAAAGGTGCACCAGCTGATTTCCCAAAGGGATGCAAGTGAGGGAGATGATCCAAAGCTACCTGACAGCATTAGAAAGGCTCCCCTCAAACTGAATGGGTTTTGGATCAGACCTAAAGCCATTTGGTCTGAAGAAAAAGAAGAGGAGCACAACTTGTGTATTCCTCAAGTGTCAGAGACATAAGCAAGGCTGCATGTAATGGAAATAAGGAAAGGCTGGCTGATAAAGATAGGGCAGCAGTTTCCTTTACAAGCTTTTCTTTGTTCCTATGATTTAGGACAAGCCAGTTTCTGACAGATTAGTCAAGTATCCATTTTCCTTCCAGGAGAAGCTGTGGTGAGCACCAGTAAAGGCTGAACACACCACACTGCAGAACAACTCTGCTGTTTGAGGTAACAGCCTTCAGCAAGGAGACCAGCCAGCTGGTCTGAACAAGAAGCAGGCACACAGGCAGCACGCTGCCAGACATGCAGCTGTATTTGCAGTACACAGTTACCTGCAGTACCAAACAAGAGGTACAATGAAATTTCTCTCACCTAAATGCTGATCAAAGGGCACTGAGATATTCCAGGCCAAGGTAATGATAATCCAGCAAGAAATTCCCACTGTTGGTACAGAAGCAATAACCCCAACACAATTCAAAGGTGACATTACTACCCAACTTGCACAGACCCTTAAAAAATCCCATTAATCTTTTACAAAAGTGAACACAAAGTTATGATAAAATTCCTTTTTTTTTTTTACAATTACATGCTGCCTACCTACATCTTCCCCATTGCTATCCCCTGCAAAAAAACAAGACAGACCTCATCCTTGGTGGTGGTTGCATTTGTGTGGAAGGAAAGCATGAATCAATTACTGTATATAAAATGTTTTTTTTATAAAAGACTGTAAGTGCCTCTATAAATATACTACACTACCATAAGCTTTCTGTTGGGCTCCTATGATTGATGAACTTTCAGGCCAGAAATGCCATTTTGATCAACTAAGTCAACACTGGGCACAACAGAGGCCAGAGAATTTCCTGCAGCCGGTCTCATAATCAGATTAAAGCATGTGGTTATAGCTTAGCATCACAGAATCATAGAATCGTTCAGGTTGGAAAAGACCTTTGAGATCATCAAGTCCAACCATTAACCTAACACTGCCAAGTCCACCACTAACCATGTCCCGAAGTGACACATCTACATGTCTTTTAAACACCTCCAGTGACGGTGACTCAACCGCCTCCCTGGGCAGCCTGTTCCAATGCTTCACAACCATTTCAGCGAAGAAATTTTTCCTAATATCCAATCTAAACCCTCCCTGGTGCAATTTGAGGCTGATTCCTCTTGTAATGTCGCTTGTTATCTGGGAAAAGAGACCAACCCCCCCTGCCTACAGCCTCCTTTCAGGTAATTGTAGAGAATAACAAGGTCCACCCTCGGCCTCCTTTTCTCCAGGCTGAACAACCCCAGTTCCCTCAGCTGCTCCTCATCAGACTTGTGCTCCAGACCCTTCATCAGCTCCGTTGCCCATCTCTGGACATGCTCCAGCACCTCAGTCTCTTCCTTGAAGTAAAGTACCCAAAACTGAATGCAGCCTCACCAGTGCCGAGTACAGGGGGATGATCACTGCCCTTGTCCTGCTGGCCATACTATTTCTGACACAAGCCAGGATGCTGTTGGCCTTGGCCACCTGGGCACATGGCTGGCTCATGTTCAGCTGGCCATCAACCAGCATCCCCAAGGTAATTTTCCCCCAGGCAGCTTTCCAGCCACTCTTCCCCAAGCCTATAGCGCTGTGTGGGGTTGGTATGACCCAAGTGCAGGACCCAGCACTTCTTGTTGAACCTCACACAATTGGCTTTGGTCCATTGATCCATCCTGTCCAGATCCCTCTGCAGAACCTTCCTGCCCTCCAGCAGATCAGCACTCCCACCCAACTTGGTGTCATCTGTAAACTCACAGAAGGTGCACTCAATCCCCTCATCCAGATCATTGATAAAGATATTAAACAGAACTGGCCCCAGTACTGAGCCCTGGAGAACACTGCTTGTGACCAGTTGCCAGCTGAATTTAACTTAACTTGCTTGAGGCAACAGAGGTAGCAAACAAACAGGAGTTTCTGTTTTACCCAGAGAAAGAATAGGTGATACCTGAAAGAGTTTTAGCTTCAGTCTCTCAGTGACCATAATCCTGAAAAACATTTCAAGGGCTTTACACTAACTTTTCATTGAGGGAACATAGGTCTGTACTGCGTGTTGTAACTGTTTCTGTTTAGGGTAGAAGGTTTTTATCCTTCTTCTTCTTCCCTGGCCCAAGAACCACAAAATGTCTTTTCCTGGAATGGCTCGATTGCGTGTAACTATAAATTAAAGATGAGCTGTCCCTATACTGAAGCCCTGTTCAAGACCCACATCAAAATAGGTCTGTGTCCCACATTTACAAAATGCATATTTGCTTCATGCTAAGAAAAACTGACATTTGCGAGGAGCTGTGTGCTTTGTTTTTCAATGAAAAACCAAGTTTTAGCTGTGGTTTGTGAAAGGCACATACTTTCCCAGGAAAGGGAAGACTGGTCTCGTTAAGATCCAGTTAAGTACAAATTGCCCTGTTAAGAGGAGTATTTTGCAAGTTCAGTATCTAAATAACGAAGAAAAACACAGAATGCTCAAAACAGTAAGACCTGTCATTCACGCACAAGTTTAACCTGGAAAGCTGAAGCAAGACAGATAGGAAAAAATCAAAAGCATTTCAAAGTGCCAGGCAAAACTTTAAATGTGTCTTCCCACAATGGCATCTGCTCACCCCTCACCGTAAAGGTACGGGTGTCTCGATCATATCAATATTTTCCACAACTCCTCCACGCCTACATTCCAAAAGCAACAGGAAAAAATAGAGGAAAAAAAAGTAATGTAAATAAACATACCGGGGATGAAATTCAGATCTCTTAAAATCAATGGCAGTTTTGCCGCTGGCTTCAGCAGAGCCAGATTTCACGTACAGCCAACAAAGCTGCTCACTGATGTCCACATCAGACCACTTTGAGATTCCATGAATGGAAGCTCCTTCTGGCAAAGGGAGCTTTCAACTACTTTCTAAAGTCCTAATGCAACCTGGTACTTTAAGCCCTTGAGAGATATATTATTCACAGCTTTACATTAACAAAGAGCTTGTCCAATTGCGGCCTAAGGTTATATCTTCAGGGGAAATAAACAAGTGAAAAGGAAGGGACGAGTCCTCACTAGGAAGATGACAAGTTTGAGTTCTCCCTAACCTTTGCTCTCAAAGGTGTGATTTTTATGGTATCTGAGTTTCTGAGGAAAACATTTTTCATTTTCCCCAGTTTGGGGAAAAGCAGAATTCCTAGATCCTAGACAACTGGGGGACTCACGGAGGAAATATCTCCAGAGTCTCTGCTGAGAGTCACATTTGTATTAGTTGTGGCACCCGCAAAGCTTGGCAGCAGTCTTCATGCTTTGGGAGTCCCAAATACCTGGAAAATCCAAGGGTTAGCTAGGTATGCCCAGAGGCCAGGGTGAGGTTCAGGGTGGTCTCTTCTAGTCTTGCCAACTCTTCCCATTCTGAAGCAGCCATCACCTACTAAGTCTAAGGACACCTGACCTCACTCTCCATGGGGGCCTTAAAACCTGTTCTCTCCATTATTCCCCTCCTCCAGAAGGATTAAAAAAAAAAAAAAAGTCCATAAAAGCATTCTTTTGGTTGAAAACACCTCGCTGCATAAGACAACACATATTACACCTTTTGAGCTGAGGTGGTGCAGAAAAGGTCAACCAACATTCAATAAACGCGCAAGATGTTCTTTTTCAGTTTCCAGTTTTAGAAAGCCCCAGTCAGTTCTCTGGATAGAGCACAATTTTAAAGAAAATGGGCCAGAAAGTCCTCTACAGATGAGTCACACTGACTGAATATCAGATGGAACAGCGGAGCTGTTGTCCTATCAGGGCTGAGCCAAAAATAGTTGTTTTCATAAGCCTTTTACCTGATTCTCATTCTCATCAGCACTGAAGTCCAGTGGGGATGGGAGATCCAGTTTTACTTCAACTTTAAACTCTTTCAAGATCTGTAGCAGAAGTGTATTACCGAAAAGGACGTAGCAAAAGAGATTGTTGACAAATTACTAAAATGTTGGCAGAAGAGGTGTCCTCAGAAGGTGGTAAGCAGGACATGGCATCATTCTGGGTTTCCACCTACCTAATAAAACTTTTTGATCTGCATCATAAGTATGCCTCTTTCCACATAAACACCCCAACACTTGTTTATTAGCATGTACGAAAAGCAGGTCCACTCTGGGTTGTATTACTGACCCCAGCAGTCATGTTGCTCCTGAAATAAAGATCTATAAAGACTGCAGAATTGCCCTCAGCTGTCTTTTTATTTCCAGTATTTCATGCTTACACAGGCCTTTCATGAAGATTAAACCCCACTGTCTTGGAGGAACATATGAGCATGCTAAAACTAATGTACACAGGAAAAAACTTTGCTATATCCTAACAGCCAAGAAATGTAACATTTCATGTTTTTATCACTCTCACATCCATACTCATCTGTGCCGAGTTAGGTTGTGTGCCCAGCCAAGAGAAAACTGTGTCATGCCATGGCAGGGGTGTTTGGCCTAAATTCAAAATGGGCCAGGGTTTTAGATGCCTGAATTACGACACAATAAAAGGAGTAAATTTTCAGATGTATTAAATGCCTGTCCATAAAGAGGGAAAGAAAAAAAAGATACTCTTTTTCAATTTGACCATAAAAAAAAAAAAGTTAATAAAGCCCACTGTAAGTCTCCAACACAAAAAGCCCTTCAATAAGCCAAACACTCAAAGATGTCGGATAAATAGTACAGTATTACTGATCAACGGGCTGGCATAGAGAAATCAAATGATTTGTTCAAAACTGCTGTGGAGATGAGGGCAGAGCCCAGAAGTCAGATTTTTCAAGTGGTTACCGCATATCCCTCCCCTAGAAGCTGGCAGCAAATCCCATATGCATTTTTTGAAAACCATTATGGAAGTTGTCACATTCTGTGACACGTTGATCAAGGTTCCCCACCAAGCAAGGGGCTTTACTTAACCTCAGACTTGCTTTTGAGTTGTGCACACATCCAAGCACAAACATACAAGCACCAGTCAACAGACCCGCAGTGTCATGGAGCCAAATGATACTCTTTCAAAGCATTAGGCTGGGAGAGGGGGCCAGAAGCCTTTGGCAGCACTCAGACCTCCCAGCCTGAGAAGAGAGGCTCTCAGGTTCCTCTGTGGCTGTGCACATTTTGTCAACTGATTTCAGACCTTAGGAACATGACAAGAGCTTTATAACCTCCTCCATCTATTGATCTCGTCCACCCACCTTGGTGAGCGTAGTCAAAGATGGGATGTGAGAGGATGCAGGGCAAGGAGAACGGGCGTTTTTTCCCCATCCCCTCAATTCATCCCAAGTATTTGTTTGCAGCACTTTAGGGCTATTCATTTATTCACATGGTTCTTCACTTTAGCATAAATGTGTTGTAAACCCTTGTGCAGCTCCACTAGCTAGAGCAGTTCAGTTATAGCGAGATGCCTGAGTCAAGTTTCATGTCCCTTCCTTCAGGTCTGATTTTGTTAAAAAGCAGATGATACAGAAGACTGGATGGATATAGAACCATGTACAAAGAACGTTCAGAAATGACAAAGGACCATCTTACACCCTAAGCCCTCTGAGATACCAGACAAACTCCTGCTGCTTTTAGATCTTGTCACATGATTGCTCTTGACCATGTGCCCTGTGCTCATGGGACTCCATTTTAACAGCTCATGCAGATACATCAATGCATACAACCAGAACCCAGGCACACCTACTACTTTTCAAGCCAAGTCAGACACAGTTCTAGCCTTAGCGCCTTAGCCAAAGACACAACAACCCCTGTGAAGGTAACCTGTTATGGGTCAGTGTAGACAAGCAGAGTGATGCTGATCTCTTGGCTGACCAACCAGGCTACTTCCTATGACGATACAACTGTGTAAGTTGAAATAATTAAACATTCCCATTTATCTGACACTTGTGAGACTGCATCTGGAGCACTGTGTTCAGTTTTAGGTTCTCTAGTACAAGCAACGCATTGACGTAATGGACCAAAATAACATTTCATCTGTAATTCAGCTCTGCTGGATTCCAGGACTAATGGTTTATACAGGATGAGCTTTGGAGCACCGATTCAGATCACAATAGAGGTTTTTCCCCAGGAACATAACTCCTTAGAGGCAAAACAACTTATTTATTTGTATTAATCTCACCTGGGAATTTAAGGGCAGAAAAAGTCATTTTTTCAACAGGGACAAGCATGACCAATTTGACTACAGTGGATGCCTTTTACTATTGATTTTATGACTAATAAAAAAAGTAGACACTGGTACAGATATGTACAAACATAGCCTATGCATTATTACGTAACAAGTAAGACCCTGTACATCAGATTGTCTACCATTTCTGTTTGGTATTTCCATGTTTTTGAGCTGTCTTTCCTTCTGTTTCTTCTCCCTCTTCTCACAAATAGGGAGATACAGCATGCTTTTTAATTGTATCAACAGCAATCTATGAATGCCCTATAGAGGAGAATAAATCACCTCCCCAGTCATTTCACATTTCTTTCACATTATTTTATGTCTGCTATCTGAAGAGGAAGGGTTTCTTCCCTTCCTTGCTCTATGGGACCAATAACAGATATTCAGCAAGTTCAGGGTTTTCAAGAGAGGCAGTATCTGAAAGCAGTACCTGAAAGTTCAACAGATGTATTTCAAAACTGCATCCAGAATTGCAAAATTCACATGTGTGGTGCCTTACCACTGAGGCTCCTGTATCCCAAAGCCTTCACCTTGTCCATACATGTAAATAAGACAAGCCAGGGACTGTTCCTTGGCACCGGAGCCAACTGCCCAGCAGCTCGTATCCAGACAGCTAAGCCCTTTCACCTCCCCAAAACAAGGTGCCTGCAGCCAAATTACTACTGGGGATGGCCCCTGGCCAGTGTGAGTCCCCAGACAGTGCCCAGGCGTTGTCTGGAGAAGCACTAGCCGGTGTGGGCTGGAGCTGTGCCAGCAGCTCGAAGTTCGGACAGGTATACACCAGTGCCCAGGGCTATGCCTTGTCCCTGTTTAACCTGTTGGGATAAACCTGGCCACAACCTCCTGCAGCTCTTGTATTTGCAGGCTTTTCCCCTCTCTTGGTCACTGCAGAAGAACGGCCTCTGCTAGGCCAAAGCTCAACTGCAGTTCATGAATCATCTCAGCAAGGGCCGCAAAAGAGCACGACAGGACATAAATTCTTAAGACTTCATTATATTTATCAGAACTATCTGTTTAAGGTGTCTTTTAAGGGTTAAGATGACTGTTGTTTTTTAGGAAGCAGACTGGTAGTCACACCAGGAGGAATTGGGGGTAAAACCTGAAGTATCCATCAAGTTTGGAGATACAATATTAGACAAGAGGTGACAGATTAAACACTGCATGTCTGTCGCTTGCAGCCTGGTCTCTAAAGCTCCAAAAGACACTGCTCTTACGTTAAAAGTCATGTTTCCACACCCTCCTACAGCACCTTTGCACAACTTGATGGAGACACATCCCTGAGGGGCCACGTTGTCCGTGTGGGCCCTCCTGCCATTTGTCATCGCGCTGGAAGTGCTCATGAATGTCTCTCCACACACACAAGTTTATTTAGAGACAATTTGAGTTGCTGCATGTGTGAACAGGGCCCTTCATTGAAAACCTGTAAGCAACCAGGTGAAGGGAGGGCTCATGGGGAGTCGTGATAAAGTGTTTCAAGCAAACGACACCCTGAACAGTTCCACCTCTGCCACACCAGCAGGCAGCCAGCAGCATGAGGGAAACAAACACCAGCACCAACAGCTTTTTGTTTGGCCAAAAACAGGAGTTCTGTGTATTTATTTAAACTCAGCTGACTATTAAAGCATATACATGTAAATACTCATCAAGGGCACAGCAGTATGTTTCAGTGGTGTCTTGTTTTCTATTGACTCTTTCCAGCCAGATCAGAAATGGGTACTTCTAGTGCAAAAAAAGAAAAAAGATTTGAAAAAGGGAGAAGAAAAGCACACTCTCCTTTTACCGTCTTGAAGTAACATCGAGTTTGTATTAACAGAGCCTGGGTGGATGCCAGGTTTCCACCCTCCTGGAAGGAAGGCTTGAGGATATGCTTAATTAGTAAAGATATAAGAGGCATAACACAGCACATATCTACCTGTTCTGTGAATATTAATAACACTGTTAAGCAATGTCATGTCAATTGCCTTACAATTACAATTACAATTGTAATTACAATTACAACTTATAATTTGAATGCATAGGTGTGGAAGAGGGACACCCATGTGCAGCTGTGTATCAGCAAATCGCTGCCTTGGAGGGCAGCACCGTTCAGAGGCCTCACATGAACCTCCCTGGTCTTTCTATAATTTCCTATCCAGCCCTTACTATTCTCCTCTTGCTTTTCTCAGAAGCCAGACGGTGAGCCCCCAGCTGATATATGAAGGACGTTGGTCACTCATTGAGCTGAACCAGAAAAACCTATCCTTTGGCAGGGGAGAGCACATATTTCCTAGTCTTAGTCAATGTGGTGGTTATTAAAATGTAAAAATGGCACGTTCCAATGCAACTACAATGGTATCATTGTTGAACGCCTGTTATTTCAAAGCTGGTAAGTCTGGGCTAAAGATGTGTACCCTGTTTTGCAACATGAAAGAAACATACAGGTCTGAGATTGTATGTTGCTGTACAGCTGGTGCAATCAGGCTGACTAACTGCAGTGGCTAAACACAGATTGATATATATAATTATTGATATCAACATCAGTCTAAAACTAGGCCACTGGCTTACTACACTGGTCTGTGCAAAATTTACACAGACCTTTCAGCTAATAAAACTCTAGCTACCTCTCAGGATGTGACAGCTCCATTTAATGAACTCCATCACGACTAGACACCAGCATTCAATATCACAATAGTCCTGTGAAACCAAGCACGCCCTGTCTTGGAGAGACCTGGCTTCCAGGTACTGGCAGAGAGAGCAAAATCTTGACTGCTGAATGCATGATAGACCAAAGACTGGGCCCAGCTAAATAAAACTTGCAAGAATAATATTTATGATAGCTCATGCTACACAGAACTGCACTTCACCTAGATCTGCAGATGGGATCATTCCACCATCAACAAAGGCACCTCTAGAATTTAGGTCATGACTAGATGTCTCCATGAACCATTGTCATTTCCAGCCCAGAATTTGTCCTGTTTTTAACTAATTTGGACTGGTATCAATACACACAAGGACCTTCTGTTCTTTGCATGTTGTCATCCATGGTGTTTTAATCAATTTGTCTCATGTCAACCACATTACTTCCCCACGCAGGGGAAGCGGAAAACAAACAGTAGGAAACCATCTTTGTGTGGAGACAGGTTTTAACAGTCTGAAGACTGATGAAGAACAAATACTATGTGCACCTACAAAAAGGGAAAAAAAGGAAGATCCAGGAAACTGCAGACCAGTCAGCCTTGTTTCGGTCCCCGAGAAAACTATGGAACAGGTCCTTACAACAGCTACTTCCAGGCATGCAAATGATAAGAAGCTGACTGTGAAAATCCAACATGGATAGAATGAAGTTTCAATCACGCTTGACTTTAGCTAGGTGTTTGCCGCTGTCTCTCAAAATCCTGTTTGACAAGCCATTACGATACAGACTGGAAAGATGAAACACAAAACGGTTAGGAAACTGACTGAACTGTTGAGCTCAGAGGGTGGTGTTTAAAGGGTCCAAATCATGTTGGCAGCTGGGCACAAATCAGTTTCTTCTGGAATCAATGCAATTCAGCTTTATAAATGATCTGGAAGGTACAATTATATGCACTGTCACCAGATTCGAGGATGAGCCTAAGCTGGGAGTGAAGGTAGATGTTCTGGAAGGAAAAGCCACCATATAGATAGATCTCAACAGGCTATTGAGATGTGGCCAACAAGAATGAGCTTTAACATGAGGTTCAGCAGAGATAAATGTCAAATCCTGAACCTGGGATGGAATAATCCCAAGCAGTAGCACCAGCTGAGCACTGGCTAGCTGGACAGTTGCTCTGCTGAAAAGGCACAGGGTGTCTTGGCAGACAGCAAACTGAACATGAGACAGCCATGTATCCTGGCAGCAACGAAGGCCAACAGCATCCCTGTCTGAATTAAGTAAGACTATTGCTCGTGGATGGAGGGATGCGATTTTTCCTGCTCTGCTCGGCACCTGTTAAGCCACACCTGGGACACACTGTCCAGTTTCTCTCCCCAGTTCAAGAGAGACATTAAAAACCTGGAGATGGTCCAGAGGGGACCAGCAAGATTAGGGGGCTGAAGAACTCCACAACTGAATGAATCGTGCTTGCTCAGCCTTGAGCAGGAAAGGCTCAGGGTGGGGAAATCAAATCACTGCCTTCCAGTGGAGTTAGTTGTGGAGAAGACCCATCTTTTCACGAGGATGCACTATGATAGGAAAAGAAGAAATGGCACAAGTGGCTTCAAGGAAAGTTTCATCTGAATATTAAAAAAAAATCTTTTCTGTGAGAGCAGCTAAAGAGTGGGATAAGTTGCCTGAAGAGAGTGGAATCTTCCTCACTAGAAACAGTAAAGACTTGGCTTGACTGGGCCTTGAATAATCTAATCCAAGGGCCTGCTTTGAACAGAAAGTTGGACCAGGTGGTCTGTGGAGGTCACTTCCAACCTAGACTTGTCCGTGTTTCTGCAATTCCTTTCCATTTATTTTTAATACATACGTTGCTTTTCAATTCAGAGCAGAAAGCAGTAAGGATGCAACAGTATTTGTTTTCAATGAGTGTCCAAGATACAAAGAGTTAAAGATCTCTCACTAGCTCAGACAGCAGCTCCAGCTCCCACATACCCAGACTTTTAATGGCCTGGGTTGCACCCTAACCTGGCCACCTGGCAGACATCCTCCCTGCCAGGTTTCTGCCCAGTCTAACCCTGCCCAGAGGGGCAGTGAGTCTCATGCTTCTCGTTGGCCATGCCTCCCCTGACTGCTGACTTCTTTAATGTTCCACATCGTGTGCCAGCCCAAAGCACAAGCCCTGCCCTTCTGCCTCCTGGACGTGAGCTGGCACGCATGGTCTAGCCTCCAAGTGAGCGCAGCAACCTCCCATGAACGCGAGGAAAACAAGGCGACTGTTACCAGTAAAGGCAAAACAAGCTGCAGCCACAGGTCTCAGCCGACCAGAAACCCCTGCCATGGCTTGAGCTATGAGCCTGAGAGATGAACAGAGCTCCACAGATAACCTGCTTCAGGGCCAGCAACTGAAGGGTTAACCGCGGTAGCACTAACGAGGCAAATGATTGAACTGTGTAATTTTTGGCAGGGCACCTTTAACCTCACCATCCCACCCACCATTTCCCTACTGGGATCCGTACCAAGATGGGACGATAAGGAGGGAGGGTTTATCACTTAGGCCGACACTTTCCTGTCCCGCACGCAGGGACAGGAGGAAAGGAGAGCTGGCTTTGGTGGGAAGCGGCCGGCAAGCGAGGCAGCAAGGGATGGCAGGGAGCTGGAGCAGCACCTGCAGCATGCGCCTGGGGAGGTGTTGCAGCCACCAAGCGCCATGGCACACCTTCGGGGTAGCTGTCACCAGCGTGAAACTGTCTCCATCGCGGAAGCCACACCTGAAATACCTCTCCAAAATTGCTTCAGATAAGCAGTGATTCCTACCCTGAGGAGCTGGAGACAAGTCTAATCCCAAACTCTTCCCTTTCCTGGCCCCAGCTCCCAGCTTGCTGTGAGAGAGATACAGACACCTCTGCTGCTATTAAGCACAACAAGATGTCTGAGACAGTGGGAACCCGCTCAGTGCAGCAGTACGTGAGGTACTTGGGGTGATGCCCAGCTGTGTTTTGCTTGGCCACATCCGCAGGCTGCAAGGCGACCCTGCGCCACGGCTCCCTGTCCCAGCAACACACCAGGGCAGCCACGCAAGCCACGGAGGAAAGCAAGAGCATTATTAGAGGGGCAGGGAGCAGTGAAGCAGCCACTGTGGAGCTGCTTGGGAATTATAACATAGTCAGAGTAGGCAACTATTTTTGTGAAAATGATCTTCAATTAAATTGGTGTTAACTGTTTCAGGACACACACAGGAAGACAGCATATGCTTGAAAATTGGCATGAAGCACAACTTCACAAAGGCAGGAAACTGATATATATGCTTGTATTTATACCAGTTTTCCACATAACAAGGTCCAGGGTATCACCGTCTGTCCACCCTCCCTCTGCTGAATACATTGGATAAAAGAAACCAAACATGTCAGAGAACTGAAAGATGCTGATATTTCGATCTATTGTGTGAAAACAGCCGAGCAGAGGAAAGAAACCCTAAAGCTGCCAGAAACCCCATCCAGACATACACAACCTTGCACAAAAGAGGACATCACCCCAGAAGGACCAAGTGTGGATGACAGGCGTGACAGTGAGGACGACAAATACTGCAGTCCTGGTTAGAAAGAAAATGTAGTGGGCAACACAGTTGTGTTCATGGCCTCCCAGCTGGTTCAAGGTTCAACCATAACACCTGAAGCATGACTGAGACACAAAACAGCAAAGACAAACAGCGTGGTGATGTGGGAATGATAAGAAGTGGTGGGGATTCTTCCCCTTATCCAAGCAGATCTTCCTGTGTCTTGTCTTAGGAAACTGTTTGAAATATCTCACCTATGATAAAAGGGGGACATCCTAATTGAGGGTTAAAAATGGGAAATCCTATGGCCAAAAGAAGGAACATCCATCACAAGGACGTATGCAGGAGATCGCACCTCCACACTGAGAGAAACATCAACAGTTTCACAAGAGCTGCAGATGACTCGGGAAGTGCTACATTTTAAAGCTTTTCTTAAAGCATCTTGGGATGCTTTCTTCTTAACTTAGCAGATGCTGAGGTCCTTATCAGTACTGGAAGTTTAGATGACTTGGCAATCTTCCAGAACATTTTCTTTAAAATTAATAACCCTGACAAGCACAATGTGAGTTACAAACTGCCTTGACTTCCAGGAATAAGAGGATGGTTCAAAGAATACAACCCTAGAGTCCCCAATGGAAAAAGAGCATATCTTATGGCAGAGCCTTCCAATCCCCACCCGCATTTTTTCAGTCAATTTTCTAACCCCTGCACTTTTGCTACAAGGTAGTCAGGATGTCTCTGTGCGGCAAGACTCATTCCAACTGGCAGCTCTGGATCAAAGAGCACTGGAAACATTAATCAGTGTGCCTAATCATTTCCAATCGCAAGAAACTTTTCTCTGTGACCTGGCATATAAACACCAAGTCATTTCATTCACTGGTTGACAGACCAGAAACCAAACAATCCTTATCATACCTAATTCATCTTACTCCTCCGGTTATAGATGGATCAGCCTGCAATCCTCCAGCAGCAGTGGCAAACTTTAGGCGCTTTACTTAATCAAACTGATTAGCAACCTGTCTGTAGTGCCTTTTATCTGTTGGTGCCAAAGTAGTTTACAAGCATTAAGTGCATCTAATTTTGCGATAGCAATGCAAGATGTGGTTACTATATTCAAAAGCACCTCCAGTAATGAGGGAGCAGCTCTTGTTTTAAGGGGATGGGCAGGTTCGAGGCCGCAACTTTTGCTCATGCATGAAAACCACTTTGAAAATTAAATGAGCAAATGGCAAAGTCAGGGAGGGAGCCCAGGAATTTTGATTGCCAGCTATCTGTGCTGCCCATACTACCATATGGTTTGTAGCAAAAGGAAAGGAATAATCAAACCAGACATCCGTGCCCAGAGCCTTATCTATTTGGGCACCATCCTCCGGACAGCCACACTCTGAGTACAAACAAAGGGGGATGAGGTCTCCTCTCCCCTCAGCAGGTCCAAGGGGGGACGTTGTGCCTCCTGCACTGGTTCAGGTTAGTAGGTATGTGATCGCCACCTGTTTGGGAGTTTGCTCCCATGGTAACACTGATTTCTTGCTTAATGCCAAAAGCAGAACAGCCCTGCCACTGTTGCAAGGAAAGATGACAAAAAGCTAAGGTTGCTTTAGCTTTCCTTGGTTTTCACTCAAGTGCCCCTAACTTGGGGAAAAAGAAAGAATTATGCCAAAGGTCAGCCTGTTCCAGGGCAGCTTGCTGCTGCTTTGAAGGAGAGAGAAGTCAGGGTGGCACAGAAACCTGCTGCTACACCTGACAGGCTCTCATGGATAAGAGCTGGTGATGGAGCTCCATGGGAGCAGTGTGCAAACTTGCATGACCTGCCCTGAACCCTGCCCAAAACTGTCCCATTCTTTTCTCTGGTGCATGGAGCCAGAGGCAATCCAGTTCCCTTTCTGCTCTCTCATGGACACCGAGAAATGTTTCTTTTCCTTGAGAGTAGGTGCCTTTGGGGAGAGGTGTGGGGAGGTAAAGAAGGGCTGGAAGAGATGCATGAGCACATGAAGACTTCCTTCCTACATCAATGCAACCTCATCCACTACAGTGCAAAGTTAAACGAAGGATTTCCTGGTGGAAAAGCTGCCAACACAATGCTTGGGAGAGCTGGATTTCAACACCTGCTCTGCCACAGGCTTGCTGCCTGGCCTTGCCCAAGTCACTCAAAAGCCACATGCATAATGGTACTGACATATCTGGCTCCTGGGAGGAAGCCCATGACACCGAGCTGGTTGGATGCAGAGGCTTAGGCTTCTATGAATAGGGTTTGCACGAGGCAACGCATCCAACGATGGCTGCCAACGAGGCCAAGAAGTGCCAAAAGGCAAGACCGAATCTCCCCCAGGTCTCCGCCGTTTGAATTGCACGGCTCTAGGAGCCTGCTGTTGGCATGGGCAGCAAGGGGCTGGTTCACCCTCTGCTGATCCAGCACCTGCAGCGGCTTAGCACATTATCCCTCCTTGCTCCCATGTCCCTGCCCCAGGTTTCTGCAACCGTTCAGACCCCAAACTGTGCTTTATCCCTTTGATTCCCAGTCCCAACCTGCTGCAGAGGCTAATAAACCCGACTGGACAGGCAGAGGACAGGCAGGACAGCTGGAAGAAGTAGCTTCACCAGCTTCAGGGAGCGATGCCAGGATTGGTCCCTGGGTACCTCTTCTTCTCTGCAGATGGTTGGGGACAGGGATTTTGTACCTCTGCTTGTCACCTGGTGGTCAGGGACCAGGAAGAATGAGCCAAGGCTTTGGATATGGAGATGTGCACAAACTGCAGGCAGGTCCAAAAAAAGCAAAGCAGAGCCATATCTCGCCCCAGTTATGAGCAGAGAGTGCCGTTTTCTTCGCTGACCTGGCCGAGGCAGCATTATATTTTGGTAACATCTCAGTACCCTGGGGCTACAAGGTCCCAAGCAGGCAGGAGAGAGCCAGTCTGATGGTGCCACTGCCATGCTCACTCGCCCCAGGCTGGGCACTCCCAGCAGCATCAGTGTCACTGCCATGCTCACCCCAGGCTGGGCACTCCCAGCAGCATCACTCCAGACACCGGGGAGCTGTACCAGCATCCTGCATGCCTCTTGGGTTTGCTGCCCAAGACCTCTTCTGAAGCTGCACTGCTGGCCTGTTTACTACCACCAATGGGAATAAGGACAGGAGAGATACAATGTCTCGATCTCACAGTTGAGAACAGCGGAGACAGGGAGAGGCTGGAATATTCCCACATATCAACCATTCAAAATGCCCTCCTTTTACACAGATAAAAAGCTCATGTTGCAGCTTTCCTAGGCTGAGGATGCCTATGAGGAAGGTCTGAGGAAGGTCTCAGGAGCTGCAACACCAAGATCACCCTTCTCTGCACCTGAAAAGCACCAAAAAAAATTGAGGACTCACGGAAGAAAAACTGCTGCTGCTGCTTCTGCTGTAAGACCGATGGGAATGCCAAAGTCATCAGAAAGTGAACTGTTTTGATAATGATGAAGAAAGGCCTCTAAGCCCTCCTGAACCAAACACAAACCAAACATGAACCACGTAGCCTGCATGTGCTAGGAACAGGCTTTGACAAGAAGAAGGATCAGCTTCTTGCATGGTACAAATCAACCCGAATCCATCCAGGTCAATGGAGAAGCACTGATTTCCTTAGGTAAATAAAACATGGTTCTCCTGCTACTTTTTTCAGGAAGACAGTAACTGTGGGGCTGACTTTTTCAAACTCAGATGAAGCTGTTGGTGTACCTTCCCTGCAAGCAGAAAGGCACTGCTGCTGTGGAGAACAGCAGCTTAGCAGAACCTTGGATGAATCACAGCTGAAGGTCCATCTTATCACAGGCCAAACAAGCTGTTGATGAGCTCACTCAGCCCTGGGAGTATTGCAACCATGCTCCCATGCTGCTAACCGGAGTTGATGTATCCTTCCTCTGAATGAGGATTTTCGATTTCAGCCTTGGCACTGATTGCAGGCTCCAGAGCTCAGGGACCAGAGCAAGCTCCCATCTGTCCATCTGCATTTATCTGCATTGATGGGCCCTACATAAAAACAAAGTGCTTGATGCAGCCATGGTGACTGTGAGATGCACGCTGCTGTCACCTGAAAGACAGCCAAGAAAAAAGGGGAGAGGAGAGCTGGTGGCTCCTTTTTCCTCATCTCCTTCCACTCCCTGGAAATTTGCTACTGGTAACAGAAAAAAAAAATGGTAAGATACACTAAAACACCCAAGTCTGGGCGCACCGTCAGGGCTGGATTGCTGCTAGTCTCTCCTGTCTTGACCTGCTGCACTTCTAAGTTCATATGATCACACCTCCCATTCTGTATTCAGTCACTAATGTGATTTGAAAGTGGGTCAAAATGAAATGCTTGCCATTTTGTTGAAATTTAAATAAAAAGGAAAAAAGCAGAAACAACCAAACCCCAATGCTTGGCTTCTCCTTACCCTCACTTTTCTTTTACCATTAACTTATTTATCAGAAGCTATTTAACATATGGAAACCTTCATGTGTGAGTAAACATTGTAATAAAAAAAAGCAAAACAAAACAAAAAAACAACACTGCAGAAAGAAAAGGGGGGAAATCCCAGCTTTTTCAGTCCCGTGAAATACATTTGATTCATTCAAAACTGAGAATGAAATTCAGGGATTAAAAAAAATTATCCCACAATCCCAACTATTCTCACATTTTATGTAACGACTCACACTTTTCAGATAACTCAAAAACATACCATGAATGTTAGGTTTATAATAGTATCGTTAACCCTATCAGTTAAAAAACAAACACAAAAAAATAAAAACAACAAAAAAAAGAATGTCAAATAGGTGAAAGGGATTTGTACTTCAGTCAGTCAGTGAAAAGGAAATAAAAAGAAAAAAACTCAGAAAATCAAGGTGTGTTGTACACAGGAGGAAGTGGTTTGCTCTCACTTTTGGAGTGTTTGCTCTCACAACTCTGGAGTGTTGTCCGAAGGCCCTGGAGCATCGCAGGCCAGCACCTTGCATCCTCCTGGGGTCCAACGAGGGCAAACGGCATCCCAGCTGCAGCCTGTGGGATGGGTACACACAGGTGGGTGAAAGCTCGGTGCTCGTCTGGCAGTTCAGCAAGCCCTTCCAAGGAGCATGTGGGCATTGTCTTCCCAGCAACATCTTCCTGGAAGGGGATATGGATTACAGTTTGCTGCAAATAGTCCACTGCTATCATCTTCTCAAAGCTCAGAGATTTTGGATTTGATTTTTACCCACTGTTGCTTTGTCCACTTAGATGTTCCAATCTGAACCTGTGTCAAAGTGGTCACACCTCCTTGAGGAAGCTTAGGGATGGGAGCCTGGGTTCCTCACGAGCCTCTGCTGCAGGCAGTCCTGCCAGCAAACGGGGACATTTGGCAGAACAGTCATGCTGCTAGGTGCCAGTCCAACAGCCCTCCCTCCCTCACTGCAAAGCAGGCTACAGCCTACAGGGATGGGAGTAGCCCTTGATACCAGGCCACTTACAGTGCTGGGGCTCAGCCCCGAGGACACACGCTCACAGCCGCTTCCCAAACATGGCACAGCTGGAGAGACTGGGATGTGGTAAGCAGGGGTGCAGAGAAGGAACTGGGAAATCATTTAACTGGGTTGAAAACGAATCTCTCCAAATACCTGCCTCCTTTCTCAGCAGCTCAAAAAAAGCAATGCTGCAGAAGGCAGGCTTGCATTTAATAATGATCACAATACCCCAACTCGTTCTTAATAAAGTCTTACAACTCATTGCCTTCCCCTGTGCTTGTCTCTTTTTAGATCGCTGTCCCTTCCCTCCTCCAAAGGCAGGTGGAGGGGCGCCCGGTGTCGCACCACTGGGACCTAGCAAGTGGGTCAGGCTTGGTACAGGACCTCCAGGGACTGTTCAGCTTCTGCAAGCTGATTAAAAGTTTCCGTATTATTTTCATCTCAAATGGTTTCAGATGGCTCTTCATTAGGTGCTTTGTGCTAATAGCTCCTTCTCACTCGCGCAGGCGGTGAGAGGGGGGTTTCATCTTTGTGCAGCCTCAGACATCCACAATGTACCAGTCCACATCTCAATCAGCTTCTGGCCTCCCCCCACAGTCCCTGGAGAACAACAGTCATTACCAGAGGGAAACCCACCTGTTTTAGATGCCTGCCTTAAGATGAGATGGCTCCAAAGCGTTTTGACCTGATAGTTTCAGCTATGCCCAGCATTGCGGGAGAACTGCCCTACCCCAGGGATAGAGGAAGGAAGATGCTGGGGAGTATTAGAGCTCTGAGCATAAAGACAAAGACTCAAATGATCCATCCTGCCTTCAGTACTCTGCAGACCAGTCCCTTTCACACAAGACCTCTACATAATAAGCTCAGTATTTTAGACTAAAGCTGCCACCCTAGAGAGATTTCCTCTAAAATCAGGGAAGAAGGCGTAAAACTTCCAAGGATTCCTTCCTTCCCGAGCTTCCTGATCAAAGCTTTCTTCCACTAGATGCGGCAATCAAGTCACCCCCTTGCCAGCCTTCATCCCAATTAGCCAAATAAACTAAGCTCCTTAAACCTGGAGTTCTGGTTTGGTAATCCCAAGCCATTCATGGCTCTCCTTTGAATTCTTCCTGGCATTTCCCCATACTCTGTCAAGCACAGGTACCAGTCAGTGTGTCCCCCTTTAAAGGGACAAACTCATCTCCCTGTTCCTTCTTGCTCTCCAGTTGCGAGATCCCTTCTGTCCCACTGCTCCACCGAGAGGTCACTTTCACAGGATTACAGGACAACCCCTTCAAGTCCCTCCCTGACACCGTGCTCCCCCGACAGCCTCACTCAGGCTTTAGTCAGAACCTGAATTCTTTGTTCCCAATTACAACACAATTCATTCAACTGCCATAAATGAGCATAAATGAGGGGTTTTTTTTGCACTGGCACTATTTAATCAGTGCAAAAACGATTACATCTTTACTACTCAACAGTGTGAGGGAATATTGCCAGACACCGGTATACAAATCACCTCTGCCATTACAACGCTCCTTCGTGCCCTCCTGGCTCATGACAACCAGCACCTTCCTGAATGAAGACCAGCAGCCAACATGGGCTATTCCCAATGACCAGCTGGTTGCAGTCCCCCAACGTGAAAAGCTGTAGAGGTTATGCCCTACGGGTACAAGTTGTCCTATGCCATTTGGCAAGTGACAGAAAACAGCCTTGGGCGCATCAAATCATCTTGTCCCATGTACCATGGCCTCACCACAGAACATTTGCCTATTGCTCCAGCCTAGTCTGCAAACCCTGACTGAAGACCATGTTGAGGTCTGGATAGAAGCCTTGCTGTAGGACAGGAAGGGTCTTGGAGCTCTTTCTTGCAAAGAAAAGTGGGTCCAGGCTGCCACAAAGACACGCCAAGCCTGGGGCATACAACCAGGGATGTGCACTGAGCTGCTAAAGCCTCCGAGTGCTGAGTGGCACCATGTCAGAAGCCACATTTGGAGCTCAGGGACTCCTACGCAGCCAGGCAACTACGGCGTTTCCTTACTGCCAGCTCCTGCAGCCCCAGCTTCACTGGCTTGCAGATGGAGTAACTGGACACTAACAAAAGCACATGTGCTGCCTGATGAGCTTTACCCCCGTCTTTGCCTTGTAGGATCCCATGTTGCACAATTCCCACAGGGAACAGAGAATAGACAGTTGGCTATGCTGCAGTGATGAGCTGGTCCTCAGATATTTGTTCTATCAGGGCTGGCGTTAGGCATCATACATTCCTGTGGTCACAGAAGGCCCACAATAATTAAGGTAGAGTTGCTTTTGCCACACATACTGAAATATATACATACCATCCAGCTTTGATGTGAGGACATCAAATGAGGCACTAATCACTTCCTATGCTGTCAAAAACTGGCTCTTCCACCGGCTGTCAGCATCTCTTCACCACTGCATGACTTGCTGGAGCCTTCCAAAGAACATGAAAATTTTTATACGTTTTTTGCCCTCTCTATCAAAACTCTCAAACCATCAAAGAGAGGGAAAATGGAGATTCTCAAGCACAAAATATCAAGCAAGGACACACCAGAAGGATAACAGAGCATCCCAACATAACTTTCTGCTGCAGTCAAATGGATGAAACCTACATTAAAATGCAGCTCAAGGTCTACTTGTTTTCCCGCTCTAGATGACACAGTGGAAAAGCAATTTCGGTTGAAAACAAAAAATTTTACAAACATACACCACATACACCTATCTGTGTAACTTGTAAGGAAAACACATTTATTTGGTTACAAAAGTAGGGTTTTTCTGCCACTTGCAAAGCTTGCTGCAGTTTCACAGTGATAAATATTTCCACAGCAGAGACTCTGAGTGGCCACAGCAAAATCCACTTCAAAACCTCCTCTGCGAGACAGGCCCAGTAAAAGACAGCTCGCTACTGACTACACCTTCCAACTTTTTGTTTCCAAATTTCTGTGGTTGGAAGCACTGATGGAATAAAAAAACCCTCTTTTTTTTAAAAAAAAAAAAAAAAAGAAAAAGAAAAAGAAACAAACCCAAAATGGCAAGCAGCCCAGAAGGCTACAAGCCCAGACACCTCTCAGGTGAAAAATATTTATATTGAGCACTGAATTAACGTGAGATCTTAATTTCTTGTATCTTGTTAAAAGTGCAGCATTTGACAACAACCCCAGTGATTAAAGTTCCTTCACCCACAGACCTACAACAGCCCAAGTGACAGCCTTGAGATTTTTCTGTAACATCAGCCTGTGTCGGAGGGAGGGAAGGGGCTTCAGGCACCATGTCGTAAATCCACCCCATCCCTGTTCATCACTAATAACCATATTCATATTTAATAAAACCAAGCCAGATGATTCATTTCAACAATGCCTTTTATTGCCACCTTCTAAGAGATGTTTTCTCACCCTCTGCATTTTACCCTCCACCTGCACTCGTGCTATGGCCAAACCCAGGCTGAAAAGCAAATTCTCTGGGCAGTTTTCTATGGCCCCATGGCTCAGCCTCTGCCAGGATGAGCCTGGCTCAGTTTTCTGCTCCCTGCATGGAGGGATTAGTCTCATCAGAGCACGCAGAGGTGCAGCTCCAGCCCATAGAGGTAATCAGTGTGGTGCTGCTCATAAAGGTGCTGAGTGTTTGTGCCGGGTGTCCCAGGGGCATTTGAGGTCCACACTTAATTACACACTGTTATGGCCATACTCCCTGTAGCACCCAAGCTTGAAAGGTGATGGCAGTAACACTTCTGTCCATGGCTTTCTCAGCCACCTGGGAGCTCCTGCTACCTCCATGGCACACAGGACTACGGCAACAGGAGCAGCACACATGCCTACAAGAACTGGACGTGTAGGCTTGTGCATTAAGACACCCATCTAACAGGCCAGGTCTACACAAACCATCTAGTGCTTTATCACATGTGAACCTTCAGCCTCTTCTAAGGCACAGGTCAGCCGCAATTCTTTAAGGTTTAAGGCACTGTCATTTTGTGCATGGAAGCTCTCACATCATTTAAAATCCTGTTTTGTGTCAAAGTGTACAGGTGCAATCCAAACTCACGCAGCTTGCCTGAAACCAAAAGTGCACCTGAAACAGGAGTAGCTGGATCCCATTTCTGTACCCACAGACCTGCAGAAATTAATGCTGCTGTCATGACATAAAGATGCTGTATGTCCACATAACTGCACTGACAGTAAAGGGATTCATACTTAGCAGTGGTTCAGCTGAAAAGGCACTGCTTCTGAAAAAAGCCTAAAGCACAGATTTTTCAGGTTCTGGGGAACCAACAGTTAAAGCTCTGCTTCCAAATAATCCACCCTGAAGCAGTCATAGCAGGCAAAAGCAGTGATCCCAGCAGCTCAGCAGTGTAGACGATACGGTGAAACGCCACAGCCAGTTTAAGTATAAGCCTCACAGTTTCCATTACTGCTACTGTAATGATTCTGAAACTCTCATTTATTTTTCACCATTTTAGCTGCTAGTTTGTGGCAATTTTTTTTTTTTTTTTTTTTTTTTTTTTGGGGGGGGGGGGAAGAACCCAAAACCCCAGAGACAGCCCATCCTTGACAGGAACAGTCCTGGCATGCCTGGAATGCATAAAACCACAAAAGAGCCATTTCTGTTCATATTACTCCTTATGAAACCCCCTTTTAAAGAGGACTCAGCACTGGAGGCTTCAGCCACTCAACAGACCCCCCTTCAGGATTGCCTTTCGCTTTGAAATGTGACTTATCAGTCAAACCCCAGGCAGGTTTGTGTATCTGACTGTTGTGTCCTTTGCTTTGAACTCCAGGACCGTTATGTACACAGCCGCCAAACTGGTCAAGCCTTTTCCCTCCCCTCCTTTGTCCCCAGGTTCAGGGTAGATAAAAGCCGCACTAGGCTCGCTGCCCTACCAACGCCAATTTGACTGTTAATTTTACATTTAAGAAAAACCAAATAACAAAACCCAACACCACATACAACGATTATCACCGTTACCCACACAAAGGCCAGAGCAACCACAGTGTGATTCAACAAGACCCGGGCTGCAGCGGGTATCTCTGGACACACACAACAATATTCTCTAGGCCATGCAGTGGTGCAGCTCTCTCTTGCTCTGACACGTCTTTTTCTTGCATTGCTTCTACAAGTCTTTTTTTCACCCTCACAACTTGTTCTAGCATCAGTGTGGTGCTGCTGCTGGCAGCAGGGTGGGAGCATGGTGCAAGTGAGGCTTTGACCAGCCCCCTGCACTTATAGGGATACCTATAGGGCACAGGCTGGGCAGATACAAATTTGCTTTGCTGGAGCGAGGAGGTGACCAACTCGTGTTGCTGCATTAGTGCAGTGCTAAGCATGGCCTCTCTTGAGGTGCTTCAGGAGGGTCAAATCCTGCTCCTGTTTAAGTTCCTAAATAAACTTTTGCTGGCTTCTCTTTGTTCTCTACCTCCCCTCTTCCTCCCCTGACCTTCCTGAAGGTTTCTGGGATCACCTTCCCAGGCAGATCATCACCACAGGCACATGGCAATCTGCAGCGTGAGATTCATGTCCAGTTTGAACACCAGAAAGCACCACCGCAATGCAGGGCAAAGCTGAAACACAGGGACTGTTAACCCCGACTTCTAGCACCTACAGCCTTTTGTCCATGCAGACTGACACAAAGCCCTGCAAAATCCAAGCAGCACTGGTAGGTCATAACCAAGAGGTCTGGCAGGACAAACATTAAAGACTAAGAAAAAGCAGGAAAAGAAGTATCTTGTACAGAACTGAAAAGAAGAAAAAATTGATAAGCAGGAATTCCCCGGTGGTCCAAGTTTATGGGTGTGATTGCTTTCAGGACTTTTTTTTGGTTGTTTTTTTTTTTTTAACACTTTGATTTGCATACAAAGCATCTCTAACAGGAAATATCAGCTGTCCTGGAAAAAAACACAAGAAGGATAAGGATTTTTGCTGTCAAGGGTAGGATGGCTTTCGGCACCGCATGACATGCCAGAAAGCCTCCCTCCTGACAAAAGCAATTCGCAGCGGCACATTGGAGTTCCTCCTCACTCCCAGCTCTGTGTCCCATCCCTGGGGCAGCAGCGCATGATGCAGCTCCTCAGGAGAGCTTCCATAGTTAGAAAACCTGAAAACGAAAGAAAAACAAGCAGGTGAGTTGATTTGCATTCCAGATTTACAATTAACACGGCACTGAATTAGCTTGTAGGAAGTGGAAGAGTAAAAAGGAAAACCGCCAACTTGAAAATGCAAATCTTCACCCTACTACAATTGCAAGCCACAGCTAGGATTCCTATGAGCTAGGAAGGTGCTAGTAAGAACACATTTTTCACTACTTTTTCAATGTGGTCACTTTGTGAACTTGACAGTGGCTTGTGCTATGTGGCTTCATTCCTATCCTATATATAGTCGGTCTCATTTCCTGAACAGAACATGAATGGAAAAAGCAGAAAACCTTTAAAACAATTGTACAGGTCTTTCTGTCTTTTCTTTCTCCTTTTTGCCTTTTATTTCTATCACACTGCACTAAAAAAACCAGCACTTTTAAAATTAGTACAGGATTAAAAAAAAAAATAAATCAATCTTTTCCCAAGGCTCTTGGGTCTTAAAGAATATAGGTTGCCTGCTCTGAAACTCATACATTAACTGTTGGCAGCAAAAAATAAAACTGCGGCATTTTTTTCAATATGTGATATACACATATATGTGTAAAATTGCTCCATACATGGCTACCAGGAATTGTATTTTGTCCCCAGCAGTGAGCACAGTGAGTGAGATTTGTTCAACAACCCTTTGCAGTGGTATTGCAGAACCTCAGCTCTCTGTGGCCATCAACAGTCCCCGCTCCACAGGAAGCACAGCGGCGAGTAAAAACTTGCTTCACAGATGAGTAAGTGAGATGGTGGTAATTATAACACTACAACTCTTTGAGTTATTCCGCAGAACTCAGTTCGTCACCTTATCTGTCCGGGCTTGGTCCCTCTCCTGGTGGAAGCCCACAACATCAGCAGTGAGAAGAGGAACCAGGGCTCCTCCATGCTCCTCTTCCCTCCTGGCTGCTGAGAAACACTCCAGCTTTCCAAGCACAGGGATAGGTCCTATTTCAGACATCACCCAGACACAGCCCAGAGTCCCAGCTGAGCAGCTCTGCCACCGCTCGAGGGCTAGGCTGGCTGTTTTGGGGACCACAGGCCAACTGCAACCTTTAGGGAAGAAACTGCAGCAAAGACCAACAGCATCCTGGGCTGCAGGAGCGGGAGCACAGGTAAGAGATCTCAGCCTCGTTAGACACATGTAGGTACTGCATCCAGTTTTGGGCCCCCTGTACAAGAAACACATTGACAAACCAGCGCACAGTGCAGTGGAGGAACACCAAGATCGCCAGGCGCTGGCAGACTTGCCTGGAAAGACGAGCTGAGGGATCTGGGCTCATTCAGCCAGAGGAAGAGATGGCACTGAGGGATCCAGCAGCAGCCCTCAGCACCTGCAGGGAGGTTACTGAGAACACTGAGCCAGGTTCTCCTAGTGGTGTCTGACAGAAGAATGAGAGACAACAGGCATTATTTGATACAAGAGTGGTACAGACTGGATGTTAGGAAAAACTTTTCTATGTGGTAGGTCAAGCTGTGGAGCTGGCTGTGCACTCTCATCCTTACACGTTTTCAAGACTTGACTGAAGTCATGAGCAACCTGGTCTGATCTCACAGCTGACCCACCTGAGGTCCCTTTCAGCCTGAATTATCCTGCAGTCCTACAAGCCATCTCCTAACTGCCACCAGTGCAGAGGCTTCAGAGGAAAGGGTGGGAATCACTCAGTGCTTGGTTACTGTGATATCCCCCAAGCAAAAGAGTTAAAGAGAAACCACCACATCCCATGACCACAAGGGCCCAGAAGGTACCCCCAGGCACTGTACCTTGTGTTCCCCCTGTAACATGACAAACCACACTTCTGCATGCAGTCCCTCAGTGATCCACATGCAACTGTCCCTCTCAGTTTGGGCACCAGCGGCCAAGGAACCTCTGCAGCACATACCAGAGCAGTGCTGGAGGGCAGTCCCACCCACCCACCCACATCATTACAGAACAAGCAGGATTTCCTAAGCCCTGTGTATAGTGCTGCCTATAAAAAGGCTCTCTGTACTGCCCAAGGCTACAGCCTCTATTCCACGGGATGGAGATCCCTCAAGAAGCCTTCCCTCTGCCCTGCAAGCTGCAATGCTCTGGTGCAGGATAAGCAAGCTACGCTGCCAGCATGGCCTTCTCCTCCTCTCCATCCCTCATGTCGTAAAGGGTGTTGGAGCAATGTCTTCCTTCCAGTCAAAATAACTGGTGTGGCTCAGAGACACGAAATGTTACAACCGAGGAGATACAAAGGGACCTTACAGCCAGCACTGCGGAGCTCTGCCTTCCCAGAAGAATCCATACAAAGCATGAAGCAACTGTCATATGCACCAGGTGGGCAGGAGAGGAAGAGGTGGAAGAGAGGTTCATCTCCTCGCCCCAGGTCACCCAGGAGGTTGATGGCAGAGCCACGAACCGATCTCCTCACCTCTATCCCAGAGCCTTGATGCTCCCACTCCTCTTCATGTCTCTACTTGACAGCCAAACCGTGCTAGGGGGTAAAGCTGTCCTCCTCACACTGCACATAAGCACATTTCTTTTTGGAGACCAAAGCCTAAGGGATGCCAGCTCCCAGCTAGAAGTCAGGCTTGACCAAAATAACATCTTTCAAAAATGCAAACCTGCACCCACATTAAGAAACCTGTCCAGCTTTGAAGATACACTCGCCAAAGTGTTTTAAGATGTGCTCTATTCTCACAGGGCCTTAAAGGGCTCAAAGGGTTTATCCACATGTGGGTTTTTTGTACTTGGAAGTGAGACCAGTAAGCATTTTTATACCTACCTATTCATAGGGTTTTATTTTCAGTACAGAAGAGGGTATCAGACCGCTCAGTTTCAACTCCTGCTGAAACTCCTGTGTGACCCAGGATGGCTAATTTCAAGCAGTTTCTGAGCCCCTGTAGTGACTTGTGCTGGCCTAAATTTCTGTAACTGCATGCATACCGAGGTCTGCACAAATCAGCGAGAGAAACCACAGCTTCAGTCAAAACCAGTACCTTGGTACAGAAATAAAGATTAAAAACCTCATCTCCACCTCCTCGTTGATAGGTGAGGTCTTAAAGCCAGATATGTCTTCAGAAACAGGCTCCCCCCCTCTTTCCACCCTCTCCTTCCTCCATCCTTTGAGCAAGGTCTCAGGGCAATACTTTGCAGCCTTGTTCGCCAGAGGAGAAGGATGCTTTCTGTCTGGGAAGCCGGGAAGACTGTGTCGGAGCAAAGCAGACCCTGGGCATGCAATTACCCAGGCAGCAGCAACAATATGCTAATTCACTGGATCCCTCTGAAACGAAGCACAGTGCAAGTCCCTGGAAAAAGTGAAAAGGAGCCTGTTAAGGAAACTGTGTGAAGGCCTTGTGCACAGCAGCCCCTTGGAGTCCAGACAAGGACGGACTTTGCACAGACATCGTTTTTAGAGCCGAACTGGCAGCCAGCATGCCTCCTCTTCCCGCCACGGAGCATCCAACAGGAGCAAGGGGAACCACCCTCAATGCCAACAGGTCACTCCTGTCCATGGGACAACATCCTTAAGGAGCTGCAAACACATGGAATAGCCCCTGCAAGGGATGCCTCTCCTGGGTAAGCTCACCCTGGACAGATCATGGTCAAATGGCCATGATGCCATGTGCCCTCTCTCAGTGTCCAGAGTTTTCTCACACTTTCAGGAGTGCTGTTTCCTCCTTGGTGTCATCAGCTGCCAAGGTCACATCCCAAGCTCTGCCACTCTGTTCAGGTGCTCAAAGCTCGCTAGATAACTCCAGTCCTCCAACAACAAAGCCAACATAGCAAGAAAAGGAGAACACTGAAATGGTCCTTTGGTGAGTTTACTGTGAGAAGTCAATGCCCTCAGAAGGTCCACACTGACTGACTACCCCCTGGTGCACCAGCCTTCTGACTACTACTGACCAATTCCTCTAACCTCCAACTAGAAGCTATGGCCCCACGCCAGCATCGTGATAGGCGCAGTCTTGCACTCCTAAACCAGGAGGGATGCCTTGCTGCAGGCAGAAAAACCTGCCTCCCTCCTTGGGAAAAGGGGCATAGGAAGGACCAAGAAGGTCTCTGCTGTCTCCCTATGTCGGACAGGCTGCCCACTCGCATGCTTTCAGTGAAGCTTTCAGATGATTACAAGCCTCCTTGAGGAGGAGCAATGATTTCCATCAAAGGCCAGCACAGTTTTAAACCTGAGCAGCCTCTCGTAGGGAGTTTTCTGCTGTAATCCATACAAAGATTAAACTCTGCCAAGTGGAAGAGTTGCACACCAAAGCTCTTTCTGCATGAGGCTGTTGACCACTGAGCTGATATATTGAGGTCAGAGGCTCATCTGTGCCAACACACTTCTTCAGGGACATAAGCGTGGCTTTCGTGCGTATATACATACGACTGTTATCCAATGAGGCAGGGGCAACCAGTTTAACTACAAGAAGTTAACATTCAGCCCTTAGGGTGCACCAAAACTCCTGGGTTCCTGCAGAAGCAGGATCAACAACAGCAAACATCTAGAGAAAATATTTACCAGCCTCTGCCATGTGCTGGCTTTTTTGGAGAGGTTGTTTTTTGAGTGCAAGGCTAAGAAAAAACAGTGTTGGCTCTTGTTTAAAAATAGACTTGTTTGGCATGGACTGAGTTTGGAGAAGATGGGGAAAGGAAAGCACAACACGGAGCTGCAAAGACACCAGCGGCAAGCCATGAGCCCTGGCCTTTGCAGAGCTCCTGGTGGCTGTCTTAAAATTGGAGCACTTCTCACCAGATAATGTGTCTCAGAAGAGATGAGTTTCCTGAAAAGCACTGCCAACACACGGTTAAAAGCTCAGTTCATACAAGCAGCGACACAAATCCGCTTCTGGGTTTTGAGCTGAATATTCAATGCTTTCCATGTTTGCTCACTCACAGGTTATCTGGGCTGCACAATCAGCAAAACTCCCATAAAAACACTCGCTGGGGCTCAGCTACAAGGCAGTCTGTAATGGAGCTGTTCTAGAGAAAAACATAAGTGTTATCGCGCATGGGGCTGTCCCAATACAATTAGTCATACTTGATGGAGAGATATGCACCCTTGCAGGGCTCTTACCACCTTTTCAACAGATGAAGTCAAAATGAAAACATCCTAACTATCAACAACCAACTTGAAAGCTGAATCATGAATCCCAAAAGCAGCCTCAATGCTACAAAGAGATGTCTTCTCCACAGAAGCAGACAGCCGGGTTCCCTCCATCTGTCCTCCGTTTCTTCTTCCCGTATAATTTCCTGATGTTACCCAGTGAAATAACATTTCTTCTTTCACCTCCCCACTCAAGAGACCATTCACTGCTCTGGCTGAGGGGTGCTGTGGAAAAGAAACTGCACCCAAGGAAAAGGCCAGAGCTTCAATGGTGGGAAACAACAAACTGGTTGTCTCCTGTGCATGACCTTGGACAAGTTCCCCAATGCCACTTGGCCTCACTTCCCCACTGAAACAGCAACTTCCCCACCACGCTGGGTGACTACCCCTAGGATGTGTGCGATAGGCCTGGGTTACCAGCCTGGGCTTAACACTGATAATAATCAGAAGAGATTGATGGTGTGTCTGAGCTTCCCTCCCATGTCAGCATCTTGTTCAGTAACATGGTGATCTTCAACACAACCCAGACCATGGTTTCATGCAGCACTTCTATACTTGTGTGCTTCACAAATGTCTCTGTTGGTGTCCTAGCTCCAAAGGTTTTGGCAAACATTCCTTACCACAAAAGCATCACTGACAGGCTGGTGGCTCAGGAAATCCACCTTCTCTCTTCACCGCCTGACAGACACAATTTCACAGGACGTTTTTTTGCATTGACAGTAGCGAGCGATAGAGTAGACTGCCAAATGAATGGGAGGAGTTCAGCTCGTGGCTGGTACCAGAGGCAGAACATTGAGATGCAACTCAATTGTTGAACTTCTCCAGCTGGGAGGCTTACCTGGCCAGGAGGCACCACACCGACCTCACAGGGATCCTGTGGTCACTGCCTTCAGGAAGGACATTGGTGCTTGGCAGGTTCTACGCACATGTGCATGACTGGGGGCGAGAGCAGACAGCCGGTGGTTCCTCTTGTTAGCCGTTATGAAATTCACTTGGAAACAAATATATTTTTCAGAGGACTCCTCCCTGGTGCTGACAAGTATTTTGAGATACCATACACACTGCCAGGACTCTTAGCGAGGTGCAAGGGGAAGCACAACCTGCTCCGAGGGGTTGCCGGCAAGGCCAGGAGCTGCCTAGTGGCTCTGCATCCATGGCAGAGATCAATAACCAAAGCCAAATCTTCCAGATTTGGGTAATTCCCAGGCAAGTCTCAGCCAAACCCACACATCTATGCTCACACCAAAGAGCAGAGACACATCAAGAGCCAAGAGCAATTGCAGTAGGTTGCCATGGCAGTGTGCATGGGTGATTTTATCACCCTTATCAGCTGCAACAGCATTTAGGCCCGTTATCAGAGAACACCCGAGTATTTTTTTTAAGGATGCAATAGGTGGGAGAAGCAGAAAATCAGTCAGCCAGAAGCCAGCAGACAGCACACAAAGCAGCAGCCCTTGCTTTGAGCAAGCTGCCTCCTGTGGGCACACGTTTACCCTGCCCTGGGCTCACACTGGAGTCCACAGGTGATGCAGGGCTCCCCAGCAGCCCCCCAGCCCAGGAGAGCTCTTCCCTGCATGGAGGGACACGCAGCCCTCCGGGGAGCACGGCGACAGCGAGCGGAGGGCGTTCGCCTGCGCTCCCTGCAGCGCTGATGGAAGTAGGTCAATCCTTCTGCTTTGCTGAACCTTTTGGCAGGTTGGTGCTGTGTTGCCGTTGTCGCTTGCAGCTTGTCATTTGTGCTGCGCGGCAGCCACGTCGTTCAGAAGTTAACAAATTCAATACATCTAATTAAATCAACCTTGGCATCCATTCAAAACCCATCTCACTGCCTTTTTTTTTTTTTTCTTTTTTTTCCCCGCTTTTTATTCCCTGCTGTTGGTGGTGAAGAGACAAACCAGAGGAGAGATGCAATAGTGGGTTGCTAAGGGGCGAGACGGTTTTCATCTCTTGGCTATTTCCCTGCTGCTCTCCTGTCATTGCAGAGATGCTTTGTTCTCCTTGAGGGAACGCAACAAACCCACGTGGCATCACTCCTTACACCCCTTCCCTCCTCCCCCACCCCAGACAAAATAACCTTTTCCATCTTCTTGCAGGCTTTGCAAACAGAGTCTAACACACACTGGTGACCTTTTGGCTCCTCTGCTGACACTCGCCACACAGAACGCAGGCTTGGAAAGCCAGCCAAGCTGGCATGGCTGGCAAAAGGAAGGCATATCAAAGCATGGCTTGCAGCACCTGGGCTGGGCTGGACATGCTGTAAGGTGTGAGCACCACCTTCCACCATCAGCCTGAGCAAAGCCAGAAAGCAGCGGGGAGGCCACCAGAGATGGCTCACCCCAGCCAGGGTCTCCTCCGGCTGCTCTCCCATGCAGCTCCCAAGCTCCTCCTTACACTGCTTGATGGATGTGGTCATGAACATGGGCTCACACCAGAGAAGCAATCCAAGACATGCTAGCGGATGGCCACAGAGCTCTTGAAAAGCACCACAGGATGTGGAGCTGCCATTCAGACAGCACCCTCGGTGACACAGGGAGATACCAGCAAGCTGCCCATACCTGTCATCTTCTGCAGCCCAATGCGGACACTGGGACCACCATGTCCAGCCTCTCCTGCCTCTTCGCTGTGGCAGATCCTTCCTCCTCCACTACCTCTTCCACTTCTGCCATGTCCTCCCTATTCTGAGACCACTGCCTGGAAGGCAGGAACGGTGGCACAGCCTGCTGCCCTTCTGTGCCGTGACTCACAGATGCCAGCAAAACCGCCACTCCTGGCTGTGGGAGTTTAATTGAAGGCACCTCGATCATCCCAGAAGAGCACACCTCTGATCCTTGGTGCAAATTTGCTGTCTTTTCCATATCCTTCAGGTATTCCATAGCATTGCTGGGCTGGGGAACCAGGGCTAAGGAATTTGCCAGGTGCCAGCAGACCAAGGCTATGTTGTTTCCTCCAACCAAGTACTGTTTCCTCCTTAGCTTGATACTGAAGATCTCTCTGGCAAGGAGAGAAGAGGGTTATATCTGGATGGCAGCACTTTGCTCAGCAAATTCATCTACAGTCTGTTCCTTGCTATTACCTCAGAGCCATCCTTGACCTCCCTGCTCAAAAAGCAGTTGTTTACCTTCCCATATCTGCACTATTTCCTCTCCTTTAGCCCATCCTCCCTCGAAATAATTCCTAAAATATTCAATCCTAGGCAGCTCTTCCTCCAGACTCCTGAAACAATGCCGTGCTGTGGTGTTATTGCTCGCCAGCAGAAGTGGGTGCTTTGGAAGATCTCCGGCTCCTCGCGCCGCAGCTGCAGCAGTTAGGGGCTGCTCTCCTTCACACAAAACCTACTGCTCATCCTTTTCTCAGCACTATGAAAGCAGTCTGAAAAGCCAAGCACTTTAAACTCCTCTGGGATGAAAGGCACCAGAAAAGTGTAAAATACCCCTCTCCCCCATGGCAGCAGATGTTACAAAAGTTTCTCCGTGAGCGCAGGAATTCATTTCTCTGTAAGCAAGCTCCCTCTCCCCACACAGTAATGACAATGTGTGATGCTCTGCCCAGATGCTCTGCCCAGCTCGGGGCCAGCTCTCCCCTCTGCCCCCTCCCTCGCCTTTTGCATGTGGGCCATGCACGCCCCAGGCTGCACACCAGTAGAGAAATACTTCTGGGTCAAAGGAAAGAAATGGGGAGTAGAGGATACCGATTCAGGGCAATTACCCTGGCTGCTGTGAATCAGCACGCCTTCCCTGACACCACCACTGCCAGAGCCTCTCCCATTCGCTGACCTGCTCTGTGAAAAATACATTTGCATTTTAATTTACATTTCCTTAACACTGATCAGGTATGAGCAGGGCATTTACCTACCCTATTTACCTACCCTCCGTACTGCAGAAGCCTGTCCCAGCAGTACAGGAATGCAGAGGAAGAGGCAGCCTTGGAGGAGATGCTGGTGACCGCAAGAGTTGACAGACAGCAGAAAGACCAAATACCACATGGCACTACATTTCAAGCAGTGGTCCCTCACACTGCCAGATTTAGTGGCAACCCTCCATTGCACAGCCAAGGGGAGTGAGAGAATCTGGTGGATTTAGCACCGGGGTGGATGGGAACTGCTGTAACTTTCAAACTCAGAAAGAGATAGAAGGTGGTTTGTTGAGGGGTACAAAAGTTCATACGAGCAGTCACAAGAGATGGACATCTTTCCTGCAACCCTTCAGGCAGGCCCTATCTGGAGGAAGACCGCAATTATGCGGGTAAGGTCACATATTTCGGCTTGCCTGCTTTCCCTCACCCTGTCGAAGGGCTGCAATAACCATCTTCTGGTGGAAGCTCCTTGTGAAATGACCCAGCAGGGGACATGCCCAGGGTCCTCCTTGCTGGGCCACATGCCTGTGGTGGAACCACAGCAGAGACTCCAGTTTCCTGCTGCAAGCCCCTGGCACACTGGGTCAAGTGCTGCCTCCAGCAAGCCACATGGCTGCAACCATGACAGGGGGCACGGAGAGGGGAAGGAGCTACGGCTCCTGTTGCAAAAATGGAGAAGGAGCTGATTCCAGGTGTTCTGCACCCAGACAACAACCTTCTCTCTGTTCTCCTCCTTCCCTCTACCTGCCACCATCTCTGGCAGCAAGGAGCCCGTTCAGCTGCTCCTTTGCTGAGGTATCACAGGGTATCCACTAAGCACACAGCAAATGCCAGGGCCAATGGGGTTCTGGCCTCTTTGCAGGGAGTTTTGCGGTTGGCTTTCTCCAGAGGATGAGGTGGTATAGGGAAGTCCCATCTCCACATTGTACATCATTGCTCCTGTCAGAAAGGACACAGTTTACAGTGATGGGATCTGGATTGCTGAAAGACATCCAGTTCATACTTCTACAGCAGGGACCTAGGAGTGGCTGGAGCACACACAGGGCAGCAGCGATTCGCACTTCCAGGGTGAGAAAGAAACCAGATGCCTTTGGCACTAACAAACACACACTGCGTGTCTGTGACTGCATGTGGCATAGTGTCCTCAGAGAAACAGCTCAGCATCCCCTTCACACTCAACTGTTTTCTCCTTGCACAAACATCTGATGCAAGCAAGCCAAAAATATAAACTAATTATAATGCATTTGCTTTTTTATGTCACCGAGGCATATAAGGGGCCAAACAGTAGAACAAGTGAACAATCCCTGTGCCCCTGGCACAAACAGAACCAGCAAGGGAGGGTCACCACCACTTCAGCAGCAATTTCTCTACCTTGCATCTTCCTCTCGCCCATTCTAGGTGACAGGTCTAAAGTAATGTATTGTCAAAGATGGGAGAAAAAAGCCCAGAGGACTGATGTTCCCAGTGCCCCCGGATCCTGTGCACACTTTCAGCTCTTCTAGGTACTACAGAGCAACAAACACCAGCCTGCTCTGGGGCTGGCCTGCGTCTCATCAGAGCTACTTCCAACCCCAACTCAGCCAGAACCCCCCACGTGGGCTCCCTACCCTTCCTGGCTTCTTAAAACAAGATCCTCTTCATGTCCACAAGCCCAGCCTACCATGCCCACCGATGTCTACAAAGCACTCCGATAACTAAGCAGCGCGGGCCAGCCCGCCAGTGATTCAGCCAGCCCCAGGCCAATGGCTGGGACGTTTCACACCGCCGCTGTCACCGCCACCAACGTCTCCATCGCCGGCAGGAGCCCTGCGGGGCCGCGACAGGAAACCGGGTCTTAATCACCATCTCACTTTTCATTCCCCACTTTAGTTCTGCTATTTTAGCAGCTGCTGCAAGCTGGCTCCACACTTTCAGATGAGCAACCGTTAGGGTACAGGGTTTAGCTCAACTGTTTTCAGGCTGCAACTCCGAATGCAAAGAAAAATGTGAAGCTAGGGGAGGCTGGGGGTTAGAAATCAGGCAGCGATCAAGGCTTTAAGACACAACCAAGCCAGCAGCAGCCTCCTGCCCAGGTTGACATTGCCTGCACTACCTGGGACAGGCAGCCAGCCTGGTGAGTCCATACAGGCACGACGCTGGCACTGGGTGGACCTACTGGCCTGGGCTGCTGCCCACTTGGGACAGTTGTGCAACATGGTCTGATGCAGATGCATCTCCAGGTGCTTCCCCTTCTCCTTGTTCATGATACATCTATAGATCTGTGGCAATACCAGGGACAGGCTTATCAGCTAACTGCTCAGCCTCTGTGGCAGCCAGGGAAAATTCCCCTTGCAGGGGGGAAGTCTACTGCCACTGTAACCTGTGCAGATGGCAGAGCCAGCCCCTGTACACCTGCATCAGGGACCATCTACAAGGGAGAGAGGGTGCTGTGACCCTGAAAGGTACATGACCTGAGCTCACTGGCACAACCTTCCCCATGTACTGTCACAAGACTGCTCACCAAGTGCTCATCAACCCATGCTCATGTGGCCCGTGGACCTCCAGAGGCACCAGCCAGCCCAAGAAAACAGGAGGTTGGATTTTGTGCCCAACTTAGTCGCTTTCTCCTTTTGCAGCCCCTCAGCCTAGGCATAATGGCAGGTAATGAGAAAGCAACCCCAAATCTCTCCAGTCCTGAGCATCCAGACTGGTGCAGGTAACTACTGGAGACAACAAACCACCTGTGCAATTCCATGGATGCACACACATGTGCTGTGATAGGTCCCCACCATGTCCTGAGGGACAAGGGGACATTTGTAACCCACATGCCCAATAGCTCACTTCATCCCTCCCATGTCTCCCCTGCTACACGATGCCCACGGCTTGGTGTGCAGCCCAGCAAGCCCTGCTCCCTGTCCTCATCGGTCTTCCTGGCACAAAGCAGGCTTGATGGCACATTATCAGGAAGGCACAAATTGCCCCTGCCCAGCCCCTGAAGCATCCTCACTCAAATAAACACCACACTGCATCCCAGGACAGGCTCCTGTGCATGGGGGATAGAGAGAATGCTGGTAAAAATGGGAGGAAAGAGCTGTTTTTTACAGCAGGACAGGGTTCCTGGCTGAGTCCGATGCAGGATGAAACCTTCCCCACCTCTTCCATAACAGTGACCCTAAGCCAATACTTCTGCTGCAGCAGGAGGACATAATTTGCTTATTTTCCCCGCTTCTGACCCCCCTGATCCCAGCTACTGCCTTCCACTGTGCCAACTGTCCTCGCAGTGTGAAGAATTCGCTATGGGTGAGCAGAGCCCAAGGAAAGGATGCCTTTCCCCCACATTTCAAGGTGGCAGCGTTAAGCGGAATTCTCTGGGACTCCCCAGTTTCGCAGTGCCACAGCCATCAGATATACAGAATTATCATCAGAAAAAAACAATGGTGTTGGCCCAGCACGTGAAGGGCCTTGGCTTCCCAGGAAGGAATGACCAAAGTGGCAGGTCTTACAAGGATGGCAACACAAAAGTGAGTCCCATAGCTGGCACCTCTGTTTTTCCTCTCCCTCCTCCCTACTTCGGGAAACCACCACACAGGAAAACAAAAATCACAGAATGACAGAATTATGTCGGTTGGAAGGGAGCTTCAAAGACCATCTAGTCCAACCTCCCTGCCACGGGCAGGGACACCTTCCACTAGACCTGGTTGCTCAGAACCCCATCGAACCTGGCTTTGAACACTTCCAGGGATGGAGCATTCAAAACTTCTCTGGGCAACCTGGTCCAGCGCCTCACCACCCTCATCATACAAAATTTCTTCCTTATGTCCAGCCTAAATCTATCCTCTTTCAGTATAAACCGGTGCCCCCCACTCTGTCACTACAAGCTTTGGTAAAATGTCTCCATCTGTCTTATACGCTCTCTGCTATACATTGAAAGGCCACAATAAGGTCTCCTGAAGCCTTCTTTTATCCAGGCTGAACAACCCCAACTATCTCAGCCTTCCTTCATATAATCACAACCCACAGGACCCAGAAACCTTGACAAACCTCCAGGCAAACAAATCACCAAACACCCCTCTCCAACACAGTGCCCAGAATCCCAGCAGCCGATAAAACTCCTCTCTGTTCACTGTCACTACCAAGACACAGGCACTGCAGAGACTGATGCTTCCCTCCCACTCACACGTGGATGTTGCCATCAGAACCTGATGCCGCAATGCCTCATTTGGCAAACCCAGCTCCTCCAGGAGGGAATGGGAAATATGATCAGAGGAGCTGGCGACCTCGCCCTCGGTGAACAAACACTGAATCGATCTGCAAGACACAACCTCAGAACATCCTCTCAACACGCTCCTTCACTGTCATGAGTGTCCTGAAGTTCATAAGGCCCCTTCCATGGTGATTGATAGTGGGGAAGGCAACAAGCATTTCTATGTCACGTTGATAGCAGCACAGCAACACCCTAGAGAGACCATAAGGAGAAGGAGCAGAAGTGACAACAGGGTTTTCATGACTGCCCTAGTGCCTAGAGGATGACGTGTGCCAGGGTGAGATGCCAGGGCAGACTTTAAACCTGTCACTTTCCTTTGATTTAAGTGTCAAATATTCATCTGCTGGCTTCCCATCAGCTGCAAGGTTTTCCCCTAAAGCCATCATGCAAAGCCGACGCTGTTTAAATTTAAACTTCAGATATCTGCTTCTTAGATGGCCACCAAATAGCGTATACATGATAGACCACTACAGTTTCATCAGAGCATCTTGTGACACTTGACATGGTGAAACACCTGGGGATCTCTTCTGCATAACTTAGGTACTAGCACCAAAAAGGCCAGTCTTAAAATTATGG
Organism: Falco biarmicus; assembly: GCF_023638135.1. Taxonomy (NCBI): domain Eukaryota; kingdom Metazoa; phylum Chordata; class Aves; order Falconiformes; family Falconidae; genus Falco; species Falco biarmicus. The sequence continues at coordinate 16,510,219 of NC_079290.1, forward strand.
AACCCTTGAGCCAAGACCCAAAGCAACCTTTGCCACAAAACTAATTAAATCTTTGGGAAAGAGGATAGTATTTACCTCCTGCCTTCCCCATTCTGCTTCAAGCAACGTTATTCCTGCAAAGCTCCCACGTGGTCCTTGTGCCATTACCTCCACGCATCACAGCTGCAATGGGTGCGGAGCCTGCGGGTGACACAGCCACTGCCAAATCGCCAGTAACCTATAGGCATTTTCCCTTCTCCAAGCTGGCCTCGATCTGACCACCTTCTCTGTCAGAAATGCATGGAAATCATCTCTTGCTGCAAGATGGGCTCACAAAACTTGCTTTAAAAATCCCCCCCAAACAGCCCGCCTGGGCCATGAACATTGCTATAGCAGGCGTAGGATTCATCTCACCTACCCTATAGCCACGTAAACCATACATATCTAGTCTAAGCAAGCTGGCTAGGGGCACACCGCACCTGATCAAAGAAAGGTGTTTGCAGTGTTGGCGTCTGCATCTGAACAAGTCGGCATAGGGTGCTTTTGCAGTTGGTAAAGGGTCTGCCACACAGTCAGGGAAGATGAAGGTGCAATTAATTTCATTTCTCAGATCCATCTCACCTTAAATCCCATGGACAATGCTGACTAGGTCTCTACTGACCACAACAGAAACCAAACGCTGCACTGCTGACCTACGTGGGGTGGGGGGAGTGCCATGCAATGACTCCCACCTTGCCAACTGGTCAAACGAAAAGAAGCAGAAATTTCCAGTAGGCAAAACCGCTCTCAAAGCCTAACTTCAGCATCTGAGATGTTGCTACCTCCACCCCAGTGTGCTTCCAGCAGTTAATCCTCCATCCCTCTAGCAAGGGAGACAAAATAGATATGCCACATTTTGGTTTCCCCACCTTGTGCTCCAGCTCTTCCAAGTAAGTGAAGACAGTTTTGTGCTCATATAACACAATGGATGAAGTGCAGATATACATCTAGCCCATTCCATAGCCCTGCCTCTGTGGGTAGCTACTTCTGGCAACAGGGCAGGCGGGAACATGCGAACACTGAGCATTCATCTCAAATGGCTCCATCGGGATTCATTTCACCTGAGGATGGTTATCAGAGCATGCAGATTTCAGTGGTACATTCAGCACAGCTGTATTAACACATCTCAGTAAAACACCCTGAGACTCCAAGACAGAAAATGCTGCATGGGCAGCTAATTTCCTCCTAATAGCCCATTTACCTCTGGCAGAAGTTAAGAGACTGCAAGTGTTTCATGAGCCGTTCGCAGGAACATTTGTAGGCATTACTGAGTAACTCAGGAACTTAATTATCTCTTTTAAAATGACCTGTGTGATTTAAAAACCTATTTGGACTTCAGGTGCCCTGGGATCTGTAATCCCCAATCTAGTTGCTCAGATGGCACAATCTTGAAGTTACCATGCAGGCCACTCACATTGCTCTAAATTGTTCTACCTGCCCATCAAACCCAGAAACATGCCCTGAAATCCAGCTTCCCAAACAGAGAAGTTAAACCCCAGCAACCAGCTCCTTATCCACTACCTGCCTGAGCTTCCCAAATGACAACAGAAGTATGCATCCTCTCTGCTGGGGGAACTTTCAGCATAAACGCACGCCTGAGCACCTTTAGACATAAAATATATATGTTTAGGGAAGTTATTAAGCTTCTCGGAAACTTTTGCAATCTTATTTACAAGGCTCAGCAGCAGTTTTTAGAGTCCACTGGCAGTTCACAGCTTCAACCAAAAGATACACCACGCACGAGCCCTCTTACTAATAATGGCCCGTGGGGCTGGAAAGCCCCTGTGCATCTCTCAGCCCCATGCTACAGCGAGGTGACATGCCTGGGTGCTCGATTTGAATACGTATGGCTGAGGCCACCCACGGGCAAGCACCAGATCCTGCCTCTGAGCTGCAATCCTGACCCCAGAGACGCAAGGTGAGCATGGCAGGGGCCGGTGTCTTCATTTCTCTACCCTAAAAGTATTTCCACCAAGCAATGGTTAAGAGCATTCACTAGAGTTCTGGGTCTTTTTCAAGTGTGTTATTGTAGGAGAACATGCCCAAAGTGGATGAACATGCTGGTAAAACCCCTGATACCCCTGCCCTTGTGTTCACTGGCTGATGCTACAGGACCCAAGAGCCAAACCTCCATCCCCTGCCCAAAGGGCAACACCAGATTATCACTCAGAACAGTTTAGTCCTGAGTTCAGTTCCTGGCGTGCGATTATCTGATACAGAGTCTAAAGGGAGAAGGCCTTAAAGGCATTTTCTACTTTACTACACAGGGACCTAATTAAGCCCCTGTTATAAGACATCACACGCAAGGGGTTCTGCTACAACAGTTCCTGGAGCCAGATGCAATGTAGTTTATTTTTATAGCACAAGCAGGACATAGTTCTTTACTGCAGAGTGGCACCACAGCCTGAAGAACATATGATCCCATATAGACGCCAGCACAAAACGCCTTGCAAAGGCACATCAGTTCTTCAAATGAGCATAGCAAAGCATCAAAATCATAGATCCACAAAATGGCTCGGGTTGGAAGGGACTTTCAAAGACCATCTAAGTCCAACCTCCCTGCCATAGGCAGGGACATCCTCCACTAGACCAGGTTGCTCAAAGTCCCATCCAACCACACCTCAAACACTTCTAGGGACGGCGCATCTACAACGTTTCCGGGCAACGTGTTCCAGTGTCTCATCACCCTCACAGTAAATGCAGAGACCCAAATCACATGCTCAGGACACAAGCACTGATTCTCAAGCCAGATTTCTCTTCTGTATTAATGCACTGGGGCTCTGGTTCATGTTTGCTGAGAAATCAAGTGCAGCACCTAACATGCCTCCGCTGCCCCGCTGGCAGCTCCTGCCCCAGGCTGGTACTGGCGAAAGGATGTGCTGCTCATGACACAGATATTCAACATCATGGTCCAGCACCTTAGTGGAAACCAAACATCTTCAGCAGTTTAAGCCATGCCATGAACCTCAGGCGACGCCCAAGTGTGTGGTCCAGCTGGCGCACCGGCCGTCCCAATTGACACTGCATACAGGAACATCGGGCAGAGCCACGCACACTGCCACCCCTGGCACATCCCTCGCTGCAATGCCCCCTCTCAAAATGTCTCCTTTTGACTCCAAATTCTTCTTGTTCCTGTACGGCCCTTTGCACCCCTCCAAGCTACCTATCCACATCCAGCTAAAGCCACCTCAGCCACCTGCCAACCCACTCGGGTCAACATCTCCCCAGCAACTCCTGCTGTCCCATACATCCCTCCCACCTTCACAGCTCAGCTCCTTCTGCATCTCCCCCAAAGACAGGTTCCTCCCCCTTGCTCATGACTCAAATCTCATCACCTCTTGCTCACACAGCCTTAATGCCAGTGGTTATGGAAGCAGAGGGAGGTTCAGGCACACACTCTTGGGTAGCCTGCACATTTGTCCCCAGATTCCAGTTGGTTTCATGAAGTTTCACTGGTTACATCACTCAGTGCTGTTAAGTCAACAGTTGTTGGTTTTTTACGTTACTGCAGCCAGTGGTTTGCCCTTAAAGGCTCAAAATTAACACACTGCAACAGCAGTTGCCTTACCTGTTTCTCCACCTTCTGGTTTGTCGCACTGGAGAAGGGGGGTAATGTCTCTGGAACGAAAACAAAAACAAAACCCACAAAGAATCGAAGAAAGCCACTAACAGCATCTATTAAAAAGACAAAAATTCCATGTTGTCCTGGAGAATATCTACAAAGCTGCAGCCTTTCAACACCAGCTTTTACTTCAAAGTGACATCTCGAAGTGTGGCTTGAAATGACACGAGCTGCCCCATACATTGTACGCCACCAAGGGAAGCAAAACCTCTTCTGTGAACCCTTTAGATGGACAAAGCAAGGGGAAAAAGGTGCCAGAGACCCAAAGCACATTCATGGAAAAGTACGGATGGTGGAATTAAGGTTCCTGGCTCTAGGCATCATGCTACAGCTGTTACAAAACAGCATATTCATCTCAGCTGCATAGCTATCAATACTGTGTGCATGAGTCATCTGTAATACTTATCTAATGGTGAGTAAGCTGCTCCCGCCGGTCATACCTTCCAGATAAATCTGTATAGAAAACAAGAGGGGAAAAAACCTATCAGAACATCAAAGATATAAAAGGAAGGGGATAGTAGCTGGGCAGCAAGACAGCACCCGAAGTGGCAGAGGGAAAGCTGGCTTGGGGGTCATCAGATGAAATGCGCACCAGGAGGAGCAAGACAACTATAAGGGTCCATACGGAGAATGAGTAATGTATCACTAACCCAATCATAACAAGACCCTTCCCGCTGGCAGCAAACACCTATGGCAGAGGAGGTATATGACACAGATTTTGGGATTGAGGTGCAAATTTGGAGAAGATACGGCAGTTTAGCGGTTTATGCTCATTGTTTCCTCTCCACAAGCAATGCTTTGCAGTGGGTGCGGGTCCAAGCCAGGACCCAGCGCCTCGGAAATTGCTGCTTGGAGCTGGTGTCTGTAAAATCCCAAACAGCAGGGAAACTCCAGCCTACCCATGCACTGGGTGCAAAAGGATCCTGAACATGAGGGATGCTTCCTCCCCTAACCTTGTTTTTAGTAAAGCTCAGCATCTAAATTGCAAATAATGTAAAGATGCAATTAATGAAAGAAAAAGACAAAGCCACCTTGTTTCAAATCTGTTTGATGCAGGCAACCCTGAATGACCGTGCTTGCTCTTTCACACCCAGCCATCCCTGAACTTTGTGTCCACTGCCTGCTTGGGCCTCGGCAGGCTCTGGTGAGCCACAAAAGCCGAGGCCAAGCCTTAAGAAGACTTTCTCAAGAGAGAAATCGATGCTGGGGAGGCAGGGGAAATACCCTAAGGGTCTCCCAAGGGGGCTGAGTCATCACATGGGTGTTTCACGGAGATTTTGGAGGGGTAACTGGGGAGTGGGGGCGGAGAGGGAGAAAACTCCAAACACCTACCCAGCTTCACACAGCAGAAAGGAAGAGAAAACCCCGGGTATGAATCACCCTGCCCCAACATCTCAGAGCCACCAAAGCAGTTCACACAGGCTGCCACGAAGGCTCCCGCCAGCACAGAGGAGCCCATCTGCTGTCCTTGCAGCCTGGCTGTGGGGCAAGAAGCTTCAAGGGTGGGCACAACGCTTCTGTAGGCTTGCCTGTATGCAGGCAGCAGCTGTGGGGACTAGTCCAGATCCACCAAACCCTGAAACCTCCATAGCTAAGTGTGAAGTCCAAGGTGGCCACCTCCTACCTGGGAGGGACTGGAAAACAAAAGCTCTGTCATGGCTAGCAGAGCATTTAATAGAATCACAGAATGGTTTGGGTTGGAAGGGACTTTCAAAGATCATCTTATCCAAACCCAATGCCATGGGCAGGGACATCTTTCACTAGGTCAGGTTGCTCTAAGCCCCATACAACCTGGCCTTGCTGCTTGAGATGGGGCACGCACAGCTTCATTGGGCAACCTGTTCCAGTTTCTCACCACCCTCACTGTAAAAAGTTTCTTCCTCATGTCCAAACTAAAGCTATGCTTTTCCCAGTTCAAAACTGTTGCCCCTTGTCCTGTCACTGTATGGCCCTACTAAGTCTGTCCCTATATTTCTTATAATCCCCCCTGAAGTACTGAAAGGCTGTAACAAGGTCTTCCTGGAGCCTTCTCTTTTTCTAGTCCAAGCAACCCCAACTCTCTCAGCCTTTCCTCACAGGAAAGATGTTGCAGCCCTCTGATCATTTTCGTGGCCCTCCTCTGGACTCGCTCCAACAGGTCCCTGTCCTTCTTGTACTGGGGACCTCACTTCTGGGGCAGCTTCTCACGACACCCCCCATCACTGCTCAGGGCTACCTCTGCGTTACCTGCCCTGCGGACAGCGGCTCTTGTAAGGCAAGCGCAGGAACGGACACCGTCAAGAGCAAGCTTGACTGTGGGGTTTTTTCTTATGGGTTAAATTTTGCTCAAGTCAGTGTTTCAACCCAGGTCACTGCAGGGTCCTGTGAACCTTAGCACCAACACCAGGGATGGGCTGGAAACCAGTCTGGAGAGGAAAGTCAGAGGGATCAACCTCTCTGGCATCAGCACACTCATGCCAGATGAAAAAGGTGTCATCACCATGGCCTCAGTCTGTCCCTCTCAGCACCTACCCATCAACCTCAGAATAAAACCAATTCCACCACCTGAGCACAGGCTGTGTACGGGGACAGCCATTCAAAAACCAAACCAGGCCAACATAGTCTCTCCTGAATCCTCAAACTCATTTCCATTATATACATTTTTATACATTTTCTTGTCTTCTTTTTTTTTTGTTTTGGTTTTTTTTGAGGTTGGTTTTTTTTTTTTCATAGAATTGAGAAGAGCCTCCCTGGAGCCCAAACTCCATCTGCATCTGCCTCAGGCAAACACATAATCCTGGCCAGAAACAAACCAAACACCTGGCTTCCACCATTCTTATTAAAAAGTTTCTCCAAAACCTCTCTTCTGACACGATTAGAAACTTTCTTCTCATTTCCAGCCTAAGCACAGTCATGCCAGGTGAGATCCATTCACTCCTGAACCAACAGCTCCTTCTGCTTCAGCAGGTCATCACCTCCCTGATACACGTTGACCGTGCTGCTCCAGGCTGTCCCCTCCCAGTCCTTCCCGTCCACCTCTTCCCATCTGAATTTATCTGGAGGACACAACAACTGGACCCAGTCAACAGCCTATCTCAGGAATGTGACCTGTCCTCTAGGAAACCTCTGCTGCTTTTCTAGGTACACATCTGTTCCGAGATCTTTCTAGTAGAGTCTTAACTCTGGTTTTAGGTCTTGGTATTTTTTTCTTTCTTTTTTGAGCTGTATGATCAAAACTGCACATGCCTATTAAATGCCTAAATATACATTTCATAGGAAATCAGCATACAGGGGAAGAGGGGGAAAAACCGCCACATCTTAGTGTTAAGATGCAAATAAAGCACTGGGTAGGAATTGAACTGGCCACAGCTGTAATCTGGCCCTTGCAGTACTTTTGCAGCACGTGTGATACAAAATTAGACAGAGATTAGGAGATTCCTTCAAAAGAATAATTCTTCCAGCTATAAATAACTTCTGAAAAAAAAAAAAAAAAAAAAAAGGCCTTCATTCAGCCAAATTGGCTGAAAACCTGATATAACACAGCATTTAGCCTAGCCAGTTCTGCAGGGAGGAAAAAAAAAAATAAGAAAAAAAAGAAAAAAAGGAATCAATAATTATCTATGTAGCAACCTACTGCAGCTCTACACATTTCTATCGGTAAATAAATGTAGTTGTATTACAAGGATTGCCCATCTGTATTACGATACAAAGGCAAACAAATGCACACCACCAGCTTCGGACCAAGGCTGTGGAATTTACAGAAGCAAGGAAAAATCAACAGGGGCTTTGCCTGAATAAAGACCGCTCGTTTAAGCATACACGGCTTGCGCCAATGTTCAGTGAACCAGCTTGGCTTGCATGCGTGTGTGCACAGTTAAAGATAACCATCTCGATATATTTATATCAAAGAGTGAGAGAAAAAATCTCGCATGCAAAACATGGTGACGTTCACACAGATCTTGCAGATCTGGAGGCAAGCGAGCAGTGCTCTCACAAGAGGTCATGGCTCTGGAGTTGATAACCCCTCTGACGTGGGCGTTTTCTGAAAGGTGAGTTCATTTAGCTGCCCCTACAATTTCTGCTCTACACACTGTTGATGCAGAAGTCACACGGCAAGCATGCAATAAGGTGACAAAGCACTGCAGTCATCCAGCTCCTTGTTTTCCACAAGCTGGAGAATACTTTTGCGTTCCTTATTTTAGGCTTGGAAGTTTGGAGACTGGATTCTTAAGAAAAATGTGTAAAACCAGTCTGTTCTCCTTAACCACTAATGTGTCCATTTGCTTAGATAGCACCTTTACCCTGGCACTGGTGAAGCGTTTGGATTTTTTATGGAGCAAAATCGCAACCACCGGTGGCACGTAAGAGAACTGCCGCTAAGCATCACCTCTACAGTCAATCTGCTTCTGGATTTGCATCTGGTTTGGTCACTCCAGCTTCATCTGACTTTTGAAATGCACCTCCCAATCCCTACAGTAACTACAAATTCTCGTTGTACGCTGGGGCGTAAGGTACGCTGGGGCGTAAGTATAGCCGTCATCTAAGACGTTTGCAGCCATTAATTAAATTTCTGTCTCTAGGTAATGAGAGATGCTATCTCTCTTCGAAAGCAGCAGCCTTGACTCAGCATACGGTGGAGAGGGAGAGCCTTCACTTTCTTCAAAGGTCAGCAAAGTAACGCCCCGGAAACCCCGAGTAGTAACACCTCGTCCTTAACCAAGGTACAAGAGCTGTATTTAGGCAGCTGCCTGATCACAAGGGCTATAAGGACACGTGTCTTCTCAACAACAACCAACTTGAAATACGGATACCTTTTATTAGCCACCCTCATATTTAGCTTTGCTCGGAAAAGCGTGCTGTTCCGCTGGTGGGACCTGCAGCATATGGAAAAGCGGTTATTAGTGAAGTTAATTACAAACAACATGGCTACTTAAAAGGGCTAAAAATAGCATTGATGTATTAATAGATGGAGCACAAAACTGGGACACAGAAGATGAAGATTCTGATCTTGAGTGCAGCAACATCCGACATGATCTTGGGTAAATCTTTTCATCTGCCTGTTTCGTTTTCACAGTTACAAAGCAGGCAGAAAAATCACTTCTCAGAAGGGTGGCAAAGCTGAATTCCTCAACATCTGGGAGCACCAAGAGGTCTTTTCTTTATCTCCATGCAAGTGGAAAATGCTTCCATGTCAGCTGAACTACGTCCCCAACGATAATTTCATGCCGTTTATGTGGCAACTCAGGTGAGAGTTCCCAGAAAGCTGTAACATTCACCTTCAATAGCTGAGTTCACTAATCGGTGATCAAAGGAGCGCAGGCTTTGGAAATAGTTTCCAGCTGACTTGGAGCTGCTGGAGCAGAGCAGCCAGAGAAGCCCTTGGTGCACCGGCTCGCGCCCAGCGCTGATCTGCAGGCAGGAAGACCATGGCAAAAGAAAGGGGAAACGTCTGACTCATTTACCCCCTGCAAACTTTAGCTAATTTAAAAATCTTATGCTTTGCATCTAGCTAATGGTCAGAGACACACAGACTTATAAAGACATTATCAAACCCTCTGCCTCCTCACCAGACAAGCACGGTCCCAGCCCAGCGCCTGAGTGCAGACATGACAAATCAAGCCCTTCCCCAGTCTGCAACCTCTGAGTCAAACTAATTACAAAAGCAAACAAGCCCCCAACTACCCTTCCAGGCTGGACAAATGCCATTGTCATGCTGGAGGACATCTCCTGAACATTGGCCTGGCAGCAGGAGACATCAGCCATGAGAAGGAGGAAAGGACGTGAGGACCCACAGCTCCTCTCCCAAACCCCTGACGCCCCAGACAAGCTCCAACACCCAGCCTTGCAGGGGTACCAAGGCATCCCTGGACCGACTCAATCTGCCATCTCCCCGGCTTCCAGGCTAGTTTTGAAACTTCACAGAGCAGATGGCTACATGCAGGGTAGTCAGATGAGCACAACCTCTGGTCCACCCATGCAAGCTGCAGTTGCGTGGATGCAATCCTGGCTTTGCCTCAGGATGCTGAATAACCCCTCTACATCTATGCCTCTGACGCAGCTGTCTGTACAAATGAATTGAAAAAATTGTCTTTAATGATGATGCAATTGCTGTGCTATAGGAGACCTGCCTCCTAATAATTATAATGCAACACACCTTAACAAGGAAGAAAAGGGAGTGGAAAATTAATGTGTTTCAGCATTTGCAGAAGGCTTCATCTATTTATTTAAAAAACAGGGAGCCTGAGTCTGAAAATGAGACGATGCAGTCCCACAGTAAATGACAGCAGTTATCCTACTTTTGCACTGATGTAGAAGCGGTAAGACTTTGCCCTTGAGTGTTTTTTTACCTTCTGCTCAAGAGTTCAAGATGATTAAAAAAAAAACCCAGCAAAAAAACATAAAAGCCATAAAAGCCACAAACCATACCAGTTTCAATACAAACAAATAAGGATGTTTTCTTTAGACATTTCTATCATGGCAGGAGTGAGATAAGCGGACCTTTCATATGACTATTGTGAAAATAGCTGCAGGAAGATAACAAAAATTGAAGTACATGTTGGCTGTAACTGTCAGCTACTGTCATCTCAGGCTGCATCTGTTCCCACGCTTAATCTCTAAGAAGAGCAAACACAAACACCTAGCAGGACTTCAAAAAGTCAGCATCTATCAGTTGCACAACTGGCTTCCTAACCAGAAGGGATGGAGGGACACCCCGAAGCAGAGGCTGACTCCCAGAGGCAGAATGCTTAGAGGGAATAGATTGGATGGAGGGATGGAGGGGGAAAGGAAGAGACACGGGAAGGAGGAGCAGCAGCCTCCTTCCTCCTCCATGTTTCCTTTCCTCCCCACTCTCATTGCACCAAACTACTCAAGGCTTCTGCTGCTTGCCATGCTTTCTAGCAGACAGAAAGTCCTTTAAAACCACCCACACGAAGTGGCATCTCAGGTGCTCAGAGAAACCCAAAGTTGCTTCAAGAGCCAAGGCTGGCCCAAGACAGGCCAAGCTCCTCACTGAGCTCCAGCGAGCTGGTCCCAGGAGAAGATGCCAAAGGAATGAGGTGCTGGGACATCCTTGGCTGGCAGTGCTTCAAGCCCCAGCTTTACCAGGCAGAACCGAAACTCTTGACTTTGGGTGAGATGTTTGATGGCCCATAGGACTCCGCAGCGGAAAGAGGGATGACCCCTCTCTTCTGTACTTTGTTCATCACAGTTATTCAGCTGTAGGACCGTGGCAGAAGCATGGGGACTGCGTAGCACAGCAGGTCTTTGCTGTTGATGGGGACTCAGAGGTGGCACCCTGCAACTACCAATGGGAATGTGAAAAGGAAGTGGCAGCAAGTTACAGCCCTGGGAAAAAAAGAAAGGACACACTTGGTGCACGCTTCTTTCTTCTTTTTCAAGCAGATGGAACGTTTTCAAACTTCCAACCTTAGTTTTTTGAAAATACCCCTTTATATTGGGATAAACCACTTCATTGAGATGGAGATGCTCTCCAAAGCCAATATCCACTACACCTCTGATGGATCAAAGATTTTTTATGTACTTAAAGGTACAAAAAGATGCTTCGAAGTGCAAAGAATATATGAACTGTCAAAAAAATTGACTTTTTTTTTTCTCTTTTAAACAATCACCTAACTCATAAGCAAAGTCAAATTAAATTAAGAAAAGGAAAACTCTAGCAAGATGTTGGGAAGTATTTAACAACACCATGCATCTTCCTGTCAGGAAAAGCTTCCCATGGGAAGGCTGGCAATGGGGGAGCTCAGTCACCACTGGCTTCCCAGCCCAGAGCTGCACTGCCTAATCTGATGCTGGCAGCATCGTGAGCGGCGGATGCGGTGGGTCCTTCCCAGCTTGCCCGCTGCAGGACAGAGTTCGGCTGACTTCATCGGAAGCGAATCCCCCGCCTTCCCTCTTCCCCCTCCAGCCCCCCATTCATGCTGGGAAGGAGCCTGGCAAACCCTGGGGAGATTACAAGGCAGGGGAAGCAGGAGGTTAAAACACTCTGAGGCCCCTTTCAGTCTAAAAGACAAAAGTAATCGTGAAGCTAAAACAGATGCTTTGCTGAAAATAAAAAGTGGTTTACACAAGTCTCAAAGAGAAGCCAAAAAAAGAAAATACCGTAAAGTCCCAGGAAACTATGAGCATCCTGCTCTTATAAATAATACTTGAGTCTACAATAATATTATTGCAATATTTTGAAATGATGCTGAAAGATTATGCATGTTGTTTGAAGGATAAATTTGAGATGGCACAAAAAGGAGACCATGCTGCTGCATCTGAGTTTAAAAATATATGTGTTTACAATGTACTTCCATGAGTGACACTGGAAAGACTGACAAGACCAGCCACCCAGGCACAGGCACAAGCAATCACCCGTTTAAGTGAGCTCTCAACAGCCAGAGCAAGAGATGCAAGAGCCAGAGCAAGAGAAAGACCATGGAGAGATAAGCAAGAAACACAATTCAGTGTAATTGTGCTCAACTCCCGTCCCACTTGGTGAGGCGACCTGTTTCCTCAGAGACCCAGAAAGGAGCAATAGTCCAAGATAATATTTCTGTAGGTTCACAGACATTTGTCCGTGGTCTTTTATGGTGCTTTGACCCAGCTCACCTGTGTAGGTAAAGGGATGCTCAGGCTCCGGGCTCATCTACTCCTCCACCTTTCTGCTGAATCTGCCACCTCTGAGCCGCAGCAGCTGCCAGCAGTTTCGTGGCACAAGCACGTCTCTGCTGCCGAACGGACTGAAACTGCCATGTCTCTCCCCGTCAGTTAACACGAATGGATCGACTGCAATAGGGGATCACAAGCTGCATGATCTGAAGAATCATAGCGATAGAATGGTTTGGGCTGGAAGGCATCTTAGAAGGTCATCTAGTCCAACACCCTCTCATGGGCAAGGACACCTTCTACTAAATCAGGTTGCTCTAAGCCTTGTCCAACCTGGCCTTGAACACTTCCACTGAGGGGGCATCCACAGCTCCTCTGGGCAAATCTGGTCCAGTGTTTCGCCACCCTCATCTTAAAATGTTTCTTCCTATGTCCAATCTAAACCTCCCCCCTTTCAGTTTAAAACCAATGCACTTTGTTCTGTTGCTATAGGCCCTGGTAAAAGGTCTTTCCCTGTCTTTCTTGTAAGCCTCCTTTAGGTACTGGAAGGCTGCAGTAAAGTCTGCTGGGAGCCTTCTCTTCTCTTCTCTTCTCTTCCTCTTCTCTTCCTCTTCTCTTCCTCTTCTCTTCCTCTTCTCTTCCTCTTCTCTTCCTCTTCTCTTCCTCTTCTCTTCCTCTTCTCTTCCTCTTCTCTTCCTCTTCTCTTCCTCTTCTCTTCCTCTTCTCTTCCTCTTCTCCAACCCCAACTCTCTCAGTCTTTCCTCATCGGAGAGATGCTCCACCAGGACACTAGGGTAGATGAAGGTAGCTCTCCTGGAGGTGAGCCCACCCCTGGAGTTTGGGCTGTATTTATTTTATCTATCTGATGAACACCTTTGGCTGCTTCACTTGCTAACCCACCCTTCTGAATGGCAAAAGGACTCTGCATCATCTTCCCCCAACCTCTGGAGCGACAGGTGAGCCAGTCTGCCAAGCAAGGAAGCAGCACAACTAGCAAGATGTGGCTTTACTTTGTGCTGACTTCCAGAAAGTTTGAAGCACCCGTGCAACTGTCCTGGCAGTTAAAACTCTGCTGTAGCTGCAGGTATGTTCACACTAGACCATGCCTCATGGGTTTTATACTCGATGGCTACTTATATATGCAGAACTCAAAGATGAAGATAAGTCTTCCTACCTACTGCCACCTCAAGCCAGCTGTCACCCCGCTGCCAGTGGAGCTTTCTGCAGACCTCCCTTCGGCACCGACAGGTGATGTTTCATCCCCAAGTTTAAGCCAGACCAGTACAGAAGTGACAGCCCCTTTGTTTAGTTCTTATACAGCCAAAATACCTGCAGCTCAATTACAGCCAAAACCTACTGCCTGGCAAAAAGAGCAGCCAATTCTTTACATGCAGGACATAGTGGCAAACAGTAGAGAAAAGGGAAAAACAGAAGGGGGGTGGGGGTGGGGAGGAGGGATGAGAAAAAAAAAGGAGGGAAAAAATTGAAATAAGGGGGGAAAGAAATCAGATGTGGAGAAAAGGATGGAAAGAATAAAACGACCGGGCAGGGTGACTTTAGTAAGGCTCACGCACCAATCCAGCACTTGCTCACGTGGCATACTGCCCATGAAGAACAGGCACTGCATTAGGTACCAGGTCCCCTGCACACTGCCTGGCCCCAGGCTTTAGCCTTCCTCCTGCACAGACGGCCTCAAGATCATGTTTCGATCCTTATAAATTATTTACATCAGATATGAGGAAGTGGAGACATTAGAGATGGAAAAGATGCACCAACCTATCCCCTGGGGAAGACAGCTAGATCCTCCCCTGTGTCACACGAGCAAAGCAGTGATGCTCTGTCTCTCCTTGGGAAGATGTTTTGCTGCTCAATGCCCTCACCAGGTCGAATTGCTTCATGGTATCTTTGCATAAATTGCATTTGTTTTGACCTCTAACTCCTTCCTCCTGCCATCACCACCTGCCTGCATCCCATGCAGTCCTCTGGAGTTACGCAGCATCACAGTGATACTTCCCCCTTTAAAAATTTTCAGAAGAAATTAATCATTCTGCAAAGCCCAGTGAAAGATATCTTACAGAATACTCCAGAAATCATGTATTCTTTTAAAAAATAAGTATCAGACTAATTTTGAAAACCAAGAACCTTCAATTGGAGGACGTTCAGCTAAAAGTTCGCTCTTCCTGCCTTTGCCTCCCAGAGTGGGAGGGCAATCACTAGTGAGGGATGTGGTCAGCAGAAAAGTATTTCCTGAGCTACGGACCAACTGCTTTGCAAAGTTACTGCTGCAGTACCAAAGGAAATGAGTGACTGCAGTGCAGCTTCATGCTGCATCCCGCAATGCTCAGCCAGCTGGAGTTCATGGGACGGGGCAGCACCCGCTCTCCTGAACGCCTGGCAAAGTTCAGAAAGCACAAAACAACCCTGTCCACATCCCTAGCATCACATTGCAAGAGCTAACTCCCTCCTGACAACTGAGATAGAGTACATAAAAGGGTGTGCCATGCTTTGAACTCCTTGGTAATTCACCTCCTTGCCAGGATTTACGCATTCTTTCTGTTGGCTCCAAGAGTTGTCAATGCTTCCCTCACTGACACAGAGCTTTGTGCAGATGAAAGACTCCTGCTGCAGGTCGTCAAGATTTACTGTAATTTTGGTTCAGATCAGGAAAGCACTTATGCATGAGCTTAAATCACTGCCAAAGTCAAGGGCACTGGGTTGCACGCTCCCATACTCCCAAGCAATCAAGATTAAACACTTTTTTTTGGGGGGGGAGGCGGATAAAAAGGCATGGAGAACCTCAATTAAAGCTTGATGGCAATTACCTATATGAGCTGTTTGTTACTGTAACAAATCAGGTGGGAAGATGATCAAGCATAGTTTGGATGTGAGGACAGAAACTGGATGGGGAAAAGCCTGCACTCAGTTTGCTCAAGCAAGCACAGGGTGCACGACACAGCGTCCGTTCATAGCACCTTCGAAAACGGGCTCTGTTTTCAGGACACCCAAGTGTTTTCAGGACACCAAAGTGACAGAGAAGAGGTTCCCAGTTATTTTTTTACTGAAGATTCACCTTCTAACAGATATTTTCTGACCTGCTTAAAATGACTGGGACCGAGCTCATCTGTTTCTTCCCCAGGGTGTACTGCATTTCTGCTGGCTTGTCCTGCTTCACATGCAGGAGCCTATGCTGGTACTGGGAAGCCCTGAGCATAGAGCAGATGTTTTAGAGGTTCTTCCAGATTCCACAACTCCTACCTGGCTGGCAGCAGCTATGCTGAACAGATCTGGGGATTCAAGTATATTTGGTAGTTCAGCCCATCCAGTCACCATTCCTGCATTCCCAGAGCTACACACAGGATGGCTGCCAGCCACAACCACATCCCCAACAGGTTGCTCCACAGATCTCTGCTGTACCACCACCTAAGGCTGTGTCAGAGCAGGACCAAAACTGGGCACTGACAACGTCCTGGCCACACACTGGAATCACTTCAACCTTCCCACTATGAGCGTGCAAGCTTAACCCAGAAAATGGTTTCTAGCAAGAGCACTGCGGGTTGCAGGTTGACTGTGCACTGGTGGCTTCTAGAGAAAAATTATCTCAGCTGACAAATAAAATTACAGGTTTGGTTTTGGTTTGGTTTTTTGTTTTTTGTTGGTTTCTTGTTTTCTCCCAACTGCAAACTCAGTCTGGGAACTGAAAGCAAAGACCTGAGCTCTCCTCGTCACCTGAAGCACCACCACCTGGCATGTAATCTTGACGTGCTTGAGGTGCACATGCTATGGGGCATGCCGGGTACATGCCATGGGTATGTGGGGTACACGCCATGATGGCATGGGTGTGTGGGCTGCATGCCATGGCTACAAGGGCTGCATGCCATGGGTATGCAGGATGCTTGCTTATGGGTATGCAGTGTGCGTGCTGGGAGCATATAGGGTATGGGCATACCATACCATGGGTTTGCACGGTGCACACCATGGGTATGTGGGGTGCATGCTGTGGGTATGCAGGGCACACACTGTGGGTAAGCTGCCCGAGTCCAACTCAGCCAAGGTTAATTGCAACAGTTCAGAAGCCACAGCGAGACTCAACACCTGAGACGACAGACAGACAGAGTACACAGCCGGCACTTAGAGGGAACCCCCTCCCTCTCCTCCATCCAACATGATCCTGCGACAGGACAAAGCGCAGGCACCCAGCAGGACAAGCCAGGCTGACTCAGCTGGGAGTGACCTGGCCATGCTGGCTGGCCACCCCAGCTGGACACCAGTCCCGAGCATGGTGCTTCCCTGTGACTGCCCCCAACCCCCCACTGAGGCAACCACCCATTTCCACAGGATGGGGCAGCCCTGCACCCAGAGGCAAAGCAGCGACATGCAGATACCTCAGCAGGAGCTAGAGAATGGGAAAAAACTTACTGTGGTGTTATGTCAGGCAGACCCAGCTGGGGAGCACAGCCCAAGGGCCAGCTGGTCATCCACAGCACCGGAGACCTCCATCCCAGCATCACCTCCAGGCACCAGCGCTTGGGCAGCGGTGGCTCAACAGTGGCACAGGGCCAGGGGCTGGCAGGCTGGCCTGAGATCACTGTGACAAGGCTGGGGTGACTCAGAACAATTCAGGGACGAAAATGGTGAGAAGAGAAAGTCTGAAAGAAAGGAGATCTAGCTCACATGTGACGGCACCCAGAAACGCCTGGGACCACTGCGCTGTGAGCTCTGATGGGTGGTGAGCTGCACGACAGACAGCAGGAGTCAGGACACAGAAAAACCTCAAAATCAGGCTGTGGACACTGTTTCAGGAGAAGGAGGAAGGCTGTGCATCCCCAGGGATGGTGCCACCCACAAGTAGGGTGGCATTGTCCTGCTCCCTGACCCCCACAACCCTGCCCCGGGGATAGGGCTGCCTGGGGATGTGGGACGCATCAGCCCCAGCATTTCTAGCAGGCTGACAAAGAGGACAGCTGCTGCAAATGGCAGAAGAGCCTTTCCAAGGAGTCACGCATGACGCAGTCTTGGCCCACTGCCACACCAAGGAGGGCTGTTATCTCTCATGGGGTACTGCAGAAAGATGTGCCAGTGGTTTGGCTCTTTGAACCAAAGCGGTCCTTTCTGGCCAGCATCACTCTGAGACCCATCCCATGCTCCTAAGAGCATCCCAGAGCTGAGCCAGCACGGGTGCTCATGGTGAGACCTTCAGCTGCAACGTCCTCACCGTACACGGTTGTCAACCTTACACCCACACAAATAATGTCTTTTGCTGGACATCTGGGACTTGCCCTCGTGCTGTGCATTACGTGGCTGCCACAGGCCAGCTTGAAGATACTTCTAATTAAAGGGTGAGCGAGTAACTTGCTGTGGCCACAGAAAACCTGAAAAACTCACATGAGACCATTTAGCAGGACAAACCCACAATGCGCATTCAGTTTCTGTCTGTGGAAGAGTGCAATTTATCAGACTGATGCTGAGCTGAGCTAACGACCCTGCCCTGTCCTTAGTACAACACTGTAAGAGAGTATTGACCTGGCAAAGACACCCTCCTGCAAGGGAAAAACAAAGATGCTAATTCAGAGCTGCTTTTTCCAGGAACCTCTCAAGGAGAGTTTAACCACACTTGGGTGGTTGGGTGGATGGCTGGTCTTGCTTTCTGCCCAGGAGGGCTCCTAGGGACAAACTTGCCTTCATGGACAGAGCTCAGCTAGAGGAAAGGACAATCCACCAACAGGTCCCTCTGCTCTCCATCAAGAGCTTTGCCCACACGCACTGCAGAAACTAAACACCCTGCACTGTCAGTTCTGCACTGAACAGGGGCAAAGAGAAGGCAAAGGGAAGATGCTGTGTGGGAAGAAGCTATAAGCAACAGCAGTTGTTCCTCCCTGGCTCTCTCCTACCTGCTAAACACCCAGAGAACACCTTGAATCGTCAACAACTACCAGACAAACTCCAAAGCACCAAGACAGAAAGGGAAAGAGAGGAAGGAAAACAGCCTATCCATTAAAGAGGTGAGAGGATGGAGAGATGAAGCTTTGTGCAAGCTGTGAGTAAGTCTGGAGAAAAGCTATGGCTGGTATAGGAGAGGATGGTTATTCGCACCACCTAATGTGAAGCAAAGCCTTCACATGCAGTGGGGGAAGAGGGTCCCTACAAAGGCTGAAGTCACCAGCCGTGCGTACAAGGACCTTCCAAGCGAGGACGCGTTTGCACAGCGGTAGGCCCGCCTGTTTTAGTTAAACGAACAGCCTCCCTTCCCCTCCTCAATCTCACACCCTCCTGGGCACACAGACAATCCTCAGAGCCTCGATCACCAGCAAAACCTTGACGCAAGCACCTCTGACCTACAGACACAAATCCATTTATCGCCAGGCTGGGATGCTGGACAAAGAGGAGCAGTGTCTCAGAGCTGGGTGCCAGGGCCACTCTCTGATTCAGCAAAGCCCTTGATAAGAAATGTCATCCTCCATTGAGTAATTTTAGCCCGTGAGATAAGAATCTCTATCAGGCTCAAACATATGGCTGGCTGCAGAGCACGCAGCAAAATGAGACGGGTAATTTATTTGCTTGTGCTAAGAGCACTCCCACACTCCGAAAAGCTGATGCAATGAAATAATAAGTGCCAAATTACACTGTTCTTCTCTGGAGACCTGGAAGAGGCTCCTGCGAGATACAAGGGGTAGTATCTCTCTCCTCCGAGCATCAAGCCACCGAGGAGACAACAGTACTACACAACTAACCAAGGCACGGCTGCACAGGATTTTCTAAGGCCTGTTTCTCTCGTTAAATCCTGCTCATTACATAGGAGCTTACACCCACAGATAGGACTGGGGCTCTGTATGAAGTGCCAGTAGATGCTTTCAATGGGAGGAAGCGGAGGGGTTAAGTGACAGAATTAGACAGGACCGAGGGCTGAACTCCAGCCTCCTGAGATAAGCCCTAGTCATTACAGCAGGACCACCAGTCTCACCAGTCTACTCAGTGCTGGGGTGTCCCCCTGCTAAGTCCAGCTTGGCACCTCTGCTTTAGGTGACCCGGGTTAATCTGTATGAACAGAATATTGGGCCAGACACTGCCTGGCTTGAGTTGCTCAGAGTAATGAACTCCTTCACCTGAGCTGCAACAGGAGCATCTGATCCACAGGGACAACTCAAGGATGCTCCCAAGAAGCACTTAGCATATTTAACCACTGGGAAGATAGAGCTCTTTCTTACCCTTTCTCGGTTATCATCAAGAGAGATATAAAACTAGATGTTCTCACTCTGTACAGCCACTCTATTCCCTCTCATCTTCAACAGCACAGCTGTGGTTCAACTTGTATCACACACTCCCCCACCATCACCTTTAAATAGGGGAATTTCACTCTCAAACTGAAGATGAACATTGGAAACATCCACCCTGAAACAGAAACTCATGTTTAACCCGCACGTATTTCAATTTGGTGCTTCTAAGGAACTGGGCTAGACCCAGACCTTGAAAGTGTCCCTCCTCTCTCTGATTCAAACCTGGTGTAGAAATGTTGTAGCTACACACTTGGTCACAATCTCCTCACTTGATGTGAAATCAATGTTGCTTCCTGGCCAGTGGTATCTTCCCATCACCAGATCTACCCATGTCATCGGCATCCTCACTGGAAATACCAACAGTTAAACCAACGACTGAATGAGTCAGATGAAAAACTTCTTGCTAATACTAAGAGATGTTCCTTCCAGCTCAGTGCCGAGACACGGGGGTGAGGGGGAGTGGGGAAACCTCTGATGTGCAAAAAACGAGGGGATTTTAATCTCAATGGAGTTCAGTTCAGAATTTTTCATCATTGCCAAATTTATTAGGGAATGTTAACATGACAATATAGGTCTACATGCACGTGCTGGCATGGCCTTCCTGGCGACACCACACAGAGCAACCTCAGAGGAAGAGTCTGATCAAGCCTTTCCACCCTCACCACCACAAACCATCCTGACTGCGCAAAGTGCAGCAGAGGAAAGCCACATGCCCCTCACACCCATTGAGTTGTATCACTAGAACAGATGAAACTTAAGACACCTCTCTGCCATCTTGGCCAGCCTTCCTCTCCTCCAAGGAATGCTCCCAGTGCTCCAGAGCCCAGGGCACAACAAGCACGGAGCCACATATGTTTAAAAGGAAGAAATATTTGCAGCAGGAAAGAAGCTAAAAAATAAATCAAGCTTCAACTTCCTTTTCTGCAAACAACATTTTTCAATTCTCCAAAGGTGGTAAATTGAAACCAGGTAATTTTGCTCTATTTTCCCCAGCTGCTGCCTTTCTCCTCTTGTGGCTTTGGATGAGGCAATGTGATAAGCCCATTTATTTCAGCTCTCTTTGTATGTCATCAGTTTGGAAAATACATCACTGTCGTGCTCTGGAGCTGGAGCTGCAAATAGTGCAGATGAGCATGAGGGACTTGTTATCCTCCCTTCCAAAAATAAAGCAGCAAGCTCCTCTGGCACAAAGTAAAGGCACAAAGTTTCCTCCAGAAGCGATGTATTTAATGTGCGTGTGTGAGCAGAGCTGCTTGAAAAATTAAGTCTTAGATATGTGGACAAGTAAAACTAGAGATCTGCTGATTATTTTTACATGAAGCCTGCTCAAGTGTCTGCTGGTCTCTGTGATGGGCTCTGCAGAGGCAGGCACGGGTGATGCAGGACATGGGGATTGGGTAACAGAACAGGAGGGAGGCTGGGGGCAGTACGAGAAACCACTCAATCAAAAATCAGTGCCTGGACTCATGCCACTTCTTGCGTGATGGGTATTTGAGTGAGGTGGGAAGGAGGGAAAATGTTTGGCTGGTTTAGGGTATTTTTTACCTTGTTATGAAGCCAGTCCCACTCTGGAGGTCAGGAAGCTGGCTTGTAGCATCACCTTTCCTCCTTCCTCCTGTATCTTCCCTTGTGCACCTTCCTCCTGGGCAAAAATCCATCTCTAACACAAGAGCTATACTCCAGGCTTTTCTCCTTTTGTGCACTCCCAACAGCAACACAGCACTGATTTTAGTTACTTGTGCAAAGCAGCCAACTCTGTTCTTTCTCCTTGTGTGATACTGGAGATTTCAACTTAAGCTCCCCTGTCCCCAAAGCCTAGGGGAAGGGTTGCCCAGCGAGTTCAGAAAGTCTTTTGAAACATTGTAATCCAAGGCAAAACCCAGCTCGTCAAGCTTTATCATCTGAACAGTGAATGCACCTATAAAGAAAACACAATTTTAGTATGTGGATCGGGACAGACTGACAAACTTTCAGGTTTTATACATGGTTTCTGTTAGTATTAAAAGAGAGTAATATCTGATTCCCCCTTCAAGGGGATACCCTGCCCTTACAGTACTGAATGAAGAACATCTTGTTCATGTCTGCAAATTCAGCCAACAGAAGGTACTGCTCAAACTGAGATGATGAACAAGGCATGTCAAAGAAAGAGGAAAAAACCCCAATTCTATCACCCTTGGAGGGTTTCAAAAGCTTGATTATTTTTTTTCCCATTCTAAAGGAGTGGGGAGGAGGGGGGGGGAAGATAAAAACCTTGGCGTTTTGAAGTTTTCTAAATTTAAAACGATTTTGATTAGAAGCACTTTGGTTCAACAGTGGGAAAATCTCACTTTGGTATCATAAACTTTTACACTTTTCATTGTAATTTGCATTAGAAACAAAGATTCATTTCAAATACAAACCAAAATACCAACACAGCTGGAAAATTTAGATGTACTGTCAGTAGCCAACCCTCTCCAAAATTTTACTATACTTTCCACAAAAAGGAAGATTTATTGAAGCCGACTCTCTCCTGAGGGTGCATTCAACTTCAGCACGGGTATATTGGTGAAAAATTCCCAGTCAGCTCAAGTGCTGACAAAGGAAACATCGAGCTGCTTTAACCAAATTAAATGGATTTTAATACACAATGCAATATAGTTAGTTTTACATGTCAATTCTATCCTAAAACAATTTCAGTGCTCAACTACAGATTCACAGACTAGCAAAATGACTACAATGTGTGTTGATTAATACTAACGCAGACATTGCTCCACTGGGTATAAAATACTGGCCCAATGAGGAGGCAGGAAAAACTCCAAAAAACAAATCTAGATTAACTTCTAAGGTCAAAAATAGCAGGTTTTTTCTGCACAGAGAGAAACAGAAACACAGTATCAGGAACTAAAGATTTTCAGAATGTCCAGGAGCTCCTCCTGTGGACATTGGCTGGACACAAGCAGTCCCATGTAATGGTCCTGAAGAAGAAACAGCAAGCTCCATCTGCTTTCAGGGAACATTTGGAAGACATGGAGAATCAACACGATGGAGATATAGCCAAGACTTCTTCGGATGGCAAGAGCTGCAGAAGAAGGAACCGACAGCCCCATCTTATTAGGAGCAAACTCCAAACAAACTCCAACCCAGCAAGCAAGGAGGACTGCCAGGGTAGGCAACACAGACACCAATTCAGGTTTAGAAGGCAGCTGGGAATAACTTGTAACTTAGCCTCCTAAAAGGCATCTCTTTTGTCTATGGATGTTTGGTCTTACCCAGATTTAATGATCTTAGTCACAGACACCCACAGTGCAGTGAGAGGCTGGCAGGAGGAGGAGGAGGGCTGGTTCGTACTGCTGAGGAACCTCCTCCCTTGGGCACAGAACGTGGCACACGAGGTACAAAGCCAGTGAAGCCCACTGAAGCATTTTTTCTAGGGAAGCTGAGAGCGATGGATCACCTCATTGCCAGAAGAAACAAGATGGTTAACTAGTGTGGTGGAAGCAAATGGTCCTGGCACTCACCAGGAGCATGGGAAGGACAGCGAGGAAGACAAGAATTGTAAACAGGGGCCCAGCCATGAAGGTGGTGGTACCATCCACAACTCCACAGATGGGTCTCTCTCACCATCTCTTGCTGCCTTCTGCATTTATGTGTCAAGCATTTACATGCCACACCATCTCTCTTGCTCCAAGACCTGCAGCATTGTTACGGAGGCTGGTTCTCTAAAGGCCCTCCCACCCCACCCCAAGGCACTACAGGCTCCTCTTGGGCTGTACAACGCAATTCGTTGCGTCCATCTCCATCCCGTGAATCAGTGGGCCAGGCCTGCTCCCTGCCATGTAACCAAATGCACCTGATGGCCCATCCTTGGCCAGGTCATGATGCTGTGTCCCCCATCAGAGAGGGAGAAACACGAATAGGATGAGATCTACGCCTCTGGGCCAACCATCTCACACGCACCTACCACATCAACGTCTCCTCCCCACTGAAGTGCTTTACCACACCCCAACCACACGCTTCCACCTTCTTCCCTCATTTTAACCTGCAAAACCTCCTATGTCACCTCCCCATCCCTAGAAGGAGGTGACGCACTAGCCCTAATTTTGCGTGATGAGATTCTTTTGTTATTCAAAGACCTTGTGGCTGCCAAGCACCTTTCAAGACCAGGTGTCCACGTCAGCGCTTTCCAATGAGCACCACAAACTGGTCTGCTCTGAAGACACGCTCTCTGTGATGTTGGAAATTAGCCACCAGCAGAAGTCATTGAGGAAGAGGGAGAAAGAGCAGCGTGGTGTGAGCAGCTCCAGCGCGCACCAGGGCTGGTGTTGTGTCGGAACTGCTGTGGCCGTAAATCCAGGGTTTGTGATGTGCAGCCTAGAAAGAGACTGCAAGGCTCAGGGCATCTGGCATTACAGAGCGTTATCTGCAGGCTGCCAGCGATATTCCCCTGGGCAGGGAATTACGGTGACACAGTGACATTAAAAGCACAGCTTCCAGTAGCATCCCAGCTGCCCGAAGCCCTGGCATGAGGCAGCCAAGCTGTCCCAACGCTGACCCTCCCCGGGAGGAACACAGCATGCTGACAGTCCTGGCACGGGGATTAGCAAGGCAGCGTTGAAGTGCTAAACACAGATACAACCAGGGAGCAAAACCAGCTTTCCAGGAGTAAGGGGACAGGCAGGAACATCTTT
Source organism: Falco biarmicus (assembly GCF_023638135.1). Classification (NCBI taxonomy): domain Eukaryota; kingdom Metazoa; phylum Chordata; class Aves; order Falconiformes; family Falconidae; genus Falco; species Falco biarmicus. The sequence continues at coordinate 16,534,386 of NC_079290.1, forward strand.
TCACGCATCAGTCTTGCCCTGTTCTCGGCTGAAGTCAATGTTCAGATGGATAAATTGCCCACATGGCTAAGCTGCAACAGCACAGGTACACAGTGACCTGTAACCAGGCAAACCTGGGGCACAGCACTTAAAACAATTACATGCAAGACTACCTCCAAACACCTTACCCGAATGGTAAAAGCAAGAATAATTTGGGTTACGGTCTGGATTGCCTTCCTCTCCCATGCTTCCTCGGCAGCTGGTTGTCCCTGCTTCTGCTGCTGTCTACATTTCCCGCTCCTCCATGCCTGCATTACTAATAAATTAGCATTACACATAGCAGCAGGCAGTAAAATGCACCAGCAGGGCTGCTGAAGGCACCGTCTTCAAGAGTGCCTTAAGCAGATGTGCTAAGGAAACATCTGGATGTTATTACCAAAAAGCTTTCTAGGTTCCCCATCAGATCAACACCTCTCTTTCCTCTGACTCATTATATATAAGAAACAACATGAAACTAATAAAAGCACCCAAGTTGGAAATACAGTCAGCCCTCTGTGTCTCGTATCTAGCAATACGCTAGCACTGACCCAAAACCTTCAGCGGGGGCAGCCAGCCCAGGACTCCCAAGCAATGAGCTTGGTGCTACGCTCCATAGCCAGCAAGGACAGGTCTGGCTGGCACAGGGCTTGCAGGTTAACCATCTCCACGGTTTTCGTCCATGGAAGAAAGCGATCCATCAAAAGGTGAAGAGATCAGCACGCAGTCAGTCCTGTCCCACCACTCACTGTTATTTCCCTCTTGTGAACCATTTTCCTTCCCCCAGTTCTGTAAAATACATTCCTAGCAGCTCTCAGCTATATAAAGATTTTTGACGTGTGGCTGGTACGGCAAGAAAGGTTAGACTAAAACTCCTTCCAGAATAAAAAGCAAGCAAAAAAAAAATACATCAAAAAGACTAATGAGACACTTGGCATATTACAGAAATGGCTACATGGAAACTTTTCAAACATACCAGACCTACAGGACTGGCTGAGGTAAGAGGCATAATTAGCCCAATGTGAGCTCGCAAGGCAGGTCCACAACGAGGACTGCACAAACGAGGGATGTCACGTACCAGCAGAGAAGCCCTGTTATCTTTGGGCCTTGGGCTGGCACAGTTGACGGGAGTGCGAGGTTTCATACTTGTACCCACACTTTAAGAATTATGCTGGGAAAACTGGAGAGAGTTCAGAGGACAGCTGTAAGAACAAAACCAGGCTTGTACCAAGGAGCTCAAGGAAGTCAATCAAAGAGAAAGTTAAAAGGTACCTCACAGCCTGTAAGTACCTGTCAGGAAGGGAGCTCTTCAGTCTACCAGACAAAAGCGTAACAAGACCAAAGGTTAAAAGTTGAAGCTCGACAGAAAACAAACCAGAAGCAAAGGTACCGTTTTTCAACACTGCAGGTAATTAAGACGGAAAAGTCCTCCAGCTGGCATGGCCAGTGATCCTGTGCTGGCAGTTTTTCAAATAAGATGGGATTCAACCTTGCCTCTTTTACTCCCCCCAAAATGCATGGCTGGGTCCATCCACAGATGCTGAACCCAAGTGGAAACTAATTCAAGGAATTCCTCTTATACAGCAGGTCGGACTGAACAAGCACCATGACCTTGAAACCTAGAAATCAACATGGCACAAAGAACAAAAGGCCCAGTTATCGGTGTCTGGGTCCCTCCAGCCCCAGAGATCCCTGCCCCATCTGCAGGTTCTCTGCACCCCATCACTACCAAGACCTGGATTTTGCCCAAGAGCAGCAAAAGCTGCCAGATCTCCACCATGAGCGGCAAAATGAGATGCTGTTGAACAAGAAACTCACACCCACACCGACTTGTTTTTCTTTTCCAGCTGAGGAACTGTGGAAAATCACAACCAAACAAAAGGAAGTCAAAAAATTATACCTGAAGAGCAGAAACAGAACATGATATAAGAAATAAGGGGTTTTAACAGTGAGAACTATCATTCGTTGAAACAACTTCCCCAGGGACATGGTGGAGTCCCATCACTGGATGTTTTCAAGATGCAACCAGACAAGGTGCTAGATAATCTCATCTAGGCTCCCTTTTCCATGAAAGGTTGGACCAGATGGTCTTTCAAAGTCACTTCCAACCTGGGCTGGTCTGTGACACAGAAAGGCACGCAAAACTCTCCAGTTTGTTTGGGTTTTTTTAAACTCCAAGAGAAGGGGATTTAGATCCTCTTTCGGAATCAGAAAGATTTCTTCTCTCAAGTGGCTTCCCAGCACACATATTCCCTTCCCCTCCCCGGGAGCTGAGGAGATGGGATAATTGTGACTCCTCAGTGCTAGCCATCATTTGGCGGGATGTCCCTTCAATTAGCTTTCTGGCAAAGCCAACTACAGACATTTGGCAGCCAGATCTACCAGTGGATGCGGAAAAGGAAATAAAACCTGAGAATCACTTTCACCACATGTTCATGCCAGAAATCATGCATGGTCCTCTCATCCTGGGTGGCCAGAACAAGCCAGAGCCACCTCGGCAGGTGTCACGCCACAGTGGGCAAGATGACAGTCATTTATCAGAGCAGGGTGACTTTCTGAGCTTGTTAAAACAGCAGTTAAAAGCAGCGGAGGCCAGCTGTGTTTTGACACCGTTCCTTAATTCCTGCTTTTGAGATTTCACCGGTTATTGGCAGTTCTTCCAGACAAGTTACCTGAGGGCTGCTGGGCTTCTCTGCTTTGCATGTAGCTCATGCATCCTCCCAGACACGGCTGTAATTCAGCGCAGGGCTGCGACGCCTGCAGACCGGCACCGCGACCTAATGTATGACATGCTGGACTGGGAGCCTTTTTCTTTTTCCCTGCGGCCTGGCTCATGGCAGCAGCGATTCAATTAGCCTGTGCCTCGGTGTCCCACCTGCTAATGGTTTGCTCTCTCACGCAGAGGCCAGGAGGATAAATATCAAATCATGTCTCCGGGCTAGAGGCGATGTTCATGAGGATCCTATAGGCACAACGGCAGGCTGCCCATGGCTCAAGAACCACATCCTCGCAGCAAATCTGTGGCTCCCTAAAACTCAAAGATGGCAAGGGAATAGTTTTGGGGATTCCAAATGGGCATCTCCAATGCCCCTAAATCAGGGGTCGGTAGAGGAAGTCAGAGAGCAGTGCCAGCGATGACTGAGATATGAATCAGAGCTGTGTGAATTCGTAAAAGCAGCCAGTAAAGAAACCCCATTAATTTCTGCTGACCCATGTTCCTCCAAGCCAGTGTTACATTACATTAATACAGGTGGTTTGAAGTCACTCGGCTCAAACGCTGTGAAGCCCACAGGTTTACAGTACTGTTTCTCTGGCATCTGGCATTAGAAAGGCTCTAAATATTTTAATAAAGAGATTTACTTCTGACCAGGCTTGGTTGTAATGGCTTAGGAAGAGGGTGGGGAAGGAAAGGTGGAAGTGGGAAGGCTAATTAACCTTTACCAGGAACAGAGGCCTGCCAAAACTGTCTCCAGCAACAGCAATAATGACACATCATCATCGTCATCATCACCATCATCAAAAGGCAAACCACCACAATCCCCATCAATGGGAGGTCAGTTTGGGATCTGAACGATACAGATGACTGCGTTGACCTTATCCTCCACAACTATTTTGGAGGAAGAAAAGAAACCTCCTCTGCCCCAAAGAGAGGACACAGCTCTACTTAAAAAGTTATTAGCATGACACATAGCACATTTGAGCTTCACCAGCTCTGCTCGTGGAGACACCTGTGTTGTCCTGGGTTTGTTTCTTTCTTTCAACATGAACCTCACCAAATAACACCATGCAACTTCATCCAGACCCACACTGTCTCTCAGGACACCCAGTCTCTCAAGATTGGGTACACTTCTCAAAAGCTGTAGCATCTGGAGTCATGTGAAAATATTATCAACATTTTGCCTTCCTTTCTAAACGGGGGAGAGACCACCTAAATTTCATAGATTGGGCAGTGTTTACAGATCACAAAAAAACATTTTAAAGTCAAAGATATGTAAAAATAGCCTTAAATATGTAGCTTTATGTCCATATGCATACGCAAATTATGCACACGTGCACACACTTTCTAAATCTGTTGTCTTTTTATACCTTGCTGACGATTTTGCTTTGCTTCTATTATTACCACACCTTGATTTCTCTGTTCACACAGGCTGAATGAGCATAAGGAGGTCCGTGCCCACAGACTAAAGGCACTTGAACTAAAGAACAAAGCTCCCAACTCTTGACACTCCAAAACGCCCACTGATGATAATCATATTTAGGCTTCCAGGTTCCCTTTCTCCTTCTTGACTTCAGCATTTTCACATCTGCTCGGTTCCTCTAAGCTTCAAAAGTGTGTCCCAGGACATGGTTCCTCATTTCATCCTTAATGAGCTGAAAAGCCCTAACGACGTAAATGCCCTCAGCCAGCCCTTCCTGCAAATAGAATGCAAATCCCACCTCCCGGCTGGTTTGTATGAAGTTCTTATCATCATAGTTTTGGTTCATGGTTGTGCATTTGCAATACCTTCCCTCACCCCTGTCTCTTCCTCCTTCAGAGCTTGAAATGTGTCGCCCCACTGTGACAGTGATAGGATTAAGAGAGTGAATTAGCCTGTGGCACAAAACTCAGAAGAGCTGCCATCGATCCCTAAGAAACCTGGAGGCTGCGGTTAAAATCCAGCCTTCTCTAGGCCTGGACCTGCATGTGGTGGCTGGAAAATATGGGGGCAGTTAGGGATGGGGATGAACTTTTGGGCCTGCAAAGCATGGAAATCCCTTCCTAAGACTTTAAAGGACCGCTGGGTTACCCAGGCTGAATCTTGCATAAGGGAGGTCACAAGTTTTACTCATTTACCTTTGATTTGAGCTGTATTGCTAGTGTTTGCCTAAGCCCCACCTTCCAGGGAGGCATACTGGCTCCATGCAAAGATCTCAAGATACAGAGATGGTAACTCACCTTTTTGATGGCTGGCTTGAATACTTAAAAGCCTTTGGTATTTAAAAAAGGCGCTTTAACTCTGGTTTATCTGCATTGCATTTGCAGCCAGGGGTGCCTGTGATACAGCTGCTGGCTTCAGGAGGTGCTTTGCCAGGTGATTTCCTCAGCTGTTCACAAAATCCATCTCCAGGAGAAACCCTGGGGCCTCTCGGCTCTCTTCCCCTGCAGACAGCCTGTCTTCTGCCCCCACCCTTTTCACTTATTTCTAATCACCAAAGGAGAAGAGGAGCTTTCAAAGGATTTATCACAAGTGCCTGGCAGTGAATCACCACTGCGGGTGGCTAGGGATGACACTTCGGTAAGAAGGATACAGGAGGAATGGAAAGGAAGGGCAGAGCAAACACTTTTATCCCCATTGTTTCCATTCCAAGGAGAATCAATGCGTTTCTCCACGCCTACTTTTTTTCTCCGAGTTTCCAAACACCTCCTGCTCTCTACCAGCTCTTCCATACACTCACACATATAAGGATGGCCTTCCCTAAACATCCTTCTTGGATGCCTCACGACCACAAACACCCGTGACCCTGTGCCATTCTCCCACAGCCTCACTAATAATAATTATTACCCAAGTAACTAAACCTTCTTCTTGGTGTTCACATCTCAATGGGCAATTCTAACCTGGCTGGTTAAGCAGCACTTCCCACCAAGCAGGGAAACCTGGGCTAAAGAAGATGCTCATGGTCACATCAAACACTTCTGACAGAAACAGGGCTCTCATTCCTGCATCCGCATAGCCAGCCCCTCCTGCCAAGCCTGGCTGCCACCTGCAGCATCTCCATCCCTAACTGCAAGGGTACAAGTTTCGAGAGCCTTGTAGCAACACTTCAGCACTTCCACAGAAAACATTCTTTGTTATTCAAACGGTTTATCCAAAAAAATTGTTTATCTCTAAGCACAGATTCATTTCCAATTTGTGTCAGCAAAATAAAAATGAAAACACAAAACAAACAAAGAAAAAAGAGCCCGCCTGACCTGGAAATCTAAAAATAGACCTGTGTATCGCAAATAGTGAACTGTCAGGTAAAGATTGCGGATTGAAGGTTCAGATGAATAATGTGTTTGTTTTCCCTGCTTCAATACTTTCCTGCTGTTATCACTGTACAAATAAGTCAGCACACGCTAATTACTCTGATGGCAATTTCCTGGGAGCTGGTACTTAAGTATCAGGCCAAATCTGTTCCTCAGCATCACAGACTAGTCCTCCCCACACACTTCCAAACAAACAAACAGCCCAGCTGCCAAATCACACCATCCTTTCCTTCTCCACCGCAGACCCAGCACTGCCAGTGTGGTCCCACTCCTGGCTCCAACACTGGCTGCAGGATCTACCCCAAGTGACACCTCACTCCTGACAAGCCCAGCAAAAGCCAAGATGCTAATGCAGAAGATGGGTCTAACAGCACCTGAACCCGGATTTATCTCCTTTGAGGTGTTCAGTGTACGTACAAATTGTAGATCCCAAGCAGTACTTGTGCAGTAAAAGGGGCTTATAATCTTGGGAGCCGGCAGTACAAGTGCCTTTTCTGCAAGGCACATGCATTAAGAGAGAAAGGATGGGAAGGGAAACGTCTGTGAACTGTTTTTGTAAGGCACCCAACAAACCAGTCTCAAGGCCCTTTTAGCCCAAAACCATCCCACAAGGCTCAGGGAGTTTATATTCACGGGTGAACTACATCAAAGAACCACCTAAACAATGCCTGTGGTTTCTGCTGCATTTTTTTTCCCCCTGCTTGGTATTTATACAGCCACAGATTTGCACTGTAATTCGGTCAAACGCATTAAAGCGAAGATGAAGGGGAGGAGAGAGCAGAGGAAAAAAAGTGCTGTTACCTGTGTTACATCCCAAATAGCACTGAATTTCTGTATAGATCTTTGGTGAGACCCCAACCCAGATGCAGGCTGTTTGCTCAACACGAAATACAAACCCAGCATCCTCCTCTGTGGGTTTTTTTTCCAGCCTTTCAGGGTCTTTTTTGGGGGATGGCTGGCTTGCTCTGGATTTCTTGTATTATCATTTGTTCCTGCTTTCACTGTGCAGCAAAGGGTTAAGTTACCTTTCAGATCCTCCCTGGATGCAACTCCATGAGTAACATGAAAGCTTCCAGCCCAGTGAAAACAACTTGAAAGAAGGGCAGCGACCCAGTCACAGGCTTAAGTTTCAGGTCACAACATCCCTGCTCAAAGCTATTGTCTTCCTCCAGCCACAAGTTTGCTTCGAGTCACCTCCCATTACAGTGATTTGTCTCCAGAATTTACAGGAAAATACCTTTTTGGGACCCAAGTTGTTAGCATCCTCTCTTGCATGTGGGATGAGAGCTGTAAGATAGCAAGGGGCACAGCTGGTACACAATGATGCAGCATCCCCTTGTACCTAGTATTAAGTGCTAAAAACACATGGGCCATTAGGAAATATTAAATAAATAAATAAAAAAAAAAACACCAAACACCAAACTGCAATAGTGAACTCTGGTTTCATTTACTCTCAACTTTTGCAAGGGAATGGGTGTTTATAACCCCTGTCAACCTGGACACAGGCATACCACATTGCATGGCAGATTCAAAGCTAGTGCACGAGCATCATGCTGCTCCATTAAAAGCCCTGGATCAAAGAAAAGAGCAGGTTTGGTGTTACTGCACGCTGCGCTGGAGGAAATGGTGCATCTCAGCAATGCCATGTGCTGGGAGAAGGCTGCAGAGGGGAAGGATGTCCCCCCTCTCCCTTTTCCCAAAAAGGGGCTCCCTCGGGCCAGTTAGAAATCATCACCTGCTGGACCACAGTATTGGCCATCACAGAATCACAGAACGGGCTGGGTTGGAAGGGACCTTTAAAGGTCATCTAGTCCACCCCCCTGCAATGTACAGGGGCATCAGCTCCACATGGCCCAACAATGTGTGCCTGCAACCCAGAAAGCCAACTGTATTCTGGGCTGCATCAAAACCAGCGTGGCCAGCAGGTCGAGGGAGGTGATTCTGCCCCTCTGGTGAGATCCCCCACGCGCAGTATTGCATCCAGCTGTGGGATGCCCAACATAAGAAGGACATGAACCTGTTGGAACAAGTTCAGAGGGGGACCACAAAGATGATCAGAGGCTGGAGCAACTCTGCTAATGACAGGCTGAGAGAGCTGGGGTTGTTCAGCCTGGAGAAGGCTCCGGAGAGATAGCAGCCTTCCATTACCTAAAGAGGGTTTATAAGAAAGATAGGGACAGATTTTTTTAGTAGGGCCTATAGCAACTGGACAAGGGGTAATCGTTTTAAACTATAAAAAGGTATTAGGAAGCAATTCTTTACTGTGAGGGTGGCGAGGCACTGGCACAGGCTGCCCAGAGAAGCTGTGGATGCCCCATCCCTGGCAGTGTTCAAGACCAGGCTGGATGGGGCTCTGAGCAACCTGGTCTAGTGGAAGGTGTCCCTGCCCATGGCAGGGGGGTTGGAATGAGATGATTTTTAAGGTCCCTTCCAACACAAACTGTTCTATGATTCTATGACCAGTGGCTGCATCTCTGCACTGTAGTGAAGATGCCGGCAAGCAACCCGCTGCTGAGAAACCAGTCAGCAAAAGGTTCAAAACCCAGCTCCACACAAGCCATACAGAAACATGGTTGCTGGGAGAAGGATCATGGCTCATCTGGGGCAAGAAGGACAAAAAGGCCAGTGTGGGCATCCAGCCCCAAGCCTGGCACTCGGCCCAGCTCCTCCCAACCTCACACCTACGGGGCGGTCTTGCTCTGGACCAATGCTGATAAGAGAGTATCAGGATGGGACGCAAATATGGAAAAAGTTAAGGATGTGAAAAGAAGTATCAAAAACTCTCCCAACCTCCACCACTTTGTGCTGTTAACTCTAAAAGCAAGACTGCAAAGGAACAAACTGCGTGTGCAGGTACTTGGGTGCGGAGACCTTCCCACTTATCATCATGGCAGAGCAGACAGGCAGAAAGCCCAAGGAGGTTCCCGGTTCAGCTGCAACTCCGGAGGTTTCGATGTGATTATGCCTGTGACTCTCCCCCACAAGCTTTTTGGCACCGTCACCAGCCCATGATATTGTTTCCATTCGTTCCTCCCTCTCAGCCATGCCAGCACATGCCAATTTGCCATGCAAGACCGCAAACTGGATTGGGGAACCCAATCCACCGAATAACAACCTGGGGGAGAGAAAAAATAGTCACATCAGCTAGACACATTCCCTGTTGCGAGTGGATTCAGTGACATCCTTTGCTGTCAGCTGCTTGCATTGGTTTCAGGTGCAGCAGTGCAGAAAGATGCCTGGATTTTATGGTAATGCTGCTCAGCTGTTCAAGGGATAAGCTACCGAACATGGCCATGGGCTTTTATTTTTAGTGACTATCCGTATTTACATGTGTGATCCAATCACTGGACTGAATTTGGCTAAGTGATCCCACTTCTCAGCTGACTGGCTTACGGTATGATCCCGCAGCATCACAGGAACCAGCCAGAAACACTGACTGCAAGCCCAAGGCAAGCTGTTTCTGACTAGGTGCTGAAGAGTGAAACCCATGGCTGGTGCTTGGTATCTCCTAGAGACAATGCAGGCACGAACAAAAACACCATCCAAGGATGTGGCGACTTCACCAGTTTTCCTGACCAGCAAGCAATGCAGGAGTAACAAGATGCTGATCCCTTCAAGTGCAGTTATCTTGTATGGCCTTGTATATACCCATGTGGGAGAGATACCAGTATTTATTTTATTATTTACTGGAAGTATTCACGCTGTGTCCAAAAACATGCAAAGACATTCTTCAGTGTCCAGAAAGGCCTGTCCTGCGGGATGATGCAAAAGAAAACAACCCATGCTTTGCCTCTGCAGCCAGCTTTGAGGCTGACAAATCCTGCTATCGAAGTGCAGGCATAGACAGGATCTGCTGTAATTAACGATGGCCTCTAAAAAGGCCCTGAGCCACCTATTTAGGGAGGAATTTGTAACTGAGCAACATGAGTGCTCAGATCTCCCCTCCACGCACACAACCATCCCTTTGCTGCCCATGCCACGGTGTGCTGGGTCAGCCCCTGTCCTCCACTGCCCCAGCTCCTGCTGCTCCGTGCCAGGGCTGCAGCGATGCCCTGCACCCAGCCTGTCCCTCCGGGTTAGCTGGGCTGGGGGTTGCCCTCATGGAGTTACAGAATGGCTTAGCTAGAAGGGACCATTAACGGTCATCTAGTCCAGCCCCCCTGCAGTGAGCAGGGACATCTTCAACTAGATCAGGCTGCTCAGAGCCCTGACCAACCTGACCCTGAGTGTATCCAGGGATGGGGCATTTACCACCTCCCTGGGCAACCTGTTTCCTCGAAGAAAAAGACAAGTGAGCAACACCCACACCCTGCCTCCTAAAAGCACCCGAGCTGCTCCAGCTGCTGCACTCTGATGAACCCAAAGCATGAATGATGATGACACAGGCCAGTGGGAAGATGTGGGGACAGGACCACGGCATTTCACCCACTAATCCTGGTAACAGTGGGCGCTGCCAAGCTGGAAACCATCCCTGGAAAGCTCTGAAGCCTGGCTCTCTCCACTTGGTTTGGAGAGGGCACAATGACTCAAGGTTCCTTGGCTCTGGCACTCGTTGCCACCCCTCTTTTTCTAGCAAAGTACCCAGTTTGGGTGTTTGAGCTACCCCAAGGACACGAGCTCTGGGAGGACCCTGGAGGACAGCAGCACCAGAACTGGGGGCCATGACTTCTGCCCTGGAGATGTCTTTCACCACCACAGAGTGCATGGGGGAACTCAGGGCAAGGGCTGAGACCCCCAGCCCAAACCAGAGAGCGGCTCCGATGGGGCACCCACCCAGGGGTCCAGCAGAACAGCCCAGCACGCACAGGAAGGGCTTGGCCACCCAGGGCACTGCTGCTGTGCTGGCGTTAATCACCGCCCCACACTGCCCAGGGCTGCCAGCCAGGGCAAGCGCCGGTGAGAACAAGCCCTGGAGAAGAAACCCAGCACTGCGTCCTGGCTTTGCAGCCCGGCTGCTACGCGGCGAAACAAAACGAGAGGCACAGCTCACCCTCTCCGAAGCATACGCCCTTCCTAATGAGAGTCGACCCAGGAGCTATGCGGGAGTCGCGCCCATTCCCAGGCAGGCTTCAACGCCACCGAGAGCCAACACTGGAGCCAGGCAGCTCCGAGAAAAGAGACACGAGTTGGAAATTTTGCTTTGATGCCGGCTCGCCAACCAGCCCCGGCACCGGGGAGGAGGAGGAAGGACTGCCGGCGCTCGCCTCGCTCCCCTGCGTGTGCGTACATGCGGGGCTGAGCTCAGCCGGATATCCCAGGAGAGGGATGCAACAACTGCTGAGCAAGTGTAGAGTCACCAGCTGTGCCCTGCCTGGCTGGGGAACGCACAGCTGGCATGGCTCGAGCCCTGAAATGGCAGCCGACTGCCTGCCACTGTACAAGAAAGCCCACAGAGGAGGGCTGGTCCAACAAGGATGCTCCGAAAGGACAATGTTGTATGGCCATGCATCATCCTAAAATATCAGCAGGAAAAACTCCATTATCTGCAGCTAAATCTGGGCAGAGTGCAGTGCCAGGACCTCTTTTCATCCTGAAGAGGTTAAGTTCCAGGAGACACAAATATCTTTTATCAGCCTTGCTGTTGCCGTTAGCACAATAACGATGTCAAGCATCACCCAGCAGACACAGCAAGGTTCAGGGCCTTGCATTAACTGCAGTCTTGATCTAGCTCTAGAAAGGCAACGGTAGCAACAGGATCAGAATAAATACAAAGGTGATAGGATGAAAAGATTTCCCAATTAAATTCCTGACACTTGCATCCTTTCCCTTCCCCCACCTCCTCTCGTACCTCTTTTAATTCGCTTGCACAGATCTCAAAGCATTTAAAAGACGCACACTTAACTGCTCTTAGCATCATCATCCTGATGGAGAAACTGCAATTTGGGAAGGTTGAGCAACCCATCCAACATTGCCCAACAACCCGCTGAGAGAGAAGGCAGGACTGGTTTAGCACAAGTCTCTCCATCCCACCGTGCTGCCTTGCCGCAGGGTACGAGTTACCGGCAGGCGAGCCGGGGCGGTTACATGGCACTGCCGTATTTCCCAGGGTGGGGCATGCCCCCCCATCACACGGGGTGGAAAGCAGTGGCCACTGTCCCTGCTAAGAGGACAGTTCAAAATGCATCTCCTGTTTCTTTCCTTTCCCCCCCTGACCTGTTCTTAAAGCATACGAATGCAGACTTCCTACAGAGAGCAAAGGCTGTCAGAGGAGGTGGCATGGGTGCCTCAGTTTCCCCATCCATGAAATAAGATCAATGCCTGCAGGTGTTTGCAAGCAGAAAACCACCAAAAAGCACTGAGGAGTTCTGTTCTGTTACCATTCCTGTGTCCAAGGTCTGGGACATCTATGCACGACGATGACTGGGAGAGGGCATTTCAGAGAAACAGGAGATACGTGGTATGGAGTGGACCCCACCATACAGACTCCCTATCAAATCAAGCAGGACCTTAAGAGTTGGCCAAAGGTTGTAAAGCTGGATCCTTCCAGCCGCAGCAAGACACAAAGCCAGGGGCTGCAGCTGTGATACTGCTTGACTGAGCCACTGGGACAGGTGACCACAGAGAACACCCCGTGGTCAGCAGATCCACCCTGGCTAGAGGGCCACCAAGACACAGGATGAAGCAAAAGTATTTCCATTTGCCGTATGTATCCTCCAGCATGCTGTGAAGCAACTGCTGCTTCTCGGTCCAGAGCAGTGAAGGTGCCAGATGGAGAGAGCAGCCAGAAAGGCCTCTCGCCTTGCCACAGACTTATTTGCTCTTCTTTAATTCCTCCACTTGCTCTAGTGACCCCACCCTGTCCATCCCATCCCCTCAACCTTCCTCATATTAATTCATTTGGCCTTTTCATAACCTCTTAAATTACCACACAAACGAACAATTAAAGGATTATCATCATAGTGACTAAGGATGACGTGTCTAAAGGTCACACCTCCAGACAAGTCCACCAACTTGACCAAGAAGAAACTGGACAGAAACTACCAGTGATACTCACTACCAAAAATGAGCCTGATACAGAGCATGGAAAACCACCTCTGCCCGAGCTCTCACTGTACAGCTATGGACCATGGGTATGAAGCAGCTCAGTGGAAAATCCCAAACCTGGGCACCGAAGCACCGCACCTGAGCATCCCAAACATGGGGGCTATGCAAACCTCTTTACTGCTCAACTCTCCATCACCCAGTTCTGCCAGGGTGGGTTTAACTGAAATTTCACAGTACAACAAGAGCATTTGATAGACCCTGTCCAAATGCATCCCAGTTGTTGAAGCATGACTAACTTTATCTTGTCTTTTAGGCACAAGCTGTCTCCTCCTTGGCACTGTGCAGCAGGAAAAACCTCAGGGTCCCTGGCTAATGGCTGGTTCCCAGCCAATTGACTGAATTAGGCTATTTCCATACTCATTACAGACCCTTCAAAACAGTGTCCTTTAAATACAAACCTTAACACTACCTCTAATGAAACTTTCTACATGTCTCTGTGGCTCAAATTCAACTATACCAGCTTCTATTAGGTCAACAGCGCTATCGCACCCGTGCCGCTCGTGTCTGCCAGCAAACGCTCCAGCTGCCCAGCATGCACATCCACAGCTAACACATAATACTTGTCCTCACATTATGGATCCAGTGTTACCAGTTTCCCCAACTTCCCAGGCCCTTTATGCGAAACTCCAGCGGTGGAGCCGCAAGCAGCTGGGTCGTGCAGAGCACCACATTCCTCCCCTGGGAACAGGCAGCACGAATAAACCTAAAATCCGATTTTATTGCATCTTTCAAATTCTTAACAAGCCAACAAAAATTACTGTTGCTTTTTTTTTTTTTTTTTTTTCTAATTTCCCATTTTTAAAGTGACCAGGCTTTTAAAATCAATAGTTAATTTTAAAATGCCAAGATATTGTTAGATGCATCTGGGGACGGTTAATCAGAGGCACTAAAGAAGTAACAATAATAATATTGATAGCAGAAAAATAAATTCCCCAGTGGGATACACAAGAGTTAGGGAGTGACTGTCGTCCTCCTCCCTGCCCAGACCTCAAGAGCATGAGAGCACCCACAAATCTCCCCAGTGCTGGCACTGGGGCAGCACTGTGCAGGCAGGGTGGCCCAGCACTCTTTGCTCTTTGGGAAGGACAGGGAAGACAGGCTCTTTGGGAAGAAGGTAGGAGCCACTCAAACCTCAGCTGAGGCCATTTGCGGGGCTGAGGGCTTGCTAGGAAGGAGGCACTGGCAGGTTTTCCCTCCCTGGCACAGCTTGTATCAGGAGGAGCACAAAAGCCTTTTGGAAGCCCACGGCCGAGGAGCCTGGGAAGAGGTGCGAGCGGGGCTGGATGCAGGGCGCATCCCGGCAGAAAAGACAGCCCTGCTCCAAAGCATCAACCTAAGCCCTTTTCCCGGCTCCGGCCTCCCTTCCCAGCACTGTGCCACACACATCTGCACAGGGAGAGCCAGCCTGGCAGAGAGCCAACTCAACAACTCAAGAGGTGCAATTATCATTAAAGTCAGGCAAGGCTGGAGCAGGGGAGAGGAGATCTCCCTGCCAAATGAATAGGTTTAACGCTGCTCGCATTCCTGCATTCCTCTACCACGCCGTAATGAATAAACCCTCACAAACTGCTAAAAACGACGTGGTTTTGGTTAAGCCCTGCGAGTGTGCGAGTGTGTGTTTTGTAACCTTACACCTTTGCAGACAGAGCCCTGCTATGTTTGTAATCTAGGAGCTGAGGTTTTCCAGAGCCGGCTTGTGTAACCAGGCGGAGACGTCAGCACATGCCTGTTTTATGGGAACAGCATCCCCACCACGAGTGTGCGGAGATGGTATAGAAAGTGCACAGTGCCAGGCAGACACCTTGCTGTGCAGGGGTGCAGCACGGGTCCCTGACCAAAGCGCACACACAAAGCCACTTCTGAGGAGAGAAGAGCAAAGAGGAGAGCGTAGAGAAGAGCAGAGAAGAGGAGGACAAGACTATTTCAGTTGGAAGGGACCTAGAACAATCATCCAGTCCCACTGCCTGACCACTTCAGGGCTGACCCAAGGTTAAAGCACAGTGTTAAGGGCATTGTCCAAATGCCTCAAAAACTGACAGGCTTGGGGCACTGACCACCTCTCTAGGAAGCCTGTTCCAGTGTTTGGCCACCCTCTCAGTACAGAAACGCTTCCTAATGTCCAGCCTGAACCTCCCCTGGTGCAACTTTGAACCATTCCCATGAGTCCTATCACTAGATCCCAGGGAGAAGAGATCAGCACCTCCCTCTCCACGTCCCCTCCTCAGGAAGCTGTGGAGAGTGATGAGGTCACCCTCAGCCTTCTGTTCTCCAAACTAAACAAACGCAGGCTCCTCAGTCCATCCTCACAGGACAGGCTTTCTAGCCCTACCACCAGCTTTGTTGTCCTCCTCTGGATGCATTCAAGGACCTTCAGATCCTTCTTAAATTCTGGGGCCCAGAACTGCACGCAATATTCAAGGTGAGGCCGCACCAACACTGAATACACAGGATACTCACCTCCTTTTATTGGCTGGTTACACTGTGGTTTGATCCACCCCAGGATGATGTTATAACGAAAGCTTTTCACTATCTGCATTGGTTTATCTGCAGAGGATCCTGTCTGGGTCTGAAAGCAATATTATTATTTATTCATGATTTTACCGGAAAATCTAATGGTTCCTTAGCCAAAGGTCAGAATTCACACGTCCCTCTGCTTGGTCTTAGCTCCTCAAACCTGCCTCTAACAGCACCATCTCTCATATCTCCCTTCCCACCTCTTCATCATCCTCCAGTTGCTGTGCTCCCCATGGGCACTGTGTCTCCAGCCATGGTCCCATCCTTCTTTACCTCCCTTTCACCTGCACCAGAAACACACATCCAGCCCTTCTCCACACAGACTCTCCTCTGTACGCCAAAGTCCTCTCTTTATTTTCAAAATTAAGTCTCAAGACATCTTTTGACCACTTTGTCATCCAGGATTCAAATCTGCCGTTGTCATCAAACCTCTTACTTTCCCACATCACAGCCAACATACCTACCCTTCCCTGAGAAACCTAACTTCTCCTGACCAAAGAGTATGCCACCCTAACAGGTCACATTTTCTATCGCGCTTCACCTTCTTAAGGCTCCCTCCTTTCCCCATCTCATCACACAAGAGCTCTCTAACTTTCAAGGCTTATCCCATGCCCTGCAGTACCCGCTATCTGCTGTTGACTCTTAAGAGTGTTTACTTCTACTTAGGAAGCTGGCCTCCTGGGCCAGTCCGTGGAAAACATCTTTGATACTGAATGGTATTTTCTCCCTTGCTGCCCCTTTCTCATCTGGTAGGAATTCGTCTAACATCTGCCAAACCACCTCAACGACTTCATCAAAACTCTCCTTTGCTGTGACATTTACAAGAAAACTCACTGTGAGGCTGCTGGTGTTCTGAGACACACCTGTCAAGATGATCAATAGTGCCCTGGCATTTTTACTTTATTCCACAAACTGTATGTATCCAGCCACAACCTTCCATCACTGATCCAGACCATAAGCTCCTTGGGGGATGCACAGCCTTTGATTCAGTATTTGTACAAAGAACAATAGGTTATGGAACACGGTTAGTACTCCTTGTGTCACAGTGGTGTAAATAAGATGTTTAAACATCCAATCAAGGTCCAGGTATTTGCATGCACTAGGTATGACTCCCAGGTTTACAGTAGAGAACATGGCCAAGAAGTTCCCTCACATAGTGCTGCCAAAGCCACGAGTTACCCAAGGACATTTCACAACGCACAGAGATCCAGGTGCCCTGTTGTTGCACCTAGTTACAACAACATCCTATTTGTTCCCAAACAAATCACAGCACAAAGCGTTCCCACGGGATACTAGGAGCATCTCTTGACACACCACTCTTGGTTACACAGAAGGCATCCCATGATGATTTTCTGTAGGTCTTGAAGAACAGAGTGTTACACTCCAGGCTGACTTCTCGACCATGACTGCTCAACCATGACTGCACTTCAGTGACCTTCTCTCTACTAGACTGGAAATCATAGACTCATGGAATCACAGAATAGTTTGGGTTGAAAGGGACCTTTAAAGGTCACCTAATCCAACCCCCCTGCAATGAGCAGGGACATCTTCAACTCGATCAGGTTGCTCTGAGCCCTATCCAACCTGACCTTGAATGTTTTTAGGGATTCCTACCACCTCTCTGGGCAACCTGTTCCCGTGTTTCACCACTCGTAAAAAATTTCTTCCTTACATCTAATCTAAACCTACCCCCTTTCAGTTTAAATTCATTACCCCTTGTCTACAGGCCCTACTAAGAAAGTCTGTCCCCCATTTTCTTACAAGACCCGTTTACATATTGAAAGGCCACTGTAAGGTCTCCCCAGAGCCTTCTCCTCTCCAGTCTGAACAACTCCAACTCTCTCAGCCTGTCCTCATCAGTATCACTGTGCTCCTGGGGACCAGATAAGCTCGTCCAGTTCTCTGAATCTCTGCCATCCCGCCACTTTTGTCATCTGAAGGTGACCACTACCAAGGAGCTCCTGCTGCCATTCAGCTCCAGGAACAGGGACAGCCCTGAGCAAGACCTCAGAGCACTTTTCTCCAAAGTCTGCCCACACCTGCGGCCCCCGCATTTGCACTGGCATCTCTGCTTTCCAATCACAGAGGTACTCAAACGGCCAGGAACACAACTAAGTATTACAGCTCACACCGCAGGCAGCTCTGACACAGTCACAGCTTTGCACGGCTCTGTAGATGCTACTAGCAGATTGAAAGACATTGGGGGGAAAAAAAAAATAAAAGCAAGCCCACATGGAGGTGACTTTCC
This sequence comes from Falco biarmicus, assembly GCF_023638135.1. Lineage (NCBI taxonomy): Eukaryota > Metazoa > Chordata > Aves > Falconiformes > Falconidae > Falco > Falco biarmicus. The sequence goes on from NC_079290.1 coordinate 16,552,214, forward strand.
TTCCACTGCACAGAAGAGGCTTGCAAGGCAAGTTCTTCCACCGGGCTCCCGGGCTGGCCGTGCCACGGGCAGGGCTCAGCCTGCCCCACTCTGGCACCGGTGCCGGCAGCCCTGTGCTGCACGGCGCCGCCGGCTCGCTGACTGATGAAAATCCAATAGCCACATGAGACCTGTGCATCACAGCACAAAAAGGAGATGCACATACAGCAAGGCTGGTTGATCCCCGCCCCGCCCCCCCCCAGCCTTCCCACTCATCCTTTAGCTGAACTTGGCCTGAACCGAGGCTGTAATGAGAGAAGCCAGGCATAAACCACAGGACTTACAGACCTTAGACATACCGTGAGAGCTCTCCTACCTCTTCTAGTGCTTCCCACTGGGGCTCAGCCACATCTCTGCAGATTCAGGATGGATTTGCCCATGCAGAGGGACTCCACACCTGTACTGCAGGAGGCACGCTCTGCCTTCCCTGGTGGGAAGCATTTCCCATGGCTCACACCAGGCATTTTGCACATATATATGCACATGAAAACATTTCTTGGGCAAGAGCTTGTGCCTATCGCCTTGCAATCACCTGTCCTGTAGGTCAGCTACCAATGATTTTGATCAGGGTTTCTCCCAGGAGTGCAAAGCTGAAAACACTGTTCTCTGAGAAACAGCAAGATTCTGCTTGGCTGAACACAAACAACTCTCTTGGTTTTTATTAATGTAACAGGCATTTCACTTTGATTATTTTGTACATCCAGTGCTACACAGTTCATAGGTACAGCCAAAGGCGAGAAGGTCTCTCCAAGACTCCCAATGAGCAGGGATTTCACAAGATCCAAGTGGGATGTGTCTACCTAGACATGTGCAGACAGACCTAGGCTTGCTCTGCTTGTGCCCAAAGTTGACTGGGAATCAATCCAGCTTAAGACAAAAGCCATGGAGCCACATTAGTAAAGCACTCTGCCCAAGCTCATATGCACAAAGTGTGTGCCCTGGGCAAACACCAACCACACCTTTGATTTTGTCCTCCACAACAGTTACATGAGAATGGAAGGGTTATAAATCATCAACCCAGAAAATGCCTAATAACCACTATTAGAAAGAACAGATTTAAGTGAACAAGTGTACTGCTCTGCCCTGTTCAAATGGTGGCTTTCAAGCCATTTGGTCCTTGGGGAACCATGTACCATACTGTATGGGTCTGTGGCAAAGAACACAAGAAATACAGCTCTAATGCAAGACTTAAATTTCCTTGAAAGGATCCCAAACCTCCATCAAAAAAAAAATAATTTAGGAACCCACAAGGTAAGAAAGGTTTGAAGAACCAGTTAGAAGGTGCATAATGAAGGGAAATCCACCTTTGGGTGGAAACAGCTGCTGAAAACTCAACCCAACCAAACAAAACCCCCACAACAGCAGTGACCTCATTGCTATGGTTTGTGAGGAACAGTATATACAACAAAAAGGAAATTGTTCACAGGGAAGAAAGTGAATTGAAATGTAGCCAATACAAAGAGAAATATGAATGTAGAAAGAAAGGCTTGAAGACCCTGAATGATCATCAAAAGGCACCTCTAGTAACATGTGCACCTTAAAGATGGGAAAATAGCTGTTTGCTGCATCACCAACATACTTGCACCTGGAAGTGCCTGATGAACCATCCAAGCAGACACCAGGCTTGATACGTTTAGCTTGAACGCCTTAGTAAACACATGAGAAGAAAGTGTATTTCTAGACATACATGGGTGACAAGACAACATACACGGAAATAAAAGGAGCTGATGGAGTAGTAGACTCTTCTGTTGAAATAAGATTAAATCTTAGGCTGTGTTTATCTGTGAAGGGCTTGGATTAGATTCAAGATAGTTTAGAGAGAAAAAAAATCAATGACAGCCTACACCTTGGCACTTTCAGGACTCCTGAAGCAGTTGACCTTTTTGGACAGAAAAAAACCCCAAAAACCAAACAACAACAAACCCAACATAAAACTTCTTCATCTTATAAATCATGTGGATGCAACCTCAATGGGTGAAGTGGACTGGGCTGAAACTCCCCATTCGGCTCCACGATGTGGCATGAGTCTAACACCTCATCACTGCCAGGTCCCCTTTCCCCACTTCCTTGAAGCCACGGCTGGCCCTGGTGCTCACCAAACCTCTCCAGAAGCTGGTGCAGCTCACTGACCTTGCAGAAAGCTTACCCAGCATGGCAACAGGCTCACTTTTTAACAGCATAGTGAGCTGTGGAGGGATCAGTGCCAGAGCCAGCACAAGGGCTGAGGAGAGCTGGAGAGGTCAGTGGTACCATCCCCTTTGGTGGCAGGAATGCTGACAGCCCAGCACCTCCCAGAACAGCCCATCACACGGCCAGCAAGCAGCAGATGAGAGAGGTGGACAATAAGGAGGAAGGGAAGACGATAATATATAAAAGGCTTATTTTGGTTTTGGGGAACTGCCTATGATTTAAACCCCAAATCAAGACGCAAATCTGTCAGCTGAGAGAACAGTGCTGGGTTCTGTTTTGGTTTTGCTTGGGGTTTCTTAGCCCGGTTGGCAGGACACTTGCAAGTAGCTCATCCTAAGGGAAATAACTCTGATTTTCCTTATGAATTCTAAGCCACTTCAAACAAACAGCAAAACCTGTTCACAGATATTGCCCATCCCCAGACACCCTGATCCAACAAACACATTTGTTTTATCTCTGAAAAAAATATTTTACCACTCCATACCTCTGCGTGAAGAAGAAAAAGGAGAAGACGACGGCTTAGTCCAGAAGAGAAACAGAATAGGCACACGATGCTTTGAAAATTGCACAAAACACTGAAGTGGGAAAGAAAAGTAAGTGAGCAGACAGGGAAGTTGCTCTTGCTCCTGGTACCCTTCACGTCATAGCACTGGGTATGGCAGCATGAAGCTCTGATCACTCCTACATATGCCTACAGCTGGTAACTCCTGCCTTGCAACCTCTGCATGCCCCACGCTGGGGTTTGTCTTCTGTTCATTAAAACACATTGAAATGCCCTTTTTGAAGTGGTTTTCCAGAAAGGGCTCTGACAGATTTGAGGTTGATCCAAATTAGGAATCCTGCCCCCTGGGCCACGCTTTGCCTGCCATCACCAGTGCTGCTGCCCATGAGAAGCATGGCCACGTGTCCCTTGCATGGTCAGGCTCAAAGGGACAATGCAGTGGCTGCAGCTGTAGAGCACAGACAGTAGCAGTGACGGTGCGGGCAGACCACGCTCCATGCCAGGTTGTGGCATGCGGGGATGCAAGGACCGAGTCGGAAGTGATGAGTTTGGTGGAAAGACTTCATTGGGCATCAGAAATGGCCTTGAACGAGCATCCAGAAATTTGTAGCCCTGGGTGAGGGAGTAGGGGTATTTCAGCAGGACTGAGTCAGGGCAGGGGCTGGCACAGCTCTGTGCCATGGCAGGGCAGGTGAGGAGCCAGAATTAAGGGGAAGGACAGAGGAGCTGGATGCAAAAAGCAGATATCCGACAGGAGGAGAGGTGGCAGGGGCTGTGCAGGCTCCTTCTGCCCACAGGGCACTGGTGGCCCTGGGTGGCAGACGGAGGACACAAATCACGGTTAGGAGAGCACCAACACTGTGCAGGAAGCAAAGCCGGACACACCAACCTGCAGCACACAGGACCTCGTGGCCCAGCATGTCCCTGCCATGTCCCTCGTGCAGCTCCTGCTCCCTGAAGATCTCTGTCCCATGGACCACATGAATACAGACACTGAAGACTCTGGAAGATTTCTGGTGGAAAAGATTGCCAGATTCTTCATCCTTTTAGGCAAATTTTGGTGGTCCTCTAAATTTTGGCTTCACTCAAAGATACTACGAGTATGCAAAGGATGCTTCAAACACAGAAGGAAGCACCACAGAACAAGAGACTTGCAGAAAACCAAGCAGTAAAAAAAAAGCATATGTTTCCAAACCGTCAGAAAATACAGCAAGGAGGCACAATCCTACAAAAGGTGTAAGAGCAGCAAGAATGTAATACACAGGGATACACGGGAGCCTCATCGCAGCGTGGGGATGTTAGAGAGATGGGGGAAGGCAGATGAAGTGAGTACCATGGGTGCAAATCAGGCAGCACGCAGCCATGGTTCACCGGATTAATGAATCTGGGCTGGGGCGAAAATACCTCTGTAAATGACACAGTAAAATCCACTCAGTCACTTTTTTAAAAAAAAAAATACTGTGTAGTTTGTGTGTAATAATGCCACCTGTTGCAGACACGAGACCCGGGGCTGCAGTTCAGCAGGATGCTGGCAGGCGCTGTGCGGCCCTGCCACTGCAGGACCTCTGCAAGGTGGCATGATGTGGTGACGCTCACCCTGTCCGCATCTGCTCAAAAATGGTGCCAGGTGAAGCCACATCAGGCATCCTCCATGTACCCCACTAATCTTACACCCGATCCGGTATTGCCTGTCCTCCCATGGCCGGCGTGAAGCCAGCTCAAACACAGCAGGCCAACGTAACCTTCCCGCAGCAAGTTCAGCCTGATCCCACGGGGAAGCCAACCGCATGCCCAGGGCTGATCTGGATCAAAGCCACGCTGCTGGCTCGCCCCGCGGTGCCAGCAACAGGCTGGAACAGTTGTGAAACCAGCGCCTGAGAAGGGCACGGGAGCGCAGAACAGCACAGCAGCCAGGGTAGCTGCCCAGGAGCAGGTTCACACGGAGGAGGAATGAGACAGCATGGTAGCTGTTGCTGCTGGTTGATGATCCAGAGCACGGAGGAAGGGCAGGTGTAAAAGAAATTAGTTCACAGTTTTGTCAGATTTTATCGTTTCCTACATAAATGAATCTTGAGTTTTAAGAAAGAACACAGCAAAAATGATAAATGCCTTGTGTTTCAAAGAAACAGCGCTCCCAAAATAAGCCATGTCCAGTCTCGCTGCTAACTCAACTTTGCAGAGAAATACATTTAGCAACCAAAACAATAAAAGAAACACTGTATTCCCCACAGCTCTTCTGCTATTTGCTTTTCAACAAGACACTGATTCAAAAGACCAGCTGGAGCCACTTGGGTGCTAACAGTATGAAGCATCTGCTAAGAAATAAACAGTTTTGTGAACCAATGTGCCTACCCAATCCACTCCCTCCTCTTGGCCTTTCCCCAAATGGCTTTCTAGCCACCTTTCGCAAGGATACCTCTTCTACCTCAATGTCCTTCTCTGGACTCAAACCCATCTGAGCTCCTCCTCTCCCCAGCTCCCTCTCCAATAGGCACTGCAAACTGCTGGAGGCTCACCCCCAGGTGGAGTCAGCTGCAAGATCTCAAAACACTTCAACGTTTGCTTATATTTTTCTATTATTTTTTTAATAGAATTTTCTTTGGAAATTGTTTCAGTGGGGTCAAAGCTGGCCTGTTCACTGCTTCACTCATCCAAAAAAGCACTGCTCCTCTCTGAACCCAATGATGCACACAGGGCATCCCTGGAGACCCTCTCACCGGCACGGCCCTGAGCATTTCACAAAGCACCAAAGAGCTGCCAGGCACTGACATGGAAGGGAGGAGATGCTGGAGGTGACTCACGCCAGCCACCATTGGGTGACACCTCGGCCAGGGAGCCTCCGCCAGCAGCACTGGCAGGCCCTGAACACCACCCACTTAACCTTGCCCAGCAGCAGCCTTCCAGCTGTGGCTCCCTGCAGCTTCCACAAAGCAGGAATGTTTTCCAAACACAACAATTTGCAAAACAACGTTCATGTGCAAATTCATGTCCAAAAGAGGTTCCAGCCAGACGAGGTGATGCTGGGACTCTGAAGGACTCTGCTGGCCATCTCCATGCAGGGTGGGCAAACACACCCAGTGAAGAAGGGTTGGGCTGAGAGGGGTTATCTATTCACTATCCCTCAGGGTATCACCGAGGGAAGGCAGAGCGGTAGCACAAGGCCAACGTGTTGCACAGAAGCCCGTGATGCTCCTACCCAAACCGTGTCAGCGGCAGGGCTGGGAAATGGAAGGTAGTCTGGGAGGAGGAGAGAGGAGAGATTGCACAGGGAGGAAAGGTGCAGCAAGTGGTAAATTTGGACCTATGACCTGTTTCCAAAGGAGGGGGGCATCAGCCAGATGAAGCACGTTTTCCCTGCAGACCTCCTCCAAAGCCCCTAGGCACTGCTGCTGATCCCTCCAAGGGGCCACTGCTTCACCACTGTGATGCCTGCATCTCGTATGCATGCCTGAAAGTGCCTGCAACTGTCACCAACCAGCCTGCTGGATATCCAACTGCAAAAGTAGTGTGCACAAAGCCATACACGTGCAATAAAAATAGCTGCAATTGGGATTCCTGCTCCTTTAATCAGCTTTTAACTGCTAAGGTAAAACAGGATAGATGCTCAACAGGAGTTGCGCTTGAAAGTGTCGGAGGTGCGATGGACAGTTTTGTGGAAATCTTCCCTTTTTTCAACAAATGTATCTTTGAAATCAAAAGCAGTCTGCGGGAAGACACGGGGAATCCTGAGATAACAGTAATGATCCAACCAGCATGCACTGCTCCATACAGCAAAGGCAAAAGTATTTAAACTCAATAAAGTTAACAGCATGCCTTGGAAGTTTCTAAGTGAACAAAAAATTAAAGAAAAATGAAGCAGAAAGACTCAACATTATCAACAGAGATGGACAGGGAACAGAGAGAAATGGAGAGAGGGGACAGTAAATCTTCCCTGATCACCTGGCTGTTTGTAAGGGGCCACGAGGAATATTTCAGCACCTTCAAAACCACCACCATTTATTTTATGAACATGATCGAGCAAACTGGCATGGCCCTGCCATCACTAAACCTTTATATAAACCCTGTTTTACCATACTAAATACTGGCAGTTTACGGGCAAACTGCCTGGCAGGCTCCTGCCCAAGGACCAGCAGGCTTGGCACTTTGTCCAGGGAGCTCCAGCAGATGCTCTGGCCATGGGTCTCTTATCCCGACTCCAGGCTACTGGAAAGACATCAACCCATGTAGGCAGAGTGCTGTAAAAAAGCTGAGCTTGGAGCGCTGTAACAAAAGCTGAGCTCATCCAGGGAAGGCAAAGCCCGTTTTGTCCTGGAAAGGCTCCCAATACAGTTTTTTCCAATCCCAGTCATGCACGGGGAGGGACCTGGTCACAGGGCTGGAGCACTGGCTCCTGTGTGTATTCTCTGTGGCCGAGCATCATGGGCATGAGCAAAATCCCCAGCAGCCTGTTACACAACACCACGCTGTTTATGTTTTTAACTGAAATGTTGAAAACAGAGGGAGGGGGGAAAATCCACTGCAAGCTAGCACGTTATCCAGCCAGAAAGGATGTGTGTGACAGCTGCCCCCTCCACACCATATCGTACCCCAATATCCTGCCAAACCCACATGGTTTGGATTAGCAATGCATCCCCTGGAGAAACAGCACCGGTTTGGGATGCAGGCAGGGCGCAGTGCTCCCCTTGAGCACAGCAGAGAAAGGGAAGCACACCCCAGCTCCCAGCCCTCGCCTGCCATCAGACTGGCATGGATTTGGGAAAAGCACAGTCCGTCTCCTGGACCTTGAATGCTGGCTAATGCAAGTTTGATAGGATATCCTGGGAAGCCTTCAATCAGGGCACCCAAGCACCTCTGTGCCAGCCAGGTCACATCATTTACCTACTGCGCAGTGCTCGTGATAGACGTTTGAACTGCAACCCTGCAGCACCCAAGCTGGGATGCATAAGCCCTCTCTAGGCTCTATCGCACTCAGAAAACAGCTCTGATCTAGCAAAACTCACCAGTCAAAAATCTGGTCCAGGACACTACTTCTTGCCTACAGGCTTCTTTCCTCCCCTCTCAACTGATGCAAAAAGGCACGGGGTTAAGTTCAGCCTGGAATGCTCAGCCCCTGCAGATGGGCAGTGATAGATGAGGAAGACAAGCACTTCTTTGGTCCACCTGATCCCAGAGAGCATCTCCTGCACTGCTGCATTCCTGCTAATCCTCTCAACAACTTTATTCACCAACTTCAAGTAAAGTTCTGGAGTCATTTTCAGCACTCATTCAGAGGCCTGTGAAGTGTTTCCAGATGATTCTTCCTTTTTTTTTTTTTTTTTTTTTTAAACAGCTTGCGTATTTCTGTCTAAGTCAACAGATCCAGTCATTGCTGTTACACATTGTCCTCAGTCTGAGAGCTATTTTCGCTCATGGTAAAAGAAACTGCAGTTCTTTCTGATTAACTCCACAGAAATGTCCATTACTCAGACAGGAGTCTGCAAAGCTGGCTTGAACTAATCATCAGATTAGTTTAAAACAATTATGTTTTGAAGATGAGCATCCTCTGGCATCCCAAATATCATTCTGAGGTTTTTATTCACTAATAATGTTATTTTTTCTTTTACTGTCACCATCAGGTTAATCACAGACAGAACAGAAACATCATCAAAACCACCCAGACCATCGTGGCATAACCCAAAATAACACAATTAGTTTCCATAACTGTCTTCTCTGCAGAAGCAGCGTATCCTATTCCAGTCTTGGCTCCATACTGCCTCATGATTCAGTTTTGAGGAGAAGTCCACAAAGAAGCTGCATGGGTTAGTGCGAACCCCAAAACTGCATCATGCAAAAGGCAGTACAGAGCTGCCCCCAAAGGTGATGCGGCAAGTGCAGCGCTGTGGTTTGGAGCGAGCTTGCCTGGCTGGCAGGGCACGGCCGCTCGCTGGTGCTCCAGTATGGGATAACTCATCTTTACGACAGGAGGAATGGGTTTCAGCAAGTAAGCACACACTACCTGACAGATAGACACAAACAGACCCTAAAAGGGTCTTAGAGCATATGGAAAAAGCCAGGGCTGTCAAGCCAAAGAGTTGCACAGTGCCCCTTTGCACACTGTCCCACCAAATCTGACACTGCAAGAAAACGAGGCTGCAGGTCCTTCCACCATCAGCTGGGCTTTCACAAGAGCACAGTGCTTGTGCCGACGGCCGCAAGTTGACCCAGGGTCAGTGCAGCTCCCCAGCGGGGAAACAGCCCTGCGGGATTCCACACACAGCACGGTGACCCTCTCCTCTTCTCCTTTCCCTTCTGTTGAAGCATCACTTGAAGCAAAAGTCTGAAAATGCATTAAGCAGGTAAGAAAAGCAACCACATCATGAAGCGAGCACACAAAGCACACCGTGAAGTTTACAAGTGAGGCTGGTCTTACTCATTTGTATTTCAAAGGCCAGGTTGACACAAGACATTTTTCTTGTTCTAGCTTCCTCTGTGAAGGGAATAATAGTAACTTTGAGTGTTGTTGCCACAGCAGCAGCCAGAGCCTTCCTGCAGAGTCAGCTACAAAGACATTCAACCTGCCTTGCTTGGAGGACACAAGGACCAACCTGGGAAAATCCCCCTTTGGCTGACAGACCCACACCGATTTCAGCAGGTTTGCTCATGCTCATACACTCACCGACCCATCCTAAATTCCCTATGGCTCAACTGAATATTAAGCTAATCATTTTGAGTGTCTTCCCTCCTTCCCTTACTTCACACTCCAAAATCCTTTCATCTTCGGAGCTCTCACTGATTGATGGTGACATTCAGTGACAAAACTTGGGCTCAATGCTTTTAACACCTTTGTGGTCTCTTTTCACACTGTAAGCTGAAACTCAGTTTACAGTCTGCCCTGTCACGCCAGACCCACCAAGACACCTTGCTGGAGGTGACAATATCTTGCTCTGGCTTAACGCCTGCCTCAGCTGACGACCTCAAAACTGGCAGTCAAGGTACAGAGCACATTTATCTATAAGAATTTCAGCCTTGCATCCTCCTAGTAAAACCCAGCTCTTCCAGAGGAACGAGCCATCCTCCCCACTCTACACCTCACACGTTTTGTGCCGGTTTTCAGGTAATAAATCTAGAAACCCCAGAATTTCTTGGAAATCTTTACTCTCCTACAACAAAGCCCACCATAAATCAGCTGGACTGTGACTCACATTAGGCAAATATGTAAAACTGACAAAGTCACAACAAAGTCTCCATCTCCTTGGTTGATACCACCATAACTATCTCCTTGGTTGATACCATCATGACCATGCAGAGGCCTTAAAGAAATGTAACAAAGGCCATGAATGTCCATGCAATGAGAGCGTCCTCTTCCAAGCAGACCAAAAGATGGGTGCATTAAGTGACTATTTTGCTCCACTGGTTCCTTCAGTTTGGAGTTGACCACAAGGCTCCACTTTTCCTCCGCAACTTGACCCAGTGATTAACTTTAGCTCCTTTTCTGCCCCAAAAGCATGTTGGAACTGTTGGGAGTCCTTCCACCCAGTTATTAAGTTGGCGCACTTAATGACCCTAGCAGGCACACCAGGAAAGCAAAGCCAGCAAAGCAAGGTGTGTAAGAAACAATGGGGGAAGCAGCTTGCCCCAATTAATGATCTCCATATCCAAATCAGAATTTTCCTTTGAAGTTTGCCACCCAGTGCAGAGCTCCTCCCACCAGTCTTCTCCTCCACCTACCACCACACACTCCACCTCTGCCCCACCTCCTGTCTCCAGCCTTCAGCCATGCCCATGACACCCTAATCAGAGTCCAGCACATGTTCCCTCCTCTTTCAGGGCAGTTTTATCCCCATTTTTAAAGCCTTTTTCCCCATATATGCTTTGTCCACATTTGTGGACCCACGCCCATTTGCACACATACAGCCAACTCAAGAGATCTGGGGGTTCCACCTAGCAGCCACAAAGCCCACACTCCCCTCACCTACCAGCAACTGAAATGGTGCTGGATGGTTTGTGCCTTCTCTTGCCCAGGTGGAACACTGGTCTTATCTGGGGATGAAGGGAAGTAAACTGGGACAGTTGCAGAGAGGTCTGGAAACGGACCGATTGGACCAGACACATCCAACCCAAGATCCCACCACAAAAGTGAGAATGATTTCCTCATGACAGTGAAGCCAAGACAGGCTATATATAAATCACATACAGTAACGCATAAACACAGAGCTATATATAAGATATATATAAAGTACACACCAAAATAACACCAACAAGTACGGATGCCAAAGCAGTGATAAATTTAGCTTATTAGAGAAGTGGCAGAATCTTGTAAGATCATGGAAAAAAAGGCTATTTTGAACAGTAACGATCACGTTTCAAAAATAGTGGATATTCTTGGCTTGGTGCCCTACACAGCGCAACATAAAATGATAATATCAGATCTCATGGGAGAAAAATCAGCCAGAAGGCCCACGTGAGATATCCCAGGAAAAATGAAGATTGCATGCATTAGGGCGCTGTAGCAATTAGGGCATCATGGAGTGCACCAGTGTGCTGTCTGTGACAGCCTGCCGCTGAAATGCGATTTTCTTAAAACCCTGCAGCCTTGACATGGCAAAAATCAGCAAAACCTCAGAAATAACTTCTCAAAATCCATTCCTTGAAGGCCAGTCCAACATAAACAAGACAAAAAGTAATGTTGGCAGGGAATGCCGGGATGTCATCCTGGAGTTAACCTAGATAAGGCAATAATGTCAACAATGTCAAATGCATATGAATTAGAATAAAGCAATACTGTAGTTAGCTCAATGACTTCGTAACAATCAACTTACAGTGCAAAACAAGACTAAAAATGAAGGAAAATGGGCCTGAGAGTTTTTATCACAATTGGATAATGTGCCCAAGGATATCGAAGGGGACACCGAGTATCCCAGGGCTGGGCAGCATTAAGCAACTCCTCTAGAAAGGTGAGAATAAAAAATACAAAGTAGTACCGACTAAATTTCAATGAAAATGGGCCTGTGAGTTTTTATCACAATTGGATAATGTGCCCAAGGACATCCAAGGGGCCACTGAGCATCCCAGGGCTGTGAAGCGTTTAATAACTCCTCTAGAAAGGTAAGACTGAAAAATACATGGTAGCACTACTCTGTAATAAAGCTTATTATAATATTAAGAAATAATTAATCATAAATAAAAACATACTTATATGGAGCAAGAATAAGTGCAAAACAGAATCACTACACCCAAAATTTAAGACCTACCACCAAGACAGAGGTGCACCTGAAGAGACACACTGTGCTCCACACTTTATGGACATCAGGACTTTTATCATAAAACCTTGAGTAAAATCCCTCCCCAGCACTTTTCAAAGAGAAATCTGTGCCTGACACACCAACGTGGCTCTGAGCATCACTTGCCTAGCTCATCTTACAGCACAAAGTTTCCCCAACTTTCCCATCCTTTTCGCTGCTGTTTTGCTGGATTATTTGGCTGTGGGCACAAGGGACAAATTACAGGCGTGGGGTAACTCAATCTCTCTCTGCTCCGGAGGAGCTCGGCTGGCAGCTTGAAGTAAGGAGCTGACCTTGGTTATCTTACCCTCTTTTTTTTTTTTTTTTTTTTTTTTTTCCTCCTGCAAATGACCACAACAGAAACCTCAAGAGAAATTGTCCTAACCTCTCCTGGAGATTTTGATTTCAGTCCAACCTGGGTGCTATTTGAAGCTTCATGAAAGAAACACCTTAAATAAAAAGGTTTGTGGTGGAGAGCAGCAGTAAAATTGCTTTCAAAGCCTTAAAGCACATGGGTTCATCAGGAGAAACCCGAGTGTGTTCATTAACTCCTGGCATGCTGGCAGTTTCAAAGATGCTGCCCATGGCCAAGATCAGCCTGTTATCCCAAACACAATCACCCGTCTGCTGCTGTAACCAGGCAGCAGCTCCAAATTTTATACTTCTCCTCTGTTTCAGGGAAACAAAGACTTGATATTAAGTTCATTTTACATCCAAGCAACAGAGACATCAAGAAATTAAAAGGTGGGACTGCTCTCTCCCTAACCTTAGCTGTCTGGAAGTTAGGCATTTAATGTAAGCCAACTGTCTGGAAACCTTCCAAAGCATCATTTGTTCCCCCTCCTCCCACTGCATGTAAGTGGAGTTTACATTGGAGAAGAGGTTTTTTAGATTTCACACCTAACCTCAACTGACTCCTAACCACAGCCATTCAGGAGCAGTGAAGTCCACCAAACACCAGCTCCAACTGGCACAGTCATGCCAATACCGTATCTCCAAGCAGGTCAGCATTTTGGCTGCCAAGTCACACTTTTGGACACTTTTGGTCAACCTATAGGACCTGTCTGAGGTCACATGGGAGACAGATGGCAATGCCAGGACCAGGGTGCCCCATGCTCAAATTTGGGCTCTTCCGCCTTCTGGAAAATGAAACTGCTTTAAAAACCTTCATTTGTGCTCTCAGAAAACACACAAAAATGAATCCCAAGAAGCATCAATATTTTATTTTACTTTCAGCACAGCTGTTACAGAAATATGAAAATTCATTTCAGCAAGACAAACCATTTTCTCCCATCACCATCACCTGGACATCTCTTCCCAGATAACCTATGTGCTACATGACCTCCCAGCAATCAGACATGAGGAATGCCCATTCCGCCCCATTCCCACCTGGTTCTGCCCAACTGTCCAGCAGCCCTGCCCGGACCAGTGGCACCATCACAGACAAGAGCACAGGGAAAGGGTTGCAACTTCAGCTGTTTACCCAAAATACCAAGGCATTTGGGAATAACATAAAATAGCCAGAACCGTCGACTTTATACTCTTTGGGACTATGCCCGGATAGGAAATCTTCCCAGGAAAAGATCATTTGTAAAGCATTATCTATACGGTAAGGTCTAATGAGTTAACCCCCATCACAATGTGTATCTGATGCCTTCCCACAGAAGGATGCAACCCAGTAAGGAGGTATTTCTGGCATGTCACTACACATGGTCAACTTGCAGGAACATCAGCTCTCCCTGTCGTGACCACAAGGAACGACAAGATGGAAAACCACCACCCATCTTGCTCCAAGTCAGCAGCTCCCAGCATGCCTGCTTGGAGCAGTAACACCCCATATACCACCCACGACCACCACCCCTCAAGGGCAACTCTTTCCTTCACAGCTGAGATCCATCTATTGCTGTTAAAAGACATCTCAGGTTCTCTTGTTTTGGGAATCCACTTGAAAGTTCAAGCAAATACACCTGAACAAAGGAAAAATAATGCAAACCCAACACATGCAGCCATTTGGCAGTTTGGTTCGGTTTTTTTCTTGTCCCATTTTTAATCCCCCCTTCCACGAAGGTGCATTGGCACCATGCACCCACCAGTCACGTCAATGTGGACATGTCAAATCGCTTGGCTCCAGCCTGCACGCCAGCTTCTCCAAGATGATACTGCTGTGGCTGCAAGTTGCAATAAAGTGGGCAGTTATGACTCAGGATTATGGTTAAGAAAAATTACCCCCAGAGCACTTAATGTTAGCAGAATACACTCCAGTTTTACTTATTATCACCTCAGCACCCTTTACTCCATATTGGTTTTCAGTACACAGCTTGGTAATTCAGAAAATGAACATGGTTTTCTTAAAGAGGGTCAAATTTATTAAGGAAAAACATCTGCACAAGGATACCATCTCCGCAGAGGAGACATCTCTGACATCTCTGCAGGACATGCTGCAGATACATTCGCTGCCCACCAGTGCCATCACTTGTTGCCTACAAGTGGCCTGAGACCTCTCCCTGCTTCCCCCCAAACCCTTCAACATCAACTCATCGCAGCCAAGACAGACTATGTAGCAAAGGGCAACACCCAAAACTTGTGGCCACACAGGACACGTGGAAAGCTTTCCTGTGTCAAGGTGGTGCAGTGTTGAAAGCGGTCACCTGGAGAGGTGGGGATGTCTCCATCCCAGGAGGTGCTGGCTGCCCTCCTCCAATGCTGATGGCACTGGAGACCTCCTGGTCAGCATTTTGTGGGCTTGCCCTTGGGTAGAGAGACATCAATGGCCTGGCTGCTGCCCCAGGACTTCCCTGCCTCCCCCCCACCCCCCACCCCAACTTTGCTCCCCCCAGGTCCCCACCGTGGCCCACATCTGGATGATGTCCCTCAACCTCCCTTGTTACATCCTCAAGCTTCCCAGGAAACACAGTGCACACCATGGGGAAACGCCAAGGTGTGGGCAGTTCTGTGTATGGTAAGGAAGGCAAAGGCATGGTGGGGGTTGAGAAAAAAATACAGATGATACAAACCAATGAGAGCAGTTTTTTATATGCATGTGATTTAGCCATCCATAGACACTGTTAACTTTTGCTAGGAAGCAGCAAACTGAACAACCCAGTGATGCAAAACCTAAAAAAACCCAAAACAACAACAAAAACCAGACGACGAGAAAACACCTGGTTTGGCTCAATATATGCGTTCTGCTGCATGGAGTCCCCCCAAGAACATGAGACCCACACAGCCATACACACCATGTGGCTTGCAAAGGAGACTGTATGAATCTGTACGAATGCCATCCTCTCTCTAGGCGTGGATATGTGTAACCATAAAACATGGCGAGTCACCGGCTGGCCCAGACAATGCTGGGAAGCCACTGATAAGGAGCAGCTGAATCCTGAAGAGGAAAACGCGAGGAGCTGAGGGAAAGCCAGACTGAACAACGTCACCGTTTATTTCTTCCAGATTGATAGCAATGGCTCTGAGGGAATGTAACGCCTCAAAACCTTAGATCAAAGCTCTGGGTGCCCACATGGACAAGGATGGAGCCTGCAGAGAGCATGGGGTTGCCCAGCCTGATGCTTCTTCCCCACCTCCCCATCCAGGCATCTGTGCACACACTCATCACCCCACGAAGCTACTTTAAAGAAGTAAAGCCACCTGAAATAGGAGACAGCTCAAACGTGTTTTTTTTTATCTTCACATTCTGCATATGTCAAGTGAAATCAGGAAGGGGGAGGAGCAGCCCACAAAATAAATAAGCATTTAACCACTGTGGTGAAAGAGTCAGTGTCTTGGCTTTGGTGGGGGCTGAGGAAGTGCTCATTAACATCAGGAAAATTAGTGAAACTACCAACGAAATGAAGTGGATCACGTCACGCCGCAAGAAAGCACAGGCAAGAAATGGGGGAGAGTGGCCATCTGTGGCCACGGCTGATCTGACGGCACCTGACGGGACATGCATGCAGGTCCAAACCACAGTAAAAAAATTAACTTCATTGAAAGACCTGGTTGGGTGTAAACCCTGGCCAGGGGTAAAAATCTGTCTGCAGCAGAATAGGGGCAGGACAGAGGGAGTGACAGCTCAGCGCTGCTCACCACCACGCTCAGCATCGCCACGCTGGCCAAGAAGGGTCTTAAATCCACACGGTTTCCAGCTAAGGGACTGTCACTGCTTAACCAGCCACCCCTTGAGCTGCAGCAATTGGTTGGATTTGTGTACTGCTGCCGCATCAAACATGAGATAAAGCACAGCCTAAAAGCCTTTCCAGGTAGGTTTACACTAACCAGTCTAACATCATACCTGGAACAGTGTAACGGGCAGCAGCTCAGCAAGCTCTGCTCAACCAGCGCTCCTCAGACTGCATTCATCAAAGGTTTTAAGCTGCTACACACACTCCTGTGTTGGGGATCGGCACTGATTTAGCTGAATTACTGCAAAACCTGGAGGAAACTTTGTGGCAGGGACCTCATGAAGTGCCAACCAGCCGCTGTGAGCAGTGCACTGCTGATGAAAACGCTGCCCATGCTCGCCCTGGAGCCAGCTCCCCACCTGGGCAGCATCACCACAGCCCACCCTTTGGTCTTCTGTATCCCCTGGCCTGTCCTCTGGGCTTTGCCTCTCTGCAAGATCCTTAGGCTTGACAGAGTTATCTTGTCATGTTGGACTCAACTGCTTTTTCTCAGGGCTGATCAACTTGCGTCATGCAAATTACCCAGGGTGGAGGTAAACTTCATTAGTGGCAGAAAAGGGCATTCAGATGGTTCCTTTTATGCTTCACAGGTCATTTGCATCCGTATTCTCTGCCTTGAGGGCAACTCCCAGTTGACTGAACACCTGCTTTTAGCTGACAGGAAGCAGATAACAAACCTCCTTCTCCACCACCCCCAACTTTAGCTGCTGTCACTGAGACCTGTGAAACCTTCCTCACTTCAGGCAGGCTGCTCATTTTATCTTGGTCAAGATGGAGGTGAGCACGTTTTCCCACTTACCATGTCCCAGAATCCCAAAGCATCCCAGCAATGAAACCCAAGGAAAACGGAGAGCCTCACGCCACCAGGTCACAGGCAAACCTAAGGGGCACCATGAGTCCCTGCAACATCTTCTAGTCCCCAAAGTAGACAGACGTAAGGCAAAAGATGTACGTGTCTCCAGCTTGGACATGGCCAGGGCTCAGGCAAAGGGCTGTGGCCACACGATCTCACATGTTTCCCTCACTATAAAAGGGAGTGTTTCCTCTCTCCAGAACTGTAGTGAAAATATTCCAATGACTCGTAACACAGAAAAGCTAAAAGTAAACCGCAGAAGAAACCCTACATATCAAAGCGCACACACACACACACACACATGTTCTCTTTGCCCAGTTAAAACTAAACAGGTGTGATGCACTACAGCAAATTATATTTGTTCCTTGATTTAAGGTGACTACCTTGACAACGGACTGTCAAAATCAAACCCTCTTTCTCAACAGGCTGCACCTCTTAGAACATACTGAGGGCATCAGCAGAAGCAAAAGCATACCAAAAATCTTCCAGAGTTGCATCTGGTTAGGTACAACAGCTTGTACATCCACATTTTAACCTTTTCTGCTCAATATTTATCCACACTGCAATAAGGTCTATCCAGCGCAGGCTGAGCACCCTGCAAACGTTAACAGAAAACAATGCTCCTGTCCTTCAAAAAAACAAAAGGGGGGGTGAAGCAGAGGTGGTCCAGCAAAGGCAGACAGATATCTGGGGCGGAACTTCCCCTGCAGGGGAGATGCAGTGAGTTGCACAAAAGCTCTCAAGGGAGATGCTGATCAACAGAGACCTGACACACAAGTCTCAGCTCTTCACGGTACTGCACCTGCGGGCTGCTGCACTGCAGCTGAGTTACCGGGATGTGGATGCTCCCGCTACAGGTGTCAGGCTCCCGTAGGGACAGGGTAAGCATTACTCCAAATCTTCCCACGGCCGAAAACCCACAAGCCACACTACTTGAAAAGTCAGAGGCCAGAGCGGCTCCAGGGCTGGTTCCCAGGAGGTTTGGGGACAGCCCCAGCAGCCTCGCCCGCTCTCAGTGCAGTGGCTCCTGGGGCTTGAGTCATCTTGCTGGTCCCCACTGGGACTGCAACAGCCAGCACAAGATGACCCAGTTGGACTGAAACCTCCTTGGCAATCATACCCTATCCTTCAGGAACGTACTTACACTACCAGTCAGGGTGTATAAATGCCGAGCAGGCTCAGACAAGTGGCTCACGGATCCAAGCTGAGTCCAAACCTTGAAGAAAATTTAAGGGCAGCTTAGGAGAGGCCCAAGCTTTCATGCAGTGAGTTTGGACACCCCAAGCCACAAGCAAGCACCCTGAACTCCAGTCCTCCTACGCAGTGTGCAGGTATTACACAGGCTTTGCAGACCCTACAGCCGAACAAACCATCCCGGCTGTGCTGACAGTGCGGAGAAGCAGGCATTGCAGGGGATGATTCATCCCACACAGATGCCTGCAGCAAGTCAGGGTCAGATGCTTCCTAAAAATACCCATTTCTCTCCAGTGACTGTAAAAGGAGGCTGGGGGGGTGTGACTGGTTCAGTAGCAGGTAATTGCAGCAGAGGTCTCTCAACCTAGAGGAGCAAAGTCCCCTGCTGTGAAGCCCAAATACAGTCAGAATCAAGGTCTGTGTGATACACAGACCTCAACATATTCAAGATCTTCTCCATCCCTTCTGAGACCCCTACGCGCATCACCAGTCTAAAATCCTCCCATCAGCCTTGAAGAGGCAAAATACAGGGAAACCCCCAACAAAATGAAGTCTGGAGGCCCAGTGGAAGAGGTCTCACCCCAAGGGTGCAGAGAAGCCCAGAAGGACTTCTGTATCCAGGCTTACAAGTGCTGAAAGCCGTCACCACTCACCTCATCTCCCAGGAAACCCTGGCAGGATCTGACCTCCCTTCCACATGCTCCTCCTCTCTCCTTTTTGAAGTCAGCAGAGACCTATTCGACATTACAACAAAAGAAATGTCAGTAAGCCCAACCTCGTCCCCTCCCTCCAACCAAAAAGCTTTATTTCCTCAGTTCTTCAAAATGAGAAAGCACTGGAAAGCAATTATATCTAAATTGCAGCCTACAGATCTATTTAAACATTTTAATACATACGTATTTAAAACATATATTATCTATTTAAATATATGTAAATTGGGGAGGGGACAGGAGCCCCCTGCAAGCAGCCAAGGCATCAGCATGTTCCTCCACTGCAGCAAACGGACTGGCGGCAGTGATGGAGCCCTACAGCTGATGAACACACATGATGACCCAACAACAGGGCACCAACCTGGGATGTTCACTGTCAGCTCTAAAGCAATCCCCCAACTGCTCCTAAAGAGTAATGAGAGGAAACACAGCCAGGAGTGTCAGGGATTCTGGAATGACGAAGAAATGCCCTTCTTGTGGTGCCCACCCAGGGCTGCCAAGGAAAAAGGGTGGAGGCAGTGGATCCCTGCTCCATGACCCAGAGCATCCTAGCAGCATCATGGAGAGGATGTGGGTTTTTCCTCGTGGTGACCTTCAGGCCCTGCTGACACCCCATGTTACAGCCTGAGGGTTGCACGGGACACTCAGACGGACGTAAGGCTGTTGCTCAGGTTCCCAGCACCATGCTGCGTGGTGGTCCCGGGGTATGTTTTCTTCTACCATCAAGGTCCTCATCCTCTCAGGCCACAGGACCCCTTGTTGGGGCAGCCACGTATCACACAGCCTCTCTGGCAGTGAGCAGGAGCTGGAGGCAGAGCAGCGAAGGGGACCTTTATTACCATCAGAATAGCCTCATCACTCAGCCTACTTAACCCAGCCACGTTTGCACAGCTAAATTTGGGAAGAGTATGAGAAGCATTCCCTCAGAACAGGAGGTGGGGGAGGGACAGGCAGGCTTTCAGCCTCCTTTAACTCCCAGCCAAGTGCTCCCGCTCCATATGTAATTCAAAGTCCCTGTCAGGGATGCCACCCCAAGGAATGGCCCAGCCCCAGCAAAACTGGAGATCTAGCGCCTTAACCCCTTGGAGTCAGCATCTGAGCTTGGCTACTTTAAGAAAATTAGGAAGTCAGGCTTTCTGAAACAGCTCCCGCTGACATAACAGGAGGTATGTGGGGGGAATTCAGGACATCTCCATGCAGGACAGGAGGCATTCAACTTCAGACAGCCAAGTTTGAAGACCCTGCCCTGAAGGGATGCAGTGCTCAGCTTGGTAACAGGTAGCAGCGATCCTAAAACTCGGACTGATCTAAAAAACTTGTGAATGACTATTTTTGGGTGCCCAACAGATGAACTACTCAGGAAAGACAGCATCAATAGCTGCAGCAGGAAGGGGCCACAATCCCTGGCAGTACCTAAAAACATTGCCCTGACCTGCAGCACAGGCACCTAGAAACATCTTGATCACCAGGCTTTGCTTTTGAGATAGTACAAGCAAATTAAACCTCTCTCTCTCTCTCTCTCTCTCTCTCTCGTTCCTGTTGCTGGCAGGTACAGGAAGGAAGCACAGGTTACGGTAACCTTTCTGGGCCCGCTTTCCATAAACACCATCAGCACATGCACCCTCCTGCAGATGCCCCAAGAAACATGCCCTGGAAACCCAACCCATGAAACGTCTTGGGGGGGTGTTGCTGCCCACACCCAACAAATAAACACATTAATTAATCCCAGAGGGTGCCAAGTCCAATGGTGTATGCACAAGGTGAGCCAGAAATCTTCCTTGGCGCCCACACCAAGATGTTCAAGGGAGCTTTTGAGGAAACCCAGGCATGAGCCGGGGCAACCAGCCGTGGAGCTACAGCTTCTCTCCTGGGACCCTTCCCAGGCGATTCACACGCATACCAAAAAATGAAAGTAGGCTTGTTTTCCGTAAAAGTGGGCATCAAACACTCCGACATCAAGAAGGATGATTAAAGACAGCTGAGTTATGAGGAAAGATTAAAAGAACTAAATATGCCCAACTTGGCTAAGCAATAAGTAAGAGGAGACATGATAAAAGACTCCAGGCATCTGAATGAAGGGAGTGGCATGGCATTAAAGGACTGAATAAAATATCTTTCTGAGAAATGGATCCATCAACGATCTCCCAAGAGATAAGGTGCAAGCCTCATTTTTTAGGCATTTATAAAACCGGTCGCTAGAACAGAGGTTTTTGAGGAGGAATCCACGTTGCCCTGAAGGGAGCATGCACCAAAGCTTTTCATCTCCGGCACAGGGTGCTGTGAACAAAGCATACAATGCCACAGGGGAGCACAGGGAACTTGGGAAGTGGCAAGTATTTCATTTTGCCTCACCCAAGAAACAGAGATATGCTTTTTCACTGTAAAATAAGAATAATAATAAATATATTTTCACTCTGTTTTAGTTCAGCAGCCCTAATTCATACTGGTTTGGGTTAAAAAAAAAAAAAAAAAAAAAAAAAGGGAAAATAACCACCAGCACATTCAAAATGAACAGGTCTAGGGGGTCTAACTGTCTAACTATTACTTGACTTCTTCCCCAGTAACGAAGGATATGTGGGGTACCGCTGAGGCTTGAGCTGGCTCCAGACCCAGCACACACATGGACAAGGTGACAAAATCCTGGAAAGCATTTCAATACCTGCCTCTGCTGAGAAGAGACTCATCAGAGAAAGTACCCTCCGAAACCCAGGGATCTGATACACTTTATGAAGATCAGAACAAACCCTAAGCTCTGAGAAAACCACCCAGGAGGAGAGCTAAACCTGTTACGCTGGCTTTGCCCCAAAAAGCCATGTATAATGCATGTAACATACATACCTACCTAAATACCAACTCTCTGAAGCCAAAGCAGTGAATTTTGTGTAATTTCACGTGATGTCCAGCCACATGAGGGTCTCTTGAACATCTCCACCCAGCATGGGCAGAGGGGTGTACCCAAGGGAAGGAGCTTGACCTGGCCAACAGTATTTACTAAATCCCGACACATGCATGGTGAGGGGCCACTGGGTATGATTTACAAAGCTCGGCGGCATCCCAGGTTTGAGTACGTGAGAGACTCCTTCATCCGCAACAGGGAAAAGCCAGGAGACATTTGTCAATGGTGCAATTTTAAATCACAGTTAAATTCACACAGTGGCCACATATCATCAAGAGGGTGGTCCTGTCCCAGCTCCCCCTGGCTCCCCCGACCTGGAGTCAATGCAGGGCAATCAGATCTAAGAGAAAACGGGGGGGGGGGGGCAGGCGGAAAGGTGAATAATTTTCTTCTAATTAATTCCCTAACCAGTTCAGTGGGGTTTAGGCAAGTACTAGAAAACTTTCCCCTTTTGGCATAGCTAAGATCAGCTGAACTGCAACATGTGACTGCAATCCAAGGCAACCTTTGTTTGCAAGACCAAGAGTGGATCTTTTCCTTTTTTTTTTTTTTTCTTTTTCCCCCCTTTCCCACAGCAACCTCCTAAGCTGGCAACTGCCTTTCTCCATGGGAACAGGAGATCCACCATTTACTGACCGGTGAGTTTTACTGCAGAGTTGAAACAGGATGTCCACAGAGGAATTTTTTTTTTTTTTTAATAAGTGGAGCATTTTAGTACGCAATGAATCTTCTCGCTTTATACTTGCTTGTCTCTTTGGGAGGTTGAAGCGCAAAACCAGGCTGCCAGATTCATTTTATATATTGAAGAAACATGATTCAACCCAATCTGAAAGGCAGGCCAACATAAAAAGACCCATTTCAAAGTGGAGGAAACTCTGCACTTACAGTTTGGGATGAAAAGGAGAAAATTAAAACATCTAAGAGATTATTATACCTCCTATCAAACCTTCCTCTTCCCATGCAGAATCAGCTGCTTCCATCACTGCAGCAACACTGATGCTCAAGATAACCAGGCTCAGGGTATCACTGTCATAAAGAATTAAAGGACTGCAGGTTGTATTCAGACAACTCCTTCCTTTCCTTTTCATGTTATTTTCGGTATCCTCGCTCAGGCCATGGCTGCAGTTTTATTCTGCTCTCCTTACACTGAGACGGCCAGCCCTTGCAGCGAGCAGTAGGGGGGCAAAGCCTCTCTCTGACCCACAACTCATCCTTACATGAATGGCTTTGGGGATCTGAGGGATGGAATGTAAAATTTTTACTCATGCAATTCCCACTACAGGGAGTAAAGGTTATTTCCCCCCCATTCAGCTAGTCAATAAGTAACAACTGTCTCCCAAAAGACAGACAAGTTTCTACCATTCAGAACAGTGGACTGGGATAATAAACGTGTAAAATAATAAAAAAAAAAAAAAAAAAACAGAGAGGAGCCTGCATCAGTCACCCAAGCGTGTGATGCTGCAGTGAGGAGCGATGGAGAAAGGTGAGCCCAGGTGCAGTCCATGCACGACCATCATGGGTGAGGGAGGGCAGGGGGGGAAGCTGTAACCCAGAAAAACCAAAAAGCTGAATCCCTGAGGCTTTGCACCGACAGTGTGGATGCTGTGGTACCTGGTGGGACCACAGCTTGCTCTTGCGCTAAGAGATCCAGTGTGGAAACCACTCATCAGTAACAGTCCCCCTGGAAGCCCAGGGAGAGCTGACTGTGCAATTAACCACACACAAAGAAACCCACTTGCTGTTACTCTTTTTTTTCCTTGCAAAGAGCAGCAGAACCCAGTCCTGGGTGCACAGCTCTGCCGGGTGCAGGTGCTCCACATGCCTGCCCAACCTTCCCCACACAGAGCCCTGCTGTTGGCAGCAATGACCACTGTCCCAGCCATGACAGCAATTTCTGCACCCCTCCATAAAATAAAGTAGCAGGGTGCCTTTTGGTGCTGAAGAGAGGCAATTGCCAGCACAATCTTGGAAAGTATCTTGCTTTCTAAAGGTCCGAGCCTTGGGATACCTTCAGAGCTGCCTGGGAAAGACACTAACGTATTCTGCACATGGGCAGTGGGGCGACATGCACCGAACCGGGCTGGACAGGCAGGCGGGTAGGGAAGCATCTTATGAAAGACGACAGAAAGAATAAAAAGCAGGAACTGGCAAGAACAGCCCGTTCAGCACCAAGACACGGAAGACAACCAGCCCCAGCACCACCTCTCTGGGCTCCCACAGGATGAGCCCCAGGAGGGAGGTGCGTGCTGGGAAGCGGCCAGTTCCCTGTGTCCTTCCCAAGAAACACATTTCTCACCCTGAAACACGCATTTTGGTACCCAACTCAATCTCCGCTCCCACTCAGCACAGCCTTTGCTGGCAGCTGTTTTCCCTGGGTATTTTCCAAACACTTATCCAGAGCTTCCCATCCTCACTCTTACACAACAATAACCACTGTTCTATTTTCGCTCGAGATCTGAATAGGTGCAAGAGAGAAATGAGTGGGTTTTGGGTTTCAGGAAGATGGGCACCTCTGCCTGTGCAAGCAGCTGCTCCTTTGCTAGGGCAGAGAGGATGCACTTGCCCTGTGCACAATGCTCTTGCAGAGGGAATGGAGCAGGATGCAAGTGCGTGGACTGCTGCTGGCAGCCTGGAAAGAGTTACCGCCAGGCTCAGAGAATTTCTGCCTTCCCAACAAGGCGGCAATGCTGAAGAATGCAAGTGACGAAGCAGCATCCTGCCGAGAGAGAGAGAGAGAGAGAGAGAGAGAGAGAGAGAGAGAGAGGGGGGGGGGGGGGCGGGGAAGTAAAAGAAAAAACAACAACAAAAAAAAAAAAAAAAACCAAAAAACCCACACCAAGCTAAAGCTCTTTGGATGAGGTTCAGGATGACTACACTTTTACTGTAAGCGTTCAGAACTCACAGTCCCATAACCCTTCTCTGCCCACTTGGGGCTATGACATGCAGATTACAAACTACAAGAAACACTTCACACACACACAGAGCCAAATCCCCAGTCTGAGGGAGGACAAAAAAACCTTGAACAAATTAAGCTGCACTTCCCATTTAAGCAAAGCCAAATCACTATTTATTTAACAATTTTAAAGTGAGAAATCGGGAGGGAAGTTGTGCTTGGGAAGAAGAGAGGGGTGGAGGGAAGGTGTTTTAAGATTTGGGGTTTATTTCCCATTATCTTACTCTGATTTGACTGGCAATATTGATTTCCCCAAGTTGGGTCTGTTTTGCCCATGAGGGTAATGCATGAGCGATCTCTCCCTGCCCTTACCTCAACCCACCAGCCTGTCCTTACATTTTCTCCCCCCCTGTCCAGCTGAGGAGGGCAGCAACAGAGCGGCTTGGGTGGGCACCTGGCGCCCAGCCAGGGTCAACCCACCACAATACGACACATATTACTGCACAGAGAAACACCTGCAAAATGCAGGGCGAGGGTGACACTAGTAAATAGCACATCCGTGCATGAAAAGTGCATGTCCAGTGGGATACAGGCTCCCTGCAGCCGCTCGGCAAGCAGGAAGCCCACCCCATGTTTCTAAGCCAGTACGCTCCCCTCCAGCCCCCCATCACTACCTCAAAGCCGGGCTCAGCACCCTCCAGGTGCTTACTCTCCTTCATTCCCATTTTTGAGAAGCAGCAGAGCAGAAGGCAATCCTAGTCCAAAATCCATCGGGTGGCTGGGGAAGCGAGCGGCCAAAGGAACGTGAGCATAAGTGAACCAAGAAAGAGATGCAGCAAGCCCAGAGACGACATTCTGCACGCTCCAGAAATGCAAACCTGGAAGAAGCCATGAGGAAAAAAACCCCTCACTCCCAATGCTCAAGGCTCACTCTGCCCCTTCTGAGCATTCAAGAAAATAAAAGACCTTCAGCATCACCCAAACTACCCACTGCCTTTTGCAGAAGATGTGGTTTCTGTACGCCTAAAGACACATCCCAGAGATGCCACTACAACTTGACCGACCATACTGAAGAGCTCTGAAGCTCCGCGATCAGCAGTCCTGCCACACGCTTGCTATCCAGCAAACTTCATTTGGCAGTCACTCCGTTTGATATTACATGGTGCGCAGGAACTGCCTAGGGATTTCACTTTTTCCCAATTTAAGCCCCTGCCTGTTAGCCTTGAAAAGGCAACAAATAGCAAATTGCTTGTTCTCTTCTTCACTTTCTCTGTACCCTTTTTAAGATAAATTACTGTGCTTCTTTTTATTTTTGAAGCAACCTAGATCAATACAAGTCAGAATCGGTGCCAGCATGTCACACATGCCACAAGCAAGCATGGCAAGCATTTTTATATATATATAAATTATTTTTTTTTTAAGGGGAACTTTAGCATCAGCTAAGCTAGAACTGAAGTCTGGATCTTCTTAGCAAGCCTTACATCTACATCCTCCACAACAGCAAGCACAGAGGCTGAACTCTGCGCTGTGCAGGGATGCAACAAGGCACGGGAACCCTGCAAACCACAGAAGAAAGCTCTGCAGTCTACAAAAAAAGACCAAGCGCATTCAGTAGGTCTGCCTATCTATGATCTTCTTCTTCAAGACAGTTTTATATGCTCCTGTGATTTTTAAAACCCAGCACACACTGTTTCAGCTTTGAAGCTATGCATTCTCATTATCAACCAAACAATATCAGAATATCCTTTCTTCTTGAAGTAAACCCCCTCTTTTCCCTAGGGGTTACAGCTGGTAGAACACAACAGACCAGGCATTTAGCATTTAATCACAAGTATCAGCTTGAATCACCCTGGCTTGCATGGCTCCTAAACATCCCTGTAGCTGCAAACACCAGCCGAGAGTAACATCCCCGTCAGACAGCAGTTGCAGGGGTATTTGGTTTAGCACCCGCAGGGGAGGAAATCATCAGCTTGCATCACAGCACAGTGACCAATTTGTGGTCAACCAAACTACTCCCAAGAGCCAAAAAACCAAGTGCAATGTAGTAATGTTGGAAATTTGGATTCAGAACATCAGAAGGTGTTGGGACACTCAGCCTCAGCAGGACTGACGGGACAGAAGCTGTGCCAAAACCTGAATGCAAGGACTGCAGAAACACTGGGCCAGAAGGGACATCGAACAGCCACCCAGCCCCAAACCCTCTCTTGGCTTGTTTGTCTCCATGCCACTCTCCAAGGCAACACCAGCACAGCTCTGCCAAGAAGGAAGCAGGACTCGGCTACAGTTCCCAGCGACGAGCACCCATCCGGGAAGGGCTGCTGTGCTGCTAACAAAGAGGTTTCTAACGCTTTTTGGGTCAGCTCCAGCATCACTCATGCTCCTTCACCACCACCACCAGGAGCTGGAACCTACACTTTGAAAAATGTCAGCCTACCCCACTGCTACCAGACATGACAGAGATGATGCACTGGAAGACAGCGTCCAGAGAAACCCCTCCCTGCATGCAATTTTCTTCTTCTGTCTGCAGATGCAGAGAGGCATCGAGTGCTGCACTCCTTCCTCACAGCACCTTCCTGCATGTCTCAAATCTGCTAAGTCCCCTGCAAGTCTCAAACTCCACCAGGTGCTCAACCACCCCTCCTCTCTCTGGCCTCCTTCCCTCCTCCTGCATGCCACCTTTTGTCCAGGCAAAACTGCGCAGCCATACTTCAAAAGAATTCTAGGGACACTTTTCAGTTTCTTCTATACTAACAGATGTTCCTTGTCCCAGCTCATGTGTGGACACACAGGTTGTGGCCACAGACCTGACCACGTAACAAGCCGCAACACAACCAACAACAGGAGAGCAGAGACACCTCGCTCTGAAATAACTGCTGAAGACAGCATCCCATCAAACCATGGCATGACACCTGTGGGTTGTTGGTTTGGGGTGGTTTTTTTTAATAGGTTTAACATATGCAAATCTTCCAGCTATTCCTCCTAAGTAAAGTTTCCCAAACTGAAGCTTCATCTTCCCAAGCCGCCTGCTTTCATATTAAAATTAGAGGGGCTAACACTGGATGCTGTATTTGAAGCAAGGTTTTATACGAAAACCGAGGCTGAATTACTACCTTTGCCATTTTGCTGTGGGCTATTCAAGATCTGCCTTTCCTGTAACAGCATCCCACTGTTGATTCACACCCAGCTTGTGATTCACAGCAGCCCCCCGACCCCTTTCTGCAGTTAACCCGTTACTGCTTGTTTTGGGTACATGCATCCCATTTCTGAGGGCACTGTTTCGCACTTCTATCTATGTAATCTATTTTTCTTGTCTTCAAACCACCCTTGCAGCTCATGAAGACAACTGTAAGGGAAGATGCTATCACCTAAAGTACCCGCAGTGTCTCTGGTTACATTTCACCTTCTGTATCCTCTGCAGCCTACCATCTAACCGGCTACTGTCCCTCACAATGCCTCCCTGATCTAACAGCAAACCATTTCTTTCAGCTTAAGCGCCCACTTATAATGATTTCATCTTCAGCACATTTCCTGAGTTTGTTTATTGAGCTGTTGGGATTTCCTCAAGAAATACTCCACAGCTTTCAGCACTTTTCTTAGTAAAGTCACTAAAACACCAGACTTGGTATGAGTTTGCCTAGTAGTTCTTCAAGCCCTCCATCCTTCAGGAGAACTTGCTACACCAGGAGGTATCACAGTTAAGAGCTGGCAACTCAGAGGATACGCGTTCTGCAGTTATTTGACATTTTCTTTCAAGTCAGATCAGGCAGATCATCCATTCCAGAATCAGCATCACCGCTTTTCTTCAAGTCTCACCTACGCAGCTGTCTCTCCATTGCTATTTCCCTTGGCTGAGCTAGGACTTCAAGGCTGCAGGAGCTTACAAAGAAAAGCTCATGCCCAAAGGGTTAAGATTTGTTTTTTCATGATCTTTAAATCATAAATATGATTTCCACTTGAAAAGGGAACACTTCATTTAACAGACACGGTGGCTCTGAAGGGTAATGCAGGGCTTTGAAGGAAATTTAAAAAAAAAGGAAGCAAGGGGAGAAAGCAAAATAACACTTCCAGAAAGTTTTCCAAAGGAAATGAGTAACCACTTGTTATTAAATGATAAATCACAGTCCTCGGGAAGTGGCATTGTCTGTGGTCTATTTTTAATGAGAAAACACCCCCGTCACTGGCATGGAGGCTGAACACGCTGATGGGATGCGTCTGTGGAAAGCAGGAGTGTTCACTGGTAGCCATCATCTCATTCCTGCCATTCCCACCACCTATCAGCAACCAAAAAGGCACAGAGGTGCCTTAAGAGAAAAAAAGAAATGCACCCAGGACAACAAGCAAGGGCTACTGTTTTCCATGGAGGAAGGACAGAAGGAAACACTAGAGACCAAGCAGAGGAACCAGATCCCAAGCATAGCCTTAGGCTTTGCTTTTGTTTTCCACATGTGAGGGATGTACAAGAAGCTGCCAGGAAGCAAATCCCTGCTGACCCCCATGTCCCCATAGGGGCTCAGGTGCCCTCCCACGTGCACTAGCATCCTCTGTGGATGGGGACACATTGGGCATGCCGCTGCAGGAAACCCTTCGGCTTCTCTTCCCCGGGTCTGTCACCAGGACAGGGCTTTCTGGGGAAGCACCTGATGCTGTAGCTCCACTGATGCTGAGGTCTTCAAGGCTGTAATTAGCCTCCTTTTCTGCTGATAAATGAGTCCCAGATTCCTGTGGCAAAGTGACTCACGGACTGGGAATAGGCTCGCTGTGTCAAGGGAAGGGAAGCATAAGTCAGCAGAGCTAGCTGGAGGCTCAGCTACAGGCACAGCCTCAAAACCAAATCAGAGGGACCACAAGCTCTCAGACACTGCACCGTCATGCAGCAAGCCTCCCTGCACACCAGCGAGGGGAACGTTCTTGGCAATTGCACCAAGCCCAACTGGCTCCCAAGCCCCAACCAAGCATTGCCGAGCCCAAGCCACAGGATTCAGCTGCAGACCCACGTCCCCCAAACGTTCAAGCCAACTCTGACCCAAAACCACAGACACATCCCCAAACCTTCCAAGCTGCACCAGGAACAAGCAGGAACCTATAACTGACTCACTGAAATACATCACACTATGCCAAATTTTACTGTGAGGGTGAGCGAGCACTGGCACAGCTTGCCCAGGGAGGTTGTAGAGCCTCCATCCATGGAGATATTCCAGAGCTATCTGAACGCGGTCCTGGGCAACTGCCTGTAACTAGCCCTGCTTGGGCTAGGAGGTTGGACCAGATGATCTCCACAGGCCCCTTCCCAGCTTCAACCATCCTGCGATTCTGTAATTGCAAAGGCAAACTGCATTGCAACCTTGCACATTAAATTAGTGTTCACTGACCTGGTGCAAAAAGACTGTAATTATTCAACTTTTCAACTATTTCTGACATTCTTTCCATAGATGAGGTTTAAGCCTTTTTTTTTTCTTTTCCTCTCTTCCTTTTAATAGGAACGCAGCCCCACAGTTTGCAGATTATATAACACACACACACATCACTCTTCCAAAACAGCATCTGAAAGTGTGTGTTTGATGATATTTTTTTTTCCTCCCACCCGTAAACCACCACCCTGTGGGTCTCATTCATTGTGCGGCATTTTGCAACGAAGCGTAAAAATGGTATTAATCATAGCTCTGAAAAAACATGAACTTCTTCTCTGAGGTTTGAAGTAACCATTTGGAAGGAAAACTTCCAGGAGCCAGAGGGACTGACAGGGCTGGAGACTAAGGTCCTTCTTTTCAAAGGCCAAGTGTATCCCAATATATCCCTTGGACAGCTGCCCCCAGCCAAAGTTATAATACTTTATTCTTCAGTTCAAGTAGCAAGAAGGAGATTTGGTACAAAATCAGGACAAATACCCAAAGTGGGGAGGTTTAGCAGGCAAACGTGTCGTAAATTTAGCAGAAGGCTTAAGCTCTAACTACAGCTTTAGTGAGGATCAACATCTGAAGCCTCATCTGCCTCTCACCTCCAGGGCACTGCAGGGATGGGGCCAAACTGACCAGGTAAGGGTACCCACCCCTCGCAGGCAGCACCCGAGCATCCCGGACCGAGCGCTGGCACTCACCCGTGGCAGAGTGTTGCTTCAGCAACAGGCAGAAACACAGAGATCTGCAAAGGCTATGCCAAAAACTAAAAATCATTATCATCTTTATGTTTTCTGGCCAAACACCACTGGAGAAAATTACCTTCTACACAAATCAAGCTCTTTGTCCACCTCCGCAGATTTAGTACTCCTAGTGGACACAAGGAGGGGCTTCTGTCAAAGACGGAGTTGGGAAAAAGCATGAGACTCTTTTCTACGTTAGATGCTTCAGCAGAGACTTGCCAAAGGCTTTGGAATCCCTCCGCTTTGGAGGTAAAACATCAGTAATTTTAAACCCTCCTTTTAAATTAGGAAGGGCACTAAAAGAAACTATTGAAAGAGAAAAACCATCAAGCTTGCCACTGCCTCCAACTCAAACACTGACATTTTCTCTCAAAACCCCAAAAGTGGTTTCAACAAGCTAGCAAATGAGGAAGCTACCTTTTTCTTTACCCATCCTTCCTCTGCATTTGCTCTTTGGCCATTAATCTTCCAGGCAAAGCAATCGACCACAAGGAGAGGGCACGTGGAGCATCATCCTGGTACAGAAAGCCCCAGGAAGCTGCAACCAGGGGCCGGGGTGGCACAAGCAGTTGGAAAATGTATCACAGGACATGCCAAATATATCCAGAAGCAGGGTAGGATAGGTCAGGATAGCTCAGTTGGAAGGGACCTACAACCAGCATCTAGTCCAACTGCAAGTACTTTGTATTAGAAGAGCAAGGGAAGAAAAATAATCAGTGATTGATTTTTTTTTTTCTTCTTTTTGATCAATAATTGCAGACTCTTGTGTGCAGTGAAGTTCCCTTCTTATTCAAAGCACACATGCCTCTGCCCATCTCGTCTACTGATACCATTTCTTATCAGCACGTTTCATTCTTTCCCATTCTTGCAAGAGCTCTACAAAGTAAAAAAAGGGTATTATCTTCATATTTAAGAGGCAAAAAATGGCTGACCGGGGTAGGTCTACCTTGCTATCATGACTTTTACAAGAGTAGGAACAGCGTGGCAGCCAAGATTCAGCACTGCCTACACAAGCCCCACTAGGGACCCCAGCTCCTGCATCAGCAGCCTGCCTGGACGCAAGCCATTGTCCTGGTATCACAGTGGCTAGATAAAAGCACACACTCTGAGATACAGCCCCCTCTTCCATGCACATGTACATACTTCAGATTACCAGTCCAAAATTGCAAAGAAAAATGTGTAGGGCCAGGGAACATAATTTACTCCATACCATGGCTCCTCTTGGGCACCCGGCTCAACCAGCCAAGTTGAAGAAGACCTTTGCATTGATTTGAATCCCCAATGCAGCCGTGAAAACACTGCAAAGGATGCTTAAATACATCTTTTTCTTCAGGAAAAAAGGAAGAGGAGGAATAGCAATTCAAAACCTGAATGCCAGCCGATCTGATGACTGAATGCCATCCTACAGTAGCTTTTTTAGACAGTCACGAACTTTAAATTTACTCTGTCTCCTGCTCCCAGCAGCTCCTAAACAGTGTGAGCTAAATATTTATAGAAGAGTCACTGCTTGTTTAAGTTTCAATCTGTACTTGTTGAGGTCCAATATGCCCAGATCCCGAAATGACAGCTGATTACAGAAGAGCCTGAAAACACAGCAGAGGAGAACCTGACACTTCCCAGACATTTCATCTGGACACTTTCTCCGGTGGTTATTTTGGGGCACCTCTCCCAGTTTCTTTCAAAGGAAGAGGCTGGCAGGAGTTGCGGTTCCAAGCTTCACGTTTCATCAGACGCTTTGGCACACCTCTGCTCTATGCCATGGAGACCCCAGTGTGCTCCAGAGCCCACTCCTTCCCAACTCGCAGTGAGGTGGCTGGACTGCTTCTGAAAATGCAACTGAGGCACCTGAGCTGCTGCACAGGATGCACCAAGGCAGGGTGCAAGCACCGCCGAGTGTCCAAGCCCATGCAACCAACCTGTCGCAGGTGGGGCACAGCACATCAGCACTCCAGCTCAACAAGTCCTATCCTGACCTGTCTCTTCTGTCGCTCCTGGATTCAGAAACAGTCTTTCCAATTTCCCATACTGTCCCCTCCAATGGCACAACAAAGCTCTCTCATACCTTAAAGAATAACCGAGGATACTCAAACTCTTTGGCTAACAGGACAACCTGTCAAACATTGGAAAGAGACCTGTATGTGCCACTACGCTTCTACTATATGCTAGCCAAGTCCAACAAGTCACGCAGCAGAGGATGACGGCACCTTCTTGCATGTGGTGGTATATGGTTTCATGGGTGGGCCGAGAAAAAAATTAGACTGTGCTTCAGACATGGTGATTTTAACTTATTCATCCCATGAAGCCATGTATGGGCCCAATTAAACACTCCTGGAGTCTTCCACTTGGGATATAACTGGGGACTCACCACCATGAAGGTGCACACAAGAGGTGAGGCTATCAAGCAGGCGTAGTGCTATGCCAACACATGCCAAAGGAGCATCTCACCCTGCAGCTGCTCAGCATCCAAGTTTGCAAACTCCCAGAGGAACAGCAGAGGCATGAAGACACCACCCAAGCAAACACACTTCTCAGCATCTTCTAATGACAACCCAAGGCTGGTAATCCCCTTTGGTTTTAGGGTCTGACATAAATGTTCCTGTGTGAAGAACTGAGCAGAAGGTGCTTATTGACCTTAGATGGGTGAGAGGTTGGGATGCCTTTCCCTGACTCCAGCTACTTCAAACCCAGTACATGATTTGAACAGTCCCTTGGATGAGTGCATGTTGCTGAAGAACTCAAAACCCCCACTGCCAGCTGTCACCGTGCTCATCCCATCAAGACAAACTACCAGCACTGCAGCAAGGTGGGACTCTGCAACATTGCTCTGTCCTGGGGTTCTCTGGGGGCTAATAGGATCTGTTCTCCCCTCCACAAGGTGTTTCAAGGCATCTCGCCCCATTAAAACAGAAAATGCAGTGTCGAGCAAGAGGATGAGTTTTGTCATCAGGTGGATCTCAAGGTCAGATTTCCATGCTGCCATCGTTAGGAGTCTTGGTATCCAGCGTGAAGGCCCCTGCATGAATGAAGAACACAACTGTGCAAATGGCCATGCCAGTGCCACGTGTGCCTACGAGACCGGCGCTCCTCCTCACACGTATTTTCTACCCAGGCATGCCTGTGCACACGCACACAGGACAGTGCCTGATCAAGCTTTGTGGGTATGCTCATAGGTACACGCACATGAATATGCACAAGTACACAGGCCCACTGCAAGCAAGCCATGCTTGCAGACAAGATTAAAGAGGAGACTACAACGTGGAGGCTGGAAATAATGACAAGCGCTTTCATCAGTAAAACCCCAATTACCCACCCTGAACACAGCCTCTCATCTCTACGGATAGTTATTACAGAGATGCCTTTATGGTGACCTGACTTCCAGAGAAAGGAGAGGAGCTGCCTTGCCTTTCCCATGTTTTATTTCTCCACATCTTAGAGGAGAAACCTTTATCGGAAGCACACACCTCTGCACGCACATCACCGTGGCTGGTGGCTCCACTGGGGCCAGCCGTAACTGGGACGTTGAAGGCACAAGCCTGTGACCAAGAAGCCTTTGAAACTCCAGCTGGTCTCCTCCCAGCATCGCTCACACAATTAATGCCATCAGGTCGCCTTTACCAATGCTTCATGGAAGATAGACATAGATGCTTCACGGAAGAAAGCAAAATTCTACTGCACAGAAGAAGAGACACCCTTCTATTTTAATTCTCCCAGTCCTAAAAAAGAAAAAAAAAAGAAAAAAGAAAAAAAGAGGAAACACACCCCCCCTCTTTCCCCTTTTACATAAATATTGGATCTGAGCGCTTTATGCTCGTAAGAAGTTAAAAATAGGAAATAATACCAAGTCTATGTGCTGCATCTTTTATCAAAGCCTTTTATGAACATCAAACCAGCTCCTCTGCGCTCTTTTATACCTTCCTGCTGTCACTCACAATTCATAAAAGGGGACTACAGAGATACAAAGGGTAAAGCACTCCCCAGTGCTGTCACAGGGAACCAGTGATAAAAAAAAACAGCTTTTCCTCAAAGCTCTGAAATCTACGAGCAAATTTATGATGTAATGTCACTTTTAGCACAAAAGATGAATAATAGATATTCAAAATATAATAATACTTTCACAAGTAAACAATGCTTTGCAGTGTCAAAGACTTTCAGCGATGCTGTCAAGCCTTTGCAATCACCGCAACACCACCAGGAAGCAAACACTGCCAGAATAAACACTTGTTTAACCAAAAGGCAGGGTCTCCCTGGCCAAACTCCATCTGCATTCTCTAGAGACACAAATCTAGAGCCCCTCTATAAAAAAGGGAGATATGGAGATTAACAAGATGAACCAGAAACTCTTCACACATAAACTTGAGTTTGACCCTGCCGTCTTTCTGAGACCTGTGATAAATCCAAACCTCCTCCCCATCTGTACAGTGAGCAGGCTTACGCTCACCTATATTCCAGAGATAGGAGCATTAATTAACTGCAACATTAAAGAAAACACATTTGAAAGATGGGAGCTGCTAGAATATTCATGACTCTTACCCAACCTGTTTATATAACTGGATATGGAGCAAATCCCCCATGCAAGCCATAGAGCACCATTTAGCCATTCAGCATCTTTTCCACAGAATGCAAATTCCACAACTTGCAGTCACCATTATTTTTTTTCCTGCCTTGCACATAAGAGTTAGGAATTTGAAGGGAGGAAGTGATAAACCTATGATAAAAATAAATTCCAGTGAACTTTCAGCATTATCCTAACCAAAAAAGAATTTCCTCCTTAGTCATCCACAGGCAGGCAGGGTAAGCCAGCTCCCTCATGAATTACAGAAAAGCGAAGGAAAAAAAAAAGTGCTTATCTGGAAGATTACTTCTCTTCCTAGTACCTCAGTATTTAATTTTTAAGTAGGCCAAAGGTCAAACGAAAACCACCTGATGCTGATGTAAATGCAGCTCTGGATAACACTGCACAGGGACACCAGCAGGAAGAGCTGCTCCTTGCAGAAATGAAAACTGAGCGATGGTGCCAGCATCGGGGAGGGTGATGGCATTTCAGCATCCATATGTCACAAGGATGCTGTCAGCTGGCAGGAGGGCACATCCATGCTGTGGAGGTGGCCAAGCTGAAAGGTGGCAAAAGCCCCCCTAGTCTGTAGGAAGCTGGGGCAGTGTGGGGGTCCCAGCATTGCTCAGCACCCCCAGTGAATGCCCCCAGCGCTCCCCTTTGACCAGGCAACCTGGGGTGTTGAGCCTAGGCTGTAGTCAGACCTCTCACCTGGACGGTGGGCAGGGGTCCACCTTCCTGAAGCACCAGGGCTGGGGTGTACCTGTACCTCACCCCTCAACTTGTCTATAGGCTCTTTGTTGCACAGAAGATAACAAGGAGGTGGCACAACGATCATTTCCTGCAAAGGCAGAGCCAGCAAAAACATCAGATCCTCAAAACATTGCCAGGGAAAAACCAGGAGGATGGGTGCAAGATTTGCTTCCAGCTCAAGAAACATTCTCAGAATAAAAAATTCCCCAAAACAGTATTTTCTGTTTCTGAACCGGGCTCCACAACACAAGACCAGAATATCGCCCTTGGTGCTGGGCTGGCCCCATGGCAGCTGCTCCTGCCTAGCAGTTTTTGTGTGCTGCCCAAAATCAGCAACCAGACCAACTTGGAGATGATTAAAACTTAATTACAAACTTCAGATCATGTCCTGTTCACAGCTTTGGGACGGTGCAAATCCTGCCACCTTCACCACCAGCCCCTCCAAGGGCCTCTCGCAGCCTTGGGATGCCAGCCAGCTTTGGAGGCTTTACATTTTCGTGGCATGAGACAAATTTCACTACGAGTTCCTCGGTATTAATCCACATAATACTGTTCACCAGATGGGAGCCCAAGAAAACAGCCTGTTGACACCTTCAGCCCTGCAGAGCTCCGCAAAGCAATGCAAAGGATCCGGGAGCCGAGCAGATACTCTCGCTTTAGCAATGATAAGTCTTGTGATAGTTCACTGCTGCTTTGCAACCTGAAGCAGCACAGTAAGTCAGCAGATAATTAAGTATTTCCTGTGCACAGCAAGCCGCAGATGCAGGCGCTCATGGAAAAACCAAAGATCACACATTAAGAAAGATCTTTAGTCTGAAAGTAATGACTATGATGCCTTAGTCAATATAAAGCATCGAGCAACATTTCAAAGCGACAGAGGACCATTCGACACATATTAGCAGGATTATTCTAGACCTTTAAAAATATGTATTTATTTACTTACAGAAATAGATAGAAACATGGCCCTGTGGATACCCAATTAGATGCCCCGCGATGAGGGCACGAAGTTTGGGCACAAATGGCACACACCAAGATTCTGTTAGTGAGCACCCCAAACGGGGGACAGACCCAAAGGAGTGAAAATACATACTACAAAAGGGGTTGAAGGTTTTAGCATAACCTAAGGACTGCACGCCACAATTAATTTGCTTTGCTTGGGTTGGCTCTCGCTGCTGCCTGGTGAGCAAAAGCCAAAATCCTCCAACCCATGGTCCTGGGGTCAACAGCAGCAGGATAAGCACAGGTCCATCAGCATCCCTCACCCATGGCACGCTCTCCTCCAACCCCCGTCCCAAGTTAGGACTGGGAAAGAAAGATGCAAGCAAAATTTCAGTGTCAGTGGCTTCAGCATTTTCCCCAAGCAGACAAAAAAGCAAATCCAAAGATTCAGGTGTAAATATTTTAAAAGCCACAAACACACTTCTGGCAGCCAAGAGAAGAATCTTTGAAGGCACTTACTTGCATCTGCTGCCCCCAACCCTTGCAAATCCAGCCTGCTGAAATGTGTAAGGTAGGTTGCCCACAAACTGAAAGCTGAAACTAGTTTCAGCCCCAATTCCAGAGCATTGGTAGTAATTTTAGAAGCAGGAAACCATCAAGCAAGAGATAGCACCTGTAGATTAAACCCTCTTCCTTTGCCAGGCTTCGATACATTCAACTCACGAAACTATAAAGTAAGACTCCCTAAAAAAAAACTTCACTGTCAAATTATTTTATAGCTTTGAGGTTATTTTTTTCCCTCTTAAACCAATAAATATTTGAAACTCCTTTATTTCCTGCCAGCTGGGGAGAGACTTGAAAACTTCAGCAAACCTGCAATTTCAGTGCTTGTCTGTGCTGGGCACTAAAAAATTCCTCTCGAGTGAGAGTGAGAGGCGTTAGTCATGACAAGAACATCCCTGCAATGTGCCAGGGCTGCTTTTCACTGTCATCCAACCATCATTAATGCCGAGTTAGCCCATCCATGATTTTTTACAATCAGTTATGTGCTTTTGAAGCACACACCCAAATAATTACCCTCACAAACGGCCAAACTGAAGCTTTTTGCATTTTTTTTTGATTAGTAACATGCACTTGCCCAGAGACCTACCCCCTACAGGGCATTCTGACCCAATGTTCTGCACCCTGATTGAAAAGTTATTTTACCAGCAAGTATTTTAAATGCTGATGGAGTTCATCTATTAACTAGTACCCAGAGATGCACCTGGCAGCCCCCAGCTCAGATGCTCACATTGACCAAGGGGGAAAACCCTTAAACTACGCTCCCTTTGAAGCTGCCCCACGTCTGTGCAGGATGAGACCGGCTCTGAACAAGACTGGAGGTGATTTTTCTTCCCTGTAAAAGACAGCTGTAGATTTGCAACCGAAACATCATTCTTTGCCAAGCTCTAACTCTCAGGTCACCCCCGGGCACCGGCAGCCTCTCAGGTGCCTGTGAGCCCTTGGGTGACTCCCTTTGTGAGGGGCGATGCAGAATGCAAGGTTTGGGGGGGCACATCTACCATGGCCTTCCTCCTTGCTCGCTGTCAGCTCAGACCGACGCAATGCAGAGGACAAGCACCGCTGGGGTGGCTCTAGGTTACCCAGGCAATGCCAAGCAGGCATCTCCAGAAGTACCAAAGCCACTGCACCGCTGGAGCAGAGCAACTGATACCCGTTTTCTGGGGTGACCTTGAGCACTGCTTGTACTCCAGAACTGTAGCCAATGCCTCTTCTTATCCTCAAGATCCATGAAGAAACCTGCGTGCCAGCGGTGATTACACCTCTTCTGGCTCTCTAAGCAAGAGGAAACCCGAAGGACTCCCTTCGCATCAAATTACAGATATGCTCTTCCTAAAAGATTGAGCAACAAGGGCTAGGAGACCAATAAACACATTTTGCACATATGCTCCAAGTCTTCTGGAGGTGTTCAAAGCTCTAATTAGGTTCTTCTTTGCCTGCAAGGAGGAAAGCCCAAGCTCCTAGTTACGTGCATACAGATAAAGCTCATTCAACCACCACGCACTGCTGACAAAGGACCTTTCACATCTTACAGGAACAACTGGAGAGCTGGTTTGCAACGTCTTTATCAAACAGCTGACAGCAAATATAAAAGAACTTCAGATATCAATGGTGTTTGCTGTAATTGAGATTAAAAGCTCACACTGCCAGTGATCCTTCTTTCTTAGGTGCCTTAGAAGCTGTTAGGAGCTAGTTAATAAAACACCAGGACTTCTGGCAATGGGAAAGGTGTGCTCTGTCTTCCTGAGAGAGAAAAATGGGCTGAACAATTTTCCTGATCCACCCACACAGCGGGGCTTGCCCACCCACGAAAGTTAATTCAGGTTAAGGAAGGAAAATTCTCATCTCCAAATGAGGGACTGAGACCCAAGCCAAAGACATGCTAAATCCTGGATTTTTAGTAATTTCTTGATTTGGTACTCTGGATCAGGAGACTCTGAGCCAAGGCCTCACCAGGGCTGCTCTACGGTGGTACCCACTGGTCTGCTCACCCACGGCCGGACCCTGCACAGTCCAGCCATGTCTCCCCTCTGGCTCCACCAGCAGAAGACCCAGCAAGGGCTGGGAGGAGAGTGGCATCCTGAAAGGCCCAAGCTATCCAGCCAAGAGCATCCGAGTGGACGATCCCAGCTCTACTGCCTAACAGGCAGCAGCGTATCAAACCTAAACTGCAAACCAGCATTTTGCAGCAAATCTCAATGAGAGCAGAGTTTGGCTTGGTAAGCCCAGGTGAATCTCAGCAGTGTTTATCTGGGCTTATTATATCATTTCTGTGTGCTGAAGGACAAAAAGCTAGGGCAGAAGAAAAAAAAACAAATACCACCATACAAAAAGTTATCACCTCTCACACGTGGACCCACGCAAGCAAATAGAATTATTTGGTGACTTTACCAGAGGTACAGATGAGTCACTGGAGAAGTCAGCTGCAAATATAGATTTCCTAACCACCCTTCCCTCTCGGACATCAGAGAAAGCCTTCAGACATACAAAAGAGGCATCATGCAGAAGAAATACAATCATTTTCCAGCATATTTTCTACATCACTTGAGCCAGACTGCAACATGCTGAGTGAGCAAAGCAGGAGCACAGTACAGCAGGGGGAAGTCAAATGCTGAATGTCCTGATCCCAGCGGATGCTTCTGCAGCAGAGCACAAAGCCCCAGCAAACAATGCTGGGGGTCTCCATCCTCAGCGAGGAGTGGGATCTTGCAGACGCTGCTGTGCTGAGCCTCCAGGCGGTCCTCCTGGAGAAGGTCCTGTCTTGCACATGACCTGTGCAGCATGCACAGGTGTTGACCAGTGACCATCCCCACCAACGTGGCGTGGCGCAAAGCTGCTTTTCACCTACCATGCCCAAATCCCTGTGGTTAATTCTAGCCTCTCTTACAGGCACGCCAGCACTTGAGTTCCCTGCTAGTTAAAGTGAAGAACCTTTTTATCCTCAATCTTTGTCTACCATCTCCATTTGGCCTACGGGTTGCAGTCAAATTCAAGAGCAAGGCAACCGATTTTGTTTCACCACACACATGCTCTACCCCCCACCCCCCACCCCATTTCCTTCCTTTAATCTGATGCAAAATTGCGCTTATGAAGCAAGAGCACGAAACTTTTAATGCCTCACAAATGCTGATGGGAATGCAGAATAAATGTATAGCAAAGCATTTTCAGCCCCTTCCCTTCAGCGCCTCCTGTATAGTAAAAGTAAGTTAAGCTAGATTCAAAGAGCTAACTTGTTCTCGACCCTGCAGAAGGAGCAATCTGTTCGCCAGCACACGTGAGCAGATTCAACCCAAACCAGCACAACTGCCAAAAAGGATGATTTTCACAGCAAATTGATACACACAGAGACCAACACAATGATCCAGTTCTGGTATTAGAGAAAACGAGAGGAGAAAGTTTGTCACCTTCACAAAAATATGTAACTCATTGTAAATGACTACAAAAACGCAAATTTCATTGCTACCATTACAGCTATTGAGTTATCCATGCCTATATTGAAGAGGAACAGTTTTGATTTTAAAATCAAAGCCATCTCCTTTTATAGGGAGTAAACGGTCCTCAAAAATAAAGTTCCTCAGCAGAAATACTGTTAAATTCAGAAGAGGAAAAATGGATTAAGCACTTGTGTCATCTCCTTTGAAACCAGCCGACAAGCCCGATAAGCTGACCCACAGGCGGCCAGTGCCAGCTGCGGGTTACAAACACAATGGGCAGCTGCCCGAGAGTGTGAGGTGATCCAGGAGGAGGAATAAGGAAGGACCAGCAGATACGAACACCTCCATCCCCCTCCTCAGGTGCAAGGCTTAGGTCAGGCATCAAAACCTCCAGGAGGAGCTGACCCCACCGCTCCACACAAACCTACATGGCAAGCTGGGTCTGCGTCCTAACGAGGCACAGCCCCCTGCACAGCATGGCACCAAGGACTTTGGAAGGTCTTACCTTTAGCAGAAGCTAGTAAAGAAACAAAATGATGGAACTCCTAAAGATCAGGAAAGCAAACTGGCTAGTGAGTGAGGCAAAAATCTGCATACCTGCAGGACATGAGTGCTGTCGTGCTGGAAAAGCTCTGGGAGAAAAAAACCCCATCCTTCTGCTGGGTAAAGCAATGGCTCCATCTTGAGAAAATGCCAAGGGGAGGTATTCCAGTAAGTGACCGGTTTGCTATAATCCTCAGGACAGAGGTGACCCAGGAAAACACAGGGTAAAAAGACAGTAGGAACTTCCAGATGCTTCTATCCACAGCCAACATTTTCCAGAGGGTTTTGGGGGTCCATACATCCCATGATCCTAAAAATCCCTGGGAACTACCAAAGGATCACGCTGCCGGGCTCCTCCAAACGCTACTCCTGACTGGCGGGAAGCATGGGGCTGGGACCTTCAAAGAGAGGAAAGGGACAGGCCGTTACATGACAGCTCTCAGCACGTTGGACAAGGCTTATTCCCATGCAAACTCAAAGTAAGGAGTTTTTAAGGTTTGGGTTTTTTCTTTGTTTGTTGGATTTTTTTTCAGTTTGCATGGTTTATTTAAGTGAATGTCACACTGAGCACAGGCACACCATGGGGCCACCTCCAGAACCCTCACAAGTGCCAGGTGATGTGAAAGGAGGAGAACAAGCCAGCAACTGAAAAAAAGTTGTCACCTAACTAATCCTTCCAAAATCCATTTTTTTTTTTTTTTTTTTTTTGGTCAGAGGAAAGGAGACAGTTTTCCTCCCCTCTCTTTTTTTTCCACCCCTTCTAAACCTGATGAGATATTTTCTCCACCAGGGAAGAGAAGGACAGAAAGGGCTGTAAGGCAGCAGGTCAGTAGGACCACCTGCCTTCCCAATTTCAGGGGAAAATACCCATCCACCATCAGAAGCATCACATCGTCAGGAGTCCACGCCGAAGTCCGGCACAATCCATCAGCGGGATCCTACCTCCGGCACCTCAGAAACTCGCAGCTCCTACATACAACAGCTCTCCCTGACCTCCTACCAGGCAGAGACACACTTCCCACTCCTACGTTCAAAGAAAATAAACACATCCCAAAGTAGCTCAAAATACCCAGGAAATTAGTCATATAGATTCTAGTATTTGATGTATATAAATACCATCATAATGGAGAGTGTGTGTTAGTTATTGGGGTTTTTTTGTTTAATCTGATCTTACTAATTGTGCTGGGAATAGGGTTGCTGGGATTTTTGTTTGTTATTTTAAGATAAGAAAACTGTCACACAAACACAGGTGATTGCCAGGCCCAGAAATAATGCCTAACAAGCACTGAAGGGAAAATCAAATAACTCTTTGCCTGACATTGCTTTCTAGTTCATCTGTAATAAAAACAGCAGAGAGCAGCTGAGAGCCAAAAGTTGGGAATTTTTTTTCGCTTTGTTTTAGCTGCAGCAGCACAGGAAGGTGGTATCATCGTGCAATGTAACCAAGCAGAGGAGCGATGAAAGTGCAAGCAAATAGATCAAATAGCACAGGGTTAAATAAAAGGTGTGATAATCATTTGTTTTGCTAATTGTGTCAATAAATCCTATCTATCCTCAAACAGGAGAAACGTCATCAGATATTTAAAAGGAAAAAAAACACCAAGTGACTGTACAAAACCCCATCATTTTTCCCCAGATGCCCTCTCTTTAAAGGGTTGATCGGGAGAACCACGTGTTTATTTTAAATAAAATTCCACTGGCTTTGATCATATTTAAATCACCTCCAATACGAAGTCTGCTTTGAATCAAAACTTCCTCCCCTCTAGGGAAAACGACAAAAATTGCCTTCTCTGCAGTAAAGATGCAGCCTTACCACAACCCAAGCTAACCTGGCTTGCGATGCCACCAACGGGACTGGATGACATGGTTACTCATGAAAATCCAGTGTCTTTGCAATGTGTTTGGGTTGTTAACTAGAAAACCCAGCACGCCAGTCGTACAGGGCAACTGGAAGTCTGCAGACAGGCTCACAGATGAAGCTGCAGTTGAAGTCTGCTAATTCATGGAAAAAAAAATCTGAATTACTTTGCCCTTGCTTCTAAGGTTTTTTTTCCAGTGATGGGGAGAGCTAGGAAATGTAATATTCCCTAACCTCCCCCCTCCTTAAATGAACTGAAGCTGGAGAAGGTCTGACCCAAACCTCTAAGCTGATGAAAATATTTTGGAAAAGGACTCAAGTCCCCCCAAAATAACTCCCATCCCACCAATTACACAGCGAACCTCAGCCACTTTGATGACTGTATGACACTCAAAGCACCTGCAAAACCTGTTTCTCTACTGCAAGAGCACCTGCCTAAAATCCTTGAGCTAACGATTTTCTCTATAAGCCAACTACCTGTAAAATATGAGCACGCAAACAGAGATAAATCTCTGTCACCAGAGAAATGAGGCTTGCCCCATAGATCCAGCCTCTTGACGTGCTGTGCCCGGAGCGGCAGCAGGGCTTTTTGTCCCAGCTCCACCACGGATGTGTCAATATGTACTTTGCTCACTTCTCCTGGGAGACGAGCCCAACGGTTCTCACTGTCCAATGAGCAAAACCATAATTTTCTTGTTTTCTTCCTTTTACTGCTCCCCCCACTTTGCATATACCACACCACTCACATCACTCCCATCAGCTGCCTTCAAGCCCAGCTGGGTGGCAGCAGGACCCAAGGGCTATGG
This sequence comes from Falco biarmicus, assembly GCF_023638135.1. Lineage (NCBI taxonomy): Eukaryota > Metazoa > Chordata > Aves > Falconiformes > Falconidae > Falco > Falco biarmicus. The sequence goes on from NC_079290.1 coordinate 16,596,508, forward strand.
AAGAGCATCTTGCCCACATCATGTTTTTACATAAACGTATGGGCTTTTCTAGTCAGGTTATAAGGGCTGGGACAACTGATAAACCAATGTCAGGTGATTAATGTTCATTTTAAGCATCTTTCTTCATGGCACAGAAGATCCTCAGCACCTTTGACCCCTGGACATAAGGAGAAGACACTGTCTCAGTGCTTCCCTGTTTGGGATGAAGTTCAAACTCTCATACCCAGGACAGAAGCCTGAAAAGTCAACTTTCCAGTTTCTTGGACTCTACCCTCAGAATGTGCCAGGTTGTTAAGGCTAAGCACTCTGCCTGCTACGATGATCTTACCTCCATGTTCAGCTGACTGCACTCCAGGCTCTCGGCTGCCTTCTGCTTCCCCTTCCAAATGGGAGGGGGTGTCTTCCTTGCAGTTTGCCTACGACTATTGCCTAACACCAACACTTCAGATCTTGCCCTAAATAATGTACTGAAGGTCATGCAGTAGGTTGGCAGCAAAGCCCTGAAAAACATTCAGATTTTGCAAGTCATGGGCCAGCACTTGAAAAACACATTCACCCTCCCCATCCCTTGATGAGGAATAACTCCATTACTCATACACAACAAGGGTTCAATCAGCCACACGAAGAAAACATGATGTGCTGAGCACATGTCCAGCTCTGAGCAAATGAGGCATGAGCCTCAACCCGGAGAGCAGCCCTCTGAGCCCACGGCTCCTCTCCAAGGGCAGCAGGAACAAGTCAACATGAGCTGAAGAAAACCAGCAGCAAGCAAAGCATGCCCTGCTACAGAGAGCCCCCGAATGATTAATAACCACATGAAAAAAGTTAAGAGACTCATTAATAATTAGTTAAGAAATACAGGGGGCAAGAGAGAAAAATAAGGAGTTCCACCTGCTAAATTCTGACCATTAAAGAGTCCCAAGTGCAATGGCTCATTTTAAAAAACAAAGAGTGTTTTCTGTGCCTGTGTTTTTTGTTTTGAGGACAGGGCTGTTTTTTCCACTTCAGCATGTTCATTACAGCCCAGCCATGTGAGTTAAGTGCAGTAAGGGACCTGTTAAACCTCATGATCTGCTATAGTAAGATCCAGCAGTGACTTTATTATGGGCAAGAATGCAACTGGGGTCGTTCGCCGCCACTGCTCCATCCACCCACCAGGCACTGCAGGCAGCATGCACTCAGTTTGCTGACCTGACACCAAAATCCCCTCCTAAATACAAGGTGAACATCCCAAAATGGTTTCACTACATCCCCATGCAGAAAAACTTTTCCAGGTGCAGAGATCGCTTATCAAATTCAATGCTACCCAGCAGAAGAAGACAAAAAGAAAAAAAAAGAAAAGAAAAAAACAGGTCATTTTAAGCAAACGGTTGCAGGTGTATCTGCTGAAAGGCAGCAGTTCACTATTAGTGGGTATCTCAGCACAGGGGAATGGTTTTCTCCTGGTTTGCTGAGCCAAGGCAGGCTCAGCACCAGCACCTGCGGAAGGAAGAGGGCAAAATCAAACCCAGACTGTCCCCTGCAATGACATCCAGCTGGTGAATCAGCACAAGTCCTCTCCAAAACCTCCGCTTGGCTGTTACCTCCCCGTTCTCAGGCATCTAACTTTTAAAGAGCTACAGACTGAACCTGGCATAGCAGGAGAGTGGCAGATCAGGGGGGTTGAGGTCAACAGGACTTCTGTTTTGTATCAGTGAGGAAACATGAACTTGTTTACTTTATGGAGTCATGGAAGGACACCGGTAACAGTCTCTCCTACCATACGTCTATAATATTTACACCTTTATAACATGAGAAATAAACAAAACCCTAAACAGTCCTGCCCACCCCACCACCAACCACCACCCACTTGAGAAAAAGACAAAAAAAAAAAAAAAAAAAAGAAAAAAAAAAGGCTGCTCCTTTTCCTCCTCACTCAGCAACAGCAATTTCATGGAGTAACCTGACTGCTTTTGAGGGCTTCACAAGCTTGGCCAGCAGCCACATCCCAGGCAGTCTCTAGAGCTAGGGCTTTTGCTCCTCGATCAAAGCAACTATGGCTGGGACATGACTAATGAGGGGAGGGCACTTCACAGATGTTCCGCTGTGACCAGGAGAAGACACATGCACACCCAATTAGCAGTGAAAATCAGGAAGACTATTACAGTTTGCTCATTAACCCCTGGAGTTGGTAAACTTGCATCAGAATCTGATGTACTCTTTGTAATACAACCCACTGTTTGTACTACAGAGTATTTTAGGAAAACATGGTGGAGGCAAGAACCATTTATCATGTCCCACCCTACCATTTTTCATCCTTAAAGCCAGTTCCTTCCTGCGAACTCCAGCCGAAAGATGTTTGAAGGAGAAAGACAAGCACAGAACAATTGCCCGGCAGATTGGGCTCTCCAACCTACACTCCACTCAAAGACAAGTCATTTGATAACCCAACGTGCAACATAAAAAATGCTTCCAAGAACTGCTGACTCTTGTAATAGTTCCACAAGAAAGTCCACCTTTTTAAATGTAAGCCTAGGTATGCCATTGAAGGTACCATCACTTCTCCCTCCCCTCACATCCATCCAGAACTCTTCACCCACACTCGGTATGGATCTGCCAACCAACCTGAACCAACACCCAAGAGATCAAGGAGCTGTATTTTTACAGCTCAAGTTCTCATACAAAATGCAGGTCATGAGTATGCTGTTTTGCCTTCACAAGATGATTCCAAATGAGGATCACAAGCAGGAATGCTATTATTCAAAACACTGCTGCGATGCCTTACAAAGAAGGTACCTGTTCTTCTAACCCTTTTCGTTTTGAAGACAAAAAGCAAAAGTTTAAGCAAGTGCCCCACAATCTGATATTTTAAGCACCTAATGTCACCTTGGACCATTTTCCATGTAAGATTTAGTAACTTCATGCCCCATCCCTGGCAGTGTTCAAGGCCAGGCTGGATGAGGCTTTTAGCAACCTGGTCTAGTGGAAGGTGTCCCTGCCCATGGCAGGGGCCTGGAACTAGATGATCTTTAAGGTCCCTTCCAACCCAAATTATTCTGTGATCTACACCAGCTGACACAGTTATACTAAGAGAAAACAAAATTTTAAATGTCCCCTAATGAGTGGGAGGAGACACTGTCCTAATAAATGGAAGACCGTTACATAGAAAAGACCAAAGGAACAAACTGTAAAATAAATATTAACTAGCCTTTTTATAGTATTCAAGACAGGAATGTTCTCCAACTTACTAGGCCATAGTACCAAGAAAAATAATTTCATTTCACGCTATTGAAATCACCTCTAACATGGGGAAGAGCACTCCATACATCTTCCTCTTCACAAGATGCCTCACAATGAATTAAGGAGTATCAATCTCAAAAGATACTGAGTTGCCTCACCTGGAAAAATTGAAAGGTCACAGAAAAATCAAGTTATCGAGAATGACCATTTCAGCCCTGAAACGTTTCCAGCACAGACAACAGCTACTCTCCCTCTGACATGCGATCAGGCTCCTTGGGTAGGAGGAACATCCACCTGACTGCTCAGTGATGCTGCAAGAGTGTGGGTCACTCAATAACGAGCTGACTCATTTAAAAAAGCCCAGCCTTTTGGTTTTTTTCTTCTTTCATTTCAGAACTTCTGTGCAAGACTCCAGCACAAACTGCCCCTGTCTTGCAGTTGTAACTTTAGGTGGGTGCAGGTGACACCACGGAGCCATAACCCTTATGCTCTCCCTCCAGCTGCCCGTTCCCCCGAACGGCAGCATGAGGCAGGGTGGGGTACCCATGGCGGATCCCAGACCCCAAACCCCAAACATTGCCAGCATGGGATGCACACCAGGGAAAATCCGACTTGCAGATCCAATGTGGACGGATGTAAAGCAAGGGACAGCACTTCGTGCCTCCATCTCTCCCAGGACTGTGGATTCTGGCTTCAAAGCTGTTTCACAGTCATGCTGGCCCCCAGACTAAGACTGCAGAGGTAAGCTGTGCCCCTTCAAGTGCAGGAGAAACGGATTTTTGTTTTGCCTGCTTTTCTTAAAAGACTCTTTATTTAAATCAATAATCTCTACTCATCAGCTCCAACTACCAAAATAAAAGTCAAGATCTGTGCATCAAAATGAAAGGCAGGTTCCTGTAGCTGGGTGGAGGAATGGCCCTTCCCGACAGTTTTGTTTCAATCAGCCCTGGGAGGACCAAAATCACCACCCCATCACGGTACCTGGCCATGCTGCAAGAGCAATGGCAGTTCCTTCAGCTCCCTCTTCAGCAGATATTTCACACTTATTGGGGGCTCTCCTGTCCCTGTAAACCGGCCAGGAAGGACATAGAGATGGGTCACCACCCTGCTACAGGGAGAGCCACACTGGCCCACGCTACACCTATCTCATCTTCCCTGCTTCATACGGGCTTTGAGAGACGCAGGAGGGCACACAGGTTGTGCAGGATGGAGGCAGTGGAAAAGGCCATAAAAGGGCGCCTCACACAACTCATTCCATCACATTTCGTTTTAGGAAGAGTGAGTCTGCACATGTTTTTTGCAACACCCCTCTGAAAACCCACCAGGGAGCCGCCGCTGGTGGAGCAGGGGCAAGGACTGCAATACTCTGTGGTATGTTAGTACTTATCCTCCAGGACTCCAGCGTATACAGCCTCACGCTTCACCTCCACCTTTTTCCTGCTCTTCCAACTCATTTTGGTCTTACATGCGTACAGGGGAAAGCACATCTTACAACAACCATGCTTGGAGGGCTGGTCTATATCTCAAGCCAGCTCCCAACTAGTTACGGACCCTTTCACCAGTCAGAAGTGTGAAGAAGTGTCTCATCCCACCAAGAGCACCACAGACCTGATGGACAGACTCATCACAGAGAGGATGCTTCACACAGCTGAACAAGCAGAATGAACAGCAGTGACAAAAGCACTTCCCTCACACCACCTCTGGGGTTATCCTTGGGCTTTTGCTGGCCCACCCTTCCTTTCGGAGCATTTGTTCAAGCATAATGGGGCAAAAGCACTATTTTCCTCACTGCAAGGCAAACCTCCAGAAGTCTTTGCGGGTACAGATCTGTGAGCGAAGGCCCTCTGGCAACACCCCAGGCTGCAGGAGGCATGAAAGCCACGAGCTCTCTGCTGCTAAACTTGCTGCTGGGGAGGGTTCAGCTCTGTCTTATGGCGTTAAAGTCTCCCATGACCTACACTGCTAAAAAAACGAGTTACCTGATGGGTGTGAAATCACCAGGTTTGTATTTTTCTTGGTAATCCCACAACATCAGAACCAGGAGATGCCCACAGCAGATACAGATCATTGCTACCTGGTCACCAACACACAGGGATAACACAGCAGTGGCTCTCCTCTCCATTAAAAGGAATTACAAGCATTCATGTTTATAATGTTTTATGAAGCACAACTTCTTCTGTTTGAGATCAAATGTAATAAATAAATAAAAAAGTCCACTTAATAGTTCAAGCTATTGAACCATTTAAATCTCTGCCTCTACACCTGCAGCAGCAATCTCCACAGGACAAGGGGACAAGGCTGCCCACGTTCAATAGCTGGACCGAAATGTTGCACGGCCTTTTACAAATGCAGAAGACAGACAGCTGGGAACCCATGAGAGTCCTCCACGAATTCTGAAAAACCCTTGGTGACACCACACTTGCTACAAGCGTGCAGGAGGCAACCACTAGCCATGACAAAGACCTGACTGGGAGATTAGAGATGATAAAGGGTTCAGCCAAACAAAAAAGCCGTTTTTGCATGAACACTGCTAGGGGAGAGCCCTCCCAACCTGCTAACTTCTCTTCAAAAAAAAAAAAACAAACAAAAAAACCCCAAAAAAAATACCCACAAACAAAAGGCACTTGTAACATCTTGTGGGGATGCAACCACTTTGGAGTTTCACATATACCCAGTGAAGCTCGTAACAAGGGCACATGAACCATGCAGTGATTACGCCAGAGAGAAGTTCCAGATAAGCCTGATTGGAAGCCTAATTAGCACAGTTCTTTTTTTTTAATTCTTTGAATTCCTTACAAAACAGACATTTGGTATTTGCCCATTCTCCAGAAACTGGTGCTCAGCCAGGTTTCCATCCCACTGTTCACACCCAAGTGGGTTATCACTCACCTCCCATGCTGCCGGTGGGCTCAAACACGAGCCTTTCTTTCCTCAGGTCCCATATGCAGGCATGTGGCAGCAAGGAAACCATTAGCTCTCCCACTGGCACATGTCTAGCCACAAAGACCTGCAAGAGTTCTCCCAGGTATGAGATGGAGAAGCTCCTCCATCTCCAAAGCTGCTCAGCTACATACAGATGTGCAGCCCAGTGTCAGGCTCCCTTGCTGGGCACCGCTGCGAGATTCTGGCAAACTTGGCTGCAAACTCAGTTCTTGCCTTGGCCAAAATGAACCACAGCTTCCCACGCCCGGTTCGGTCACTGTGAACCATCCTGCCTTCCCCAGAGCAGGGCTCAGTCTGAACCTTGTGGTCACTTTTTGCTATGGTTTATTTATGATTTTTAGTCTACAGCATTAGTCACTAGCTTACAATAAAAGGAGAAAAAAAATCACTAAGCCAGCTACAAAAAATAATCCTCCTGCTAGTTACATTTTTGGTTCTTTATCTTAGACCTATTCTTTAAGCCTTCAGGATCTAGGCTGTCACCGTGAAGGCTAAAACCATGCTTTATAGTCAAACAAATGCTGAAATTCTCACAAGACTACACCATTCCAGGAACAAGGGAGTTATGCTAAAATTATAAAAGCGGCTCAGAGAGATTAATTAGCCGCTATTAAAACAAAACAGAAGACACTAGCCCCTTACTTTTCAAAGATAAATTAACCAATTCAAGGCATGTCCTTTGCAGCTGACATTTGCTTTCATCAATCCACCACCACCACCATTCCTGAAATCCCTCTATTACACTGAATTTGCAGTTTTCCCTGTGAAATCATCCATACTGCCACTGCTTCAACTTCAAGAACGTTGAGATGTGCCAGCCACCAGCGTTAGGATGGTGGGGTTGGTCCTCTAAAGGCACCAGTGGGAAAAAAAACTCGTAAGACCTCAGTGCTGGCAAACTTTGATCACTGCAGCACTGGACTAATGAAGCTCCAATGCCCCACAAACACCAAATTGATGTGATGGCCAAACAAGGCCAACATGAGACATTTCTGAGCCCACTGCTCCTCTCCACACTCCTCTGGACCAGCTTAACTCACCAACCCAAAGGAAACCATGCACTGCTTTTGCTGGGAGGGTTTTCTGCAGGCAAAGCAACCAGCCCAGAGCTAGTCCAGCAGCAGCAAAGGGGTATGGGCCAAGAAGGAAAAAGGCATTTTTTAATGTGTGCAAATCACCCCTTGCACGGCTGATGCGTTTCAAGCTTGGTATTTGCCTCCTTTTAAAGCTGAATTCTCGGTGGCTGCCGCCTCCTCCGATAACCGGAGAGGAGCCCAGTGCTAATGACTTTCCTTCTGCACTGTCACACTTGGCTTGAGGTCCAAGCATCCCCGCGGAGCCCAGGAGAAGCCCCACGTGCTCTGGGGCTGGCACACAGCTTCACAAAGGCAACTGAGGTGAAGATTTCAAAACATCTCTGGGAATAGCAACGCAGAGACTTTTTGGCAGATCAGGCTCTCTCTTCCTGTTACTTTTTATAAAGCTCCCACTTATGAAGGGCACATGTTCAATATTCTGCAAATAATAACAGAAAGTTTCAGCCATTAAACCAAAGGCCATGGAATAATTTGACTCGTTTCAGCTGGCAAACCCAAATCAATGCCTGCCTCGCTGTTACAGGCAGCTTCACTGTGCAGCTCAGTGAAGTCAACAGGCACGAGCTCAGGACCTTCTTGAGGTGAAAGAAAATATTATTATTAGGAAAGATTTCATAACAGCATAGGATTAGGCTTCATCCAAATATAGATGTTGCATTGGTTTAACTAAATCCAGCATGGAAAAGTTTTATTTATTGCATCATACAGTTACATTATGAAGTTACAGCCCTGGATTCATTTTTCTGCTGATATCCCAGAGCAGCAAATCCCTTTTCTGCTGATGCAAAGATTCCCATCAAGGACTGGGCTTCACCTCTACTTCCCATGTCCCATGCACTTCTGAAAGGGTCTTTTGCTCACTGTCTCGTACCTGCAGAGCACTTCCTACCACACAGCAGTTTTAATCCTCCTCACCAAAATCAGTTCAGTCCTGTGAAATCTCCGTTACTGTCACTCTGCTTTCACCTACAACACCTCCATCCTTTGCGAAGATTACTGCAGCCACACCAAGAGGAAAAAAACAGAAAGGTAAGAAACAAGACCCCAGAAAACACGTCTGGGAGCTGTTTGCTCCTCATCCCTGGAGCTGCCTCCCACCAACCCTGCAACATGCACGAAATTGGGCAGCAGTCAGGCTCCAGCTCAGCTGGGTGGATGGATGACCTCCCCAGGCTGGCATCCCAATCGTTTTCTGGTCTGAATGTGTCCACAATGCCAGCTGACCTTCCTGCCACCCAAAGGGGAGATTTTTTTTTTTATTCTTTATTCCAAGACTGATAATGTGTTGCACCTCTTCTTACTCATTTACTGCTACTAGTATTTTTATTTTAGTCATGTCCAGGCTCTTAAATGCTTAATGACCAAGCCTTCTGAAGAGCTTACATGCTGTGAGAAAAATAAGGAATAACAGGATTGTTTTATCACTATATTAGCATCTAAATGCATCAAAGGAATTCCTAGCCACATACCACTTGCTGTATGTGAATGCAGTTAAATACTGTATTTACATACAAGGCCAGCTCCCCCAGTCTCAGCAGAACCTACAGCCATAGAATCAGAGAATCATAGAATGGTTTGTGTTGGAAGGGACCTTTAAAAGCCATCTAGTCCAACCACCCAGCCATGAGCAGGGACATCTTCAACTCGATCCGGCTGCTCAGAGCCCTGTCCAGCCTGACCTTGAGTGTTTCCAGCCCAAAAGGTCCCTCTTCTTTTGCAGGGATGCCGCTGCCCTGGAAGGTGCGGGGCTGGCTCTGCCCACACATCCCATGGCCAGGCAGCACTGCCTGTGCCAAGACAGTGATGCAGGTGAGTACTCTTTGATTTGCCCCACAGGGAAAAGAAAAAAAAAAAAAAAAAAGTAGGGTTGGATGAGGCCAGTTAAACATCAAAAAAGCTCTCTGGATACAGAGGGAAAATGCCTGGAGCCCGTACAGCACTGCTGTAGCACCGAACAACCACCACTTGCACAGCTCCCCCGCCCCAGGCTCAGCTAAAACCTCCACTTGGGCTTCTCGGAGGAGAAATGCCCACCAGCATGTCTACCAAACCCACTCCTAAAGTCAGGGATGTCTCTTATCTACTGTGCAAATACATTAACACCAAAAGCAGATCCATCTGTCACCACTGCCTGAAGCACCGAGCTGTACCTGACACAAAGCTGCTGCCTGGGCTCAGAGCTCTGCTTCACTCCTTACCCAGAGCTGCTTGAGAAGAAGATCAGGCTTTCCTAAGCATCCGACTTATGCTCGCCAGGAGGTAAATTCTCCCACTTCAGCCTCTCCATTAATTTCAATGGAGTCAGGATTTCTCTTTCACAGTCATGATCTGCTCCAGGGACACAGAACAGAAGAGGGAGAGGGGAACAGAAGATCTGTTTTCATGCAGATGCCCATCCTTTATCACACAGAATGGAGGGAGATTACTGCAGGTGATACAGTTCAGGTGGTCTTTCCTGAAGTGAAGCAATGTTAGCCCCAATCCCCATGTCCTCAGGGTTATTTGGCTGAAATATCTGAAATAACTTCCTTCTGGAGACTGCTCATCAAGACACCCTTTTCGCCAATCTCCTTCCCAGGCTGAACTCATTCCTCTCAGGGATGATGCTGGAGGTCAGTGGCCTTTCCAGGCTGCTTTCCTCATTTAAGACAGCAAACGCAAAGCTGATGAACTCAGTACATCATCAGACAGTGGGACATACTTGGTGAAGGAAGCTCCCTTGGTTAAAGAAAAAGAAAAGAAGGAGGGGAGCATTTAAACACATCAAGAATATCATAGTAAGTGGCATACTAACAACTGAACTTCATGATTCATGGCTAATAAACAGAAAAAAAAAAAAGGTATTATAGGTGATTAAACTTAATCACCTTTTTTCTCAAGACAACAACACCTCCTGTGTTCCTCTAACCCATCCAAGTTCCTCTAACCCATCCAACGCTGCTAATTTGGGAGCTGGGCTACCAGAACAGACATTAGTTTGTGGCTAATGCAACCCAGCAAACCCAATGACACAGCACACATGGCCCCAACACTACCTTGTGATCCCAGAGCCGCCGGAGGTGGGTGGCAGCTGCAGCCTGATACAGCAAGGCTATAAAAAGCCAAGGACGCGGCCAGGAAAGCGGTGGCCAACTGGCATCGGCAGCATGCTGGCATCACCTTTCACCTACATCTGTCGAGCTGCTTTCCCAATAAAAAATTACCTTGGAAAAACAAGCCCCATTATGGCTGTCTGCTCCAACAGGTCCAAAGATCAGTTATGTCCTCATAGGACACAGCAAGCTAAGGGGCAAGAATCGGGGGATCCCATGCTCAAAGTCATCCTCTGACCAGTGGGATCAGAACTCTCTTTCCCAGGAAAAGGGAGCCTGCTCCCCTCCCCCACAGCTCCAGCCAGGGCTCAGCCCCCATCCATCCCTCGGCAGAGGCTGCCCCCATGCCATGGTGCAAGCAAAAGCCCCAGCAGCTTCACGCACAGGACTAACGCTCCCGTCCCAAAAAGGGCCACCAGGGAACAGTGCAGCAAGACCACCACCAGCATGTCAAAACACCCCGACAGCTTTTCCAGCTCCAACCCCGCCCTGGCTCTCCAGCCCAGCAGCAAAGCACAACAGGCTCAGGACCCAAGAGTCAGCAACAGAGATCTGGGAGAGTCAAAGCAGGAAAACACATCAGAAATGCATCAGCCCCAGAGGAAGGTGCCAGAAGCTACCATCAAAAGGGTGTTTAGATCCAAATCTGAAGTTGGTTCCATCAAAACACTCTCACTGCCCCATGTGCTGAACCAGACTGTTCATGCCTAGTCATAACTTAGCTTTGATCTCCACATCCTCCCCAGTGCCCAGCTGGCTCCGGCTGGCGAGCCCACTTCAGCTCTGCCATCCAGCAGGATGGGCTTCTGAGCTATCAGAAGTGCTGGAGCCAGCCAGTGAGACATCAGAGAACCCAAGAAGAAGTTACGTTAGCTGTTTATTTGCCATGTTGTTGGTCTGCCTATCCGGGTTCACACCAATAGCAATTTTTGGTTTATTTATTCATTTTGCTATCTTCTTCATGTCCCTCTAAATGCCCCTTTAAAGTCACCCACATGCTGTCATTATATATACATCACCATACCAAAAAAATGTTACAAGAGTCTTGATTATACAAAAAGCACTAAAACTAGGTGTTTTCTTCCTGATGGGTAAACTGATAAATCAAAGAAAATGAGCCTCACACAATACAGCAACTGAGCTGCAAACATAAGACTGGCAGAAGAGCCATGACTCCTTAGGAACATGTTTTCAGGAAGAAAGTGGAAAGATCCTGGTAGACATTACCATTTTTTCCTACCTCAAAGGCAGCACAGATTAACAAAGCCAACAAAAATGACCTGGAAACCTATACTGGAGTGCCTTGGCCTTGATTTTAGTCTTGAAATAACCTGGCCCAAGCTCAAGAATCATTTTTAATGTTTATTTTTAGAATGCATTACCTTCAAAACTCCAGACGTGTCCTTTAAATAGTTCAACGCATTAGATGCCTTTTCCATTTTTTTCCATGAGGCTGAAAACACGACCTGTGAAGTCACAATTATCAAGAGGGACTTGTCCATCATCGCTATCTCGGTAAGCACTTTTCCAAGGAAAGCAATGCTCATTTCACAGCAGATGTGGGCTTTCCCACCACCTACCACCAGGAAATGCATCACGTCGATATCCAGACATGCCAAAGCCAGCCTGCTCTTTCCACAGCTACGCCGAAGTTCTGGCCTTGAGTTGACAAAGCCCAGTTTAGCTGGTAACTGCCATTCTCACTGCCAAAAGCCAAGTCTGGATTCACCCTCTCAGGGCTACATTTTCTCACAGCTGCCAACCTTGGTCCACCTGGCTACTTAAGCTGGATGCAAACAGCTTATTGCACGCAAGAGGTAAGTATCTGCATCAACCCTGAGCCCATTTTAACTCTGAGGAGGTCTGACCACTCTTGGCCAGGTTTGTGAACATGCACAGCTGCCACACGGTTCCCCATGCAGATTGCGTACCAGCACACACACACCCAGTAAGGACCCAAAACCAAGGGGAATTGCTCATTTTCCCTGAACCGAAATAATTCCATTGGCAGAGAGCTGCATCAATGCACCCAAGCCGATACCAGGGCATCCCATCTTCCTGTCTTCTGAGTGTTCACAACAGTGTAAAGCCGTTGAAGACCAACATGGGGTTGGGAGGGATAGTGGGAGCCTGTTCTCTTCCAACCCTAAGGCAGGGTAACAAAGCGGTACAAATAGCCCCACTTGTGGGGCACCGGGCGGCGGGGGGGGGGGGGGGGGGGGGGGGGGGGGAGGAGATGAGAGATCTTGTGATCCTCAACTGCCTTAACATCATCACTTCCTGCCACCCCCCACTCTGTGCCCCCCAGAAAGGGATCTCTGTGAGATTGTCTTCTAAATCCAAGCCCTCAAGCGTACCCACCATGGACTCACAGGAGCCAAAAGCCTGCTGTAGTTTATTGTCTATTAAGTGGTTCAATTGCACTAATGAACTCCTATTCATTAGGACAGCCTGAGGCACATCAGGCCATAATACCTAAAGATCACAGCTCTCCTTATCTAAAGGGACCAGGAATAACTCTGAAGAATGTGAACCCTCCGGAGACCATGTGATGAGCCCTCCAGTGAAAGGGGTAGTTTTTAAAGGAGTGACAAAGGAACCACCAGACAGGATCAAAACCAACCACTATTCTGCTCAGCATCCGGTCTCCAGCCTCAAATGTTTTGGAGAGCAGACCCATGCAGCTGGCACGCTCCGACTGGCACCCACTGCTGGCACTAACAAACGACTTGCTGTATTCTCCAGCTTAATTAAAACTGGTTTAAACTAATTTCTAAGCAGAAGCTTGTAGCAGATGAGGAGATGACACTGTTCCCCTTTTGCCACCCATAGCAAGCATGGCATCATCCAGGAAGCAAAGCAGACAGATGACAGATGACATCTACCATGGGGGCTGCATCACTGGGATACCACCTGCCACAACCCCTTGAGGTCCATTTAACCACAGGGTCACTGCTCAAGCCAACTATGTACTTCCACGCAGATACACAGGTACGTATTTTTTATCTCCGATAGCTTTCTTCCAGTGTTTTTTGCCCCATCAGACCTATTCTGAATTTTCCCAGGGTACAACTTCATGTCTGGCAGTAGAGGAGGGTGCTGACCACCAGGCCCAGGTGAGTAGAAGTGAGGACAGCTCAGGCATTTGCTGCCCACCACTGTTCACTTCTCTCCTCCTTCTACACAAGAGCACAGAGCACCACCAGCAACCCATCTTAGGGGACTTCAACATGCTGGGTTACAAGACATGACAGTGCTTGAGCTGCTTCTTGTGATCGTCTCCATTCCTACTTGCCCCCCAAAAAACCTCCAGGACAGGTGATACAGGTCTGCATGCACATCAGCCACCCCAGCTGAGCCTCCTGCAAGTCAAAACCTTGTGTATTGTGTCACTGTGGTTATGTGGCATCCTGACCCCAATTCAGTAGGTCAGGTACAGGCTCTACAGCAGTGAGTGCCCGTGACCATCTTGTACCGACATCCTTTCATACAGGCAGAGCCACATGGTGTGCTGGGAAGCGGCTAGTGCCAGCAGGTTCTGCACTCTAGCAAACCAGGGTACCTCTGGTTTCAAGGAGTCACTGTGGCGAGGGACCAAGTCTTTAGAATGGTCCTTTGCACTGCCAAGACTGGGAAATAATAAAAGCTGGATGACAAAATGAGGGGGAAAAAATGGAACACCCACAACGTCGCATCGTGGTTCATTTACTGTATCAAACAGCTGTAGCAGAAATTCTGCTCTTGTTGTAGCTTGTGTTTGTTTTCCCTTCCCTTCCACACAAATGAAATGGAAGGATGGAAAGCAAGGGCCCTGTCAGCAACTGCTCTGCACCAACTGTTCGCTCCTAAGGGACAGCCAGGGAGATGGACCTCGAATTACAACCACCAAAAGGACAACTGGACAGATAAACCTCTCACAGAGATAAACTCCACATTTACAGCAGAGTACACGTCTCTATCAAACTGCACTGCTGCAAAAAGCCTCTTTGTCCACCTGCAGCAGGGGCTTGTCCAGACTTCACTGCACGAGTAGCTGGAGCTGCAATGAACCCACAGCACAGAGGAGGACCTTTTGAAAGCCAGGTGAACCCTGGCACTGCCTAAAAGCTTAGGTGTTTCACTTCAGCTCCTCTGACCCCATTTTAAAAGATGCAAATAGTTGAAGAACTGAAGCACCCAAAGCCTGCAGAAAATTGGAAGCAGAAACTTCATCTTAGCAGAACAGCTATTACGAACAAAACCATCACAGGATCACAACTGTATCCTCTTTGTCATCACTGCCACAATTATAAATAAAAGTAAATAAGCCATCATGTCACATGTACTTTTTATACCCCATACTGCCAAACAATCCTGGTAAAGACCCAATTGTGAAGAACAAGCAGTTTTCGTTGTTGCCCCTTGTAAGTACTGCACTTTCCACAGTGATGCCAAGCCTGGGACACTTGGGGCCAGATTTGGGTGAAAGCTGGTTTTAGTTAAAGCTGGTCCTACTAGAAATTTTACCTCTCTGCAGGTGAACTGGGGACATGAGCATGGCAGGGCTTCAAGGGCAACATGACTCTGGAGAATGCTGGAAAGCAAACTGTTTCTGGCAGATCTAAAGAAGATGTACGGCTACACCAGCAACAGCAGGATACCCTGCCTCCGAGATGCCACGGCCCCACCTGGGAGCTTCTGTTCAAGAAGGGTGCTGTTCAACAGAGCTCAGCAGCGGATCAAGCTGCCAGAAGGAGGGGAATGACAAGCCCCTCTCAGATGAGAGGACAGAGTGAGCTGCCTGTGTTTGACCTACACGGCTCAGAGGGTATGAGACTGCTGTCTGTATCATGGAAAGATTGAGTTAAGCTAAAGGACAACACTGGCACCAGAACAAATGAGTATCAGCTGGCTATGAGTGACTTCAGGTTGCAGCATGAAGGTCCCCAGCCATGCCCAGCTCTGGATGCCTCCCAGCAGTTGCAGGGCTGGCAGCCCAATCACTCTTAAGATGCAGCTTGATGAATTTATTAATGAGGATGTACCCCTTGGCTGCTCATGAGGATAAGGAAAGAGATCTTTGAGATCCCAGCAGCAATATGCACTCGTGTGTTCCTCCTCTCATTAGCAGTACTTCTTAATTGGCTGCTGCTTATCCTCCACCACCTAGACGCCACAACTCTTAGAGCCATCCCCTCTGATAGGAACTCACTTTGGACATGTAACAGGATGCTCTGGAAACTCAGAGGTTTAAAAGCCTACAGTAGATCAAAGTGTTATTTACCCCATTTCACAGGTGCAGCAATAAGGGCAGGAGGAATCAGCTTCCACACCACAGGAAACCACTTCTCAGCACTGGGCTATGTATCACCAGTACAAATCATACACCAACCCAAATTACCAACACGGACAAAATCACATCATGACAGAGTGCACCATGTATCACAGGGATTACCCCAAGGACAAGAACTCACAAAGCTTTCAAATGAGTTTGCCCAGTTTTTGTTACCCTTGTCCAGCATTTAAACAACAAGCAAGGCTTTGCCACCCTTGTCTACCACTGAAGCTCCTCAACATGCATGCTAGAGTAAGTCCCATATAATCTTCTCTATCTGACTATGTTTTAAGAGAGGGGTTGTCCCTACCACCTCCCAGCGCCTCCATCAGGGGCTCAGCAGCCCCTCTGCTACAGCAGAGACTTTTGTTTCTTATTCCCCAACTACTTCTATCACTTTTTTGGGTTGTCTTTGGAGATTATTGCTCAGTGTTCTTCCAAGCCATTTGTTTTCAAAGGCACTCAGATACTTTGCCTGTACCTTTGATAGGTTTCCAGCTTTCAGATCCATCTGTTTAGATAAAAATTACTTTCAAGTCCAAGATTCATAGTTTAGCCTTTCAGCAGCAGATTTTCAATGACCAAATCTCAGTTAAGCTAGTAAATGCGGCTGCTGCCTTGCCAACGCGTGACACCATTTCCTTCTGGACATCCCCAGTGGCTCCGATACAACTACCAGGATACACGAATGGATTCATTTCTTGTATTCCACTGCCTTCTAACGTAAGGTTTGACTCAGGAGATGAGAGGGTTTTTCAGGAGACCGGGGGGGTTTGTACCAGCTGGGACACCTGCACCCCCCTCGGAGGCTGGGAGGTCTCCACTTGCACATCTGCTGGGTGGTCCCACAGGGTCCACAGTGCAACTGAGCGCAGGACCCAGAGTTCAAACTCTCAGCCAAGCACACAGGAAAACCCAGCTGTATATACAGGCATGGCTGCAGCACCGGCTTTATGTAAACTGAAATACATCTCGTTGGCACTGAGGACACAGGAAAATCTGACACAGGCTTGCCAGCCTCCATAAAGCTTGGTGGCAACCAGCTGGGGACAAATCCAAAGCCACCCCAGCACAACAAACCACAGGGTACATCCTTTAAAACACTCCAGCCGCAGCTGCTCAAGAATAACCAGGAGTTTTCCTTCTAATCCGGATTAAGGCAGCACCCAAGTTTACTCTGGAACACAACAACAAGCCTGAGTTGAGACAGGTCATGCAGTGCACGGCCGGGTTGTCCCAGGCGCTGGCAGCTGGGTGCCAGTCTCTTGGAGAAACTCCACCTTCAGCAAAACCTCACCTAGCACCAAGCCTCCCCACCCTTCAAGACAAGAAACTACAGCCACCCACAGTCCCAAACCGCTGAGGATTACTTAACGTTTCGGCAACTATTTGCCAGCAAAGAGCCCTGAGAAAGCACGGGGAATTATGCAAATACCAAGCAAAAAGGAAACGTCTGCATCTTATACAAGTTTGCCCTCATTCTATCAAAGCCTCACAGCAGTAATGCATGTCGTCCCCCCATAAAGCTCCTGGGATCACCTGCTTTAATGCACTCATCTTTACCCTCTTCTACATGCCAGGACTGCATGAATTTAATCAATATCTCCATTTTATTTAGATTTAGTATAAGGCAACATATACTTAATAATACTAAATAATACTAAAAAAATAAGGATGTTTGCAAAGGGAATCCACTTCCCACTTCAGACCCCTAGCCCAGCTCAGCTGGATGGGTATTTATTTAAAACATTACCACCCTCCCTGCCTGCTCATATGCCAGGGACTGCTGTCATCACAGCACCACAAGTCACATCACTTCAGCAGGCAAGGCTGGCCCAAGCAGGCTGGCTGGGACAGCCACCAGGCAGGCTGGGGGAGTGATTCCATGTTAAGGTGCTGAAAATGATTGGGAAAAGTTTTGTCTGCATTCCACGTCAGCAAAGCAGAGAAAGAGCACTTACTCCAACACCTGCATCCCTATAGCTAATGTGACTTAAAAAACCCAAATGGATTAAATATCAAATCAGTGAAAATTTTGTATAAGGCAAATGCTTTAGTATTTAAAAAGTTAGTATTTAAAAATTTAATTTCACTTTATTATCCAAGGGCTTCCTTTCCCCCTTAAATCTCATATACAGAGGGAAGAAACAAAATAATCTGTATCCAGAGACTCACAAATTCCCCACCCTCACACCCAAAGGCATATTAGCTCCTTTCTGCATACAAGAAACCAAGGCATCTCACAGTTGCCTTCACTTGACCCATACTTAAGATGTGCCAGCAGCCTGTAAAATGATGAAAAGAAAATGAAAAGAAAATTCAGAATACACCCACAGCCCCAACCAGTGTAGTTATGCTGACCAAATGCAATTGATTTAGAAATAGCTCTGTGGAGGCAGCAGGGAAGGAAAACCAGGAAAAAGCCTATTTTGTGCTGAAGAAGCTTATTTTTTCCTGGGAGCTGGCTTCAGCTGCCCAGCAGAAAAGCCGTACACAGTGGCGGGGGAGTGGATAACATCACCTGCTGTAGGTGACATCTGCATCTCCCAAACATGCGCAGCCCCCCCTAAAATGCTGCCGCCTCTCCTCCTACAGGGAGGTAGCAAATGCCACAAGGGAACTGAAAAAATAACCTTATATGAGGGGAATACAACCCAAAACAAGCCATAAACTTCATAGTGTAGATCATCACTCCATCTGAGTGTGGAAAACCCAAGGCGCAGTGAAACTCAGAGCCAGCACCATGAGCTCCAAGCTGCCGCTCCTGGACTGGGATGGTACCAGCTTTCCTCTGGGGAGGAACACTTATCCTATCACCAATACTTGGATTAATGAAAAATTAATGAAGGACATTGTAAGGCAAAAAGAAGTCTCATACCTCAACAAAACACTTTGCCCACTGAAATTTAAATCACTTGCACTGCTTTTCTCTGCATGTGCAGGTACGGGTGTGCCTCCGTGTATTAAGTTTTCAATTCCACATGCTTTCAGCAAAGGAGATTAAAAATATATTGTAGTAATACATACGGAGTCTAAACTAGCAGCTCATACTGGTTATAGAACATACATGTCACTTACCTTACTTCATCCAGGAAATTAATCAGAGTAACAAGGCAGCCAAAAACTTGGCTCCCAAGGCAGAGGGTGCCGGGGGGGGGGGAACACACACCAACTGGGGGGACCAGCTCTGCCACTCACAACTTAACCCCCCTGAGGCCACCATGGTCTCTCGACCACATCTTTGGGGACATCCGCTGCCTTTGCTTGTGCCATCATAGGGCCAGGGACGGAGTATCACCCCGAGTCCCCGGGACACTCCATCCCTGGCCCTACGACGGTGCAAGCAAAGGGCTAAGGGCAGGTATATTTTAGTAAATAAGTATTGATTTTATGTATGTCTTTGGGGAGGGAGATCTGATCAAAATTAATTTAACAGAGTAGGAGTCATGGCACCCTCTGAATCTGAAAGCACAAAGCTGGCTGACAATAAAATGCCAAAACTCAGATGCCCTGTAAAAATACACAGATTTTAAATTCCTCAGGGTCCAAGGCTCATGTACCGAGATATCCAGAGCCCAGATCACCTCCAGGGAGACAACAGCTAGTTCACTTCAGTGTATTTAAATCACCAGGCTGTGGGTGCTGGGTGGCCGTCATCACGTTAAACCCCCTTCGTAAATCACTCTGAGATGCTCAAAGAGCAGGTGCTGGTTGCAAAACAGGGGTATTTGATGGGTCCCACAGCCCGGCAGTGGCAGAGCCACAGGGGCACAAACAGCTGCTGGCACGTCCCCTCTGCTGGGAAAGCACCCACCGGGCTGCTGGTGGCACTGGGGGGGTTGAGGAGGGGGAGCAGTGCCCAGCCGGCTGGCGGTGGGTTGCAGGGCTTGGGCTCGGCTGGGAATAAGCCGCAGGGAGACGAGGAGCGGGGCGGCAGGGCTGCATTCCTCATGGATGAAACTGCAGAGAAAGGGCTCTCGCTGCCTCTCTGTCCATTAGTCAGCACACAGGAACAGAAAAAACCCCCCACAGCAAATCCGCTCTGTAATATTAGGGATTATGACTCAAGAGATTTTTATTTTTTCCCTCCCCCCCATGATTCATCCAGTACAGCCTCACCATTCAGATTCAGAGCCGCCTCACCGTTCTGGGCTCTATCTGCCCGAAATCCCACTAAATAATTGCCCTTTGCAGTCAGCAGTGAAGAATTCACAGTCGTTTTCCCTCTTTCCCTGCCAAAGCGGGAGCCAGAGGGCGGGGGGGGGTGAGCACTGCATGCCAGGACCACACGCCCACGCGGGTGGCTCAGCACCGGCAAACCCAGCACGGTCCTGTGGGAGCCCCGTGGGAGCCGTGTGACCGGCCACGAGCACCGAGCACCGGCACTGCCCGGAACAGGAGATAAATGGGATGTCATCCATGGCACAAGGGGAACAGCGGGAGGGGGGGGGTGCAACTTCAGAGAGGTGGCAGTCATCTGCTGGTGAGAAGAAGCAGCCAGCAACTATCTGCTGCTCCAGGGAATTTAGCTCCAGGGATGGGTTAGTTTGCTGGGAAGGAACCCCGAAGCAGGATGGTGGGGCTGCGTGGGGTTTCTGGTTAGGGAAGACTGTTCTCTGCCTCCTCTGCACCTTCCTCATCGCTGGTGATGAAGGACACCTCGCTGCCGGGAATGAGACCTCCAGAAGCATCCCGCAATACCCCGCCACACCACTCACAATTTTTAGAGGAAAAGGAGCTGTAGCTGCACAACAGGCTGCTGTAGAATAAAGGGGGAAACATTAATTTACAGAGGACGTGGCCTGGGCACCCCCATCCTGCAGCCAGGACCCCCAGCACCAAGTGACCCGGGCTGGGCTGAACCAAACAAAAAGCCTCATGGCCCCTTCGCATTGGGATAATAATAGCAGCAGATAGATTCCACATTTCAAACACGGGTAAGATATTAAACAGAGCCTCTGTAGAGAGATTAGGTGGAATAAGAAAAACAATAAATCCTTATGTTCTTGGACTTGAACCGATTGGCAGCAAAAGCCAGGGAGTGGGGCCTCCTTTCCCCCAGTAGCGCCCACCCCCGTGCCCAGCATAACCCAGTGTGCTGAGGCTTAACGGCTTGCCCCAAGGATGAAGATCGCAGAACGTGGAGTACAGAAATACCTGAGACATCTTCCTCCGGGTCCAATCCCAAACCCGCTGTGTTCCCATGGTGCCACACGTCTGTGAGGTACCTGCTCATGCCACTCTGCTCTTCCCAGACAGACCATGTAAGAGCACTCAAGCAAGCCTGAGATGCCATGTGAGATGCACATCACCTTCTCCAGCATGAGAGGCTGGGCAAGCAGGACCCAGGGTAAAAAAGCAACAAAGAAATCATTTTCCCTTATAGAGCTGCACAGGGAGAAGTCACAAAAACTTAACCCTTTTCCAGGCTCCTACAGGAGGGATTTCTGAGTCTGAAAGCCAGAAACAAACATTAGTAAAAGCAGAAGAATGGTTGGAGGGAAATACCTGATGGGGGAAAATCCCTTATCTAGAGTTTTTTGGGGTTTTTTGTTTGTTTTTTTTTTCTCACTTAAGGCCATTTCTGTTCTGCGTGCTCTAGAGAAAGCCACTGATACAAAGTGCCCTTTTCATCCTTTCCACATGCCCCTTTGAAGCTGAGGTTCCCACCTCCTGACCTAGTGTGGAGGCACCTGACACTCCTCCTACCACCCTCACCTTCCAGGGCCAGGCTCTGCACAAGGCAGATACAGTTCCAGCCAAAAGAATGAATATCAACAATTAAGATTCTATCTAAATACCCCCTTCCTTAAAAAACAGCTTTTAGATTTGTGATTTAAGACAAATCCATGCTTTTAGATTCATGATTCAAACACTGAATTTACTATACGGAGGTCAACCCAAGCCCCACCAATGATGTGGGATGACGATGTCCTGCAGGGCTGCAGGTAAGCTAACAGACACATCTTCATGTTTAAAACTGCACCCTGGAAACAGTGTTTCTGCTGCATGGCAAAAAAATGTGCTTTAGTGACTTAAGGATCCAGTAAAACTACCTGGTGCAGAGGGACTCATCCTCTGCAGAGGGACTCTCGTCTTCTGCAGAGGGAAGCCTATCCTGTCACAACTGAATTATCAGGTAACGTTGCCTCATTTTGCAATAAAACTCAGCTGCAATATTGCATCATATCATGGGGAGACAAGCACACTTAACATCAGGGTTGTTCATGCTTCCAGCTATCCTTAACAGTAAAATGAAGAACATTAATCCCAGCAACATTTGCTAGAAAGAGCTCTCAAATGTACTGAAGAGTTTCCAAACCTTATTACCTTACCCGGATTACCACATCCTTTATATAAGTGCTGGTGACACTGCAAGTTAAGCTACCTGTCCAGAAGAAAAAACACCTCACCCCTTACTCCGCCACGGGTCACCTACACCAAGGGGGAAGGTAGCAGGAGGAACTGACAGAAGGACAAATGCTGATGTCAAAAGGACAGGCAAGAGCTGGGAGAAAACACGCAGCAAATAACAAAAGGACAGAAGGTATTTATGAGTGTGAATCACACATTTCCCCAGACAGCTTTCCATTAATGGTGAATATCATAACTCCCCTAAATAATGCAGGGAAAATTTGTTCAATCATTTAAAAGACATCAGCAATAATAAATACATCCGCTCCAGATGCTAACCTCACTGTTCCTCCGTGCTCAGGGACTGCTGTAAGGAAAAGGCTAAGATCACTGCCACTTTTTAATTTTGAAAAAATGCCTCAGTATCAGAGTTGGGGGAACCAAGGATGTACATGAGACCGAGGCATGGAAATCTGAGCGTGTGCAGACCCTGCACGGTGTAAAAGCTCTTTACACCACATCTGCCATTCCTGTGCAAAAAAAGCAGCACTGAAAATGCAGTTTGTGTTTACTCAGGCAAAGTGCGTACAGCAGAGGTGTATGCACTGGGATAGCTATGGCCAGTTAAGAGAAGAGCCCTTCCCACCTGCCAGGAGAAGGTCCCCCACCAAGGATCCATGAAGATAAGGAAGGGCTGCAGCAGAGGCAGCATATCCATCACCTGCAGCGCAACAGGTAGTGCAAGGGTGATGATGCCACATCTGAGGGGTACCCAGCTGCTACGCCAGCACTAAGACCAACATCTGGATGAGAAGGAGAAGGAGAAAATTATGTATGCCACCTTTCTACACTGGATTTCTCAGGAACGAAGAGCAAAAGGAGATTTAAAAGCTTTCAACTTCAATGCTGCCCACAAAACCCACCATGCATCCAGGAGCACCCTCTGCAGCACTGGAAAATTGGAACAGGTTTCCCAGCTCATCCTCACCTGGGCACTGACTCCTCTGAGCCACCTGCCACCATCGGGACACGAGTCACACACACACACCAAGATGTGGACTGTCTCAACGTGATGCTCTGTCCTGACAAAACCATAATCCCAAAGGCCACTGATGCCACAGCAATCCCAACCACTGAACACAAAGGTGATGGATAAGCCGCGCAGGACCAGTGGGAAGAGCTGTGAGCCTGTTTGGGGATGTCCTACTTGTAGTAGGAAGGGACCAGTTTAGTGGTGGACTCAGCCATTTAATTAAGGTCAATTAATTAAGGTCAACGGTTGGACTCGATCTTAGAGGTATTTTCCAACCTAAACAATTCTATGATTCCAGGACAGGAAAAAGAGGTCAAAACCAAAAATCATGGAGACACCGCGTTTCTGAAATGCTAGCTCATTTTCCAGAAAAGCCTCTTCCCTGCAAATGCAGGAAGGATACAGGAAGCAGGGGAATAAATCTGCATAAAACTGGCAATTTTCACTTCCAAAGTCATATTCTGGCATCCCCATAATAAAAGTGGGGTGACCACCCACAGAGCAGAGGGAAACCCAACAGTACAGAGCAATCGCAAGCATGCAGTGTCTCACAGCAAGGAAACCCAGCCTGCTGCCTCTGCCAAATTTCTGTTAGGGGTTGGGGTGGGACAAAAGGTTTGTACCACCAAACCATGATTTGTATTGTTTCAACTTTTCTCTTTTCCCTTGGAGTCACTCTTCTGATTTAAATCTGCACTATTTTAAGCAAGTCTGCTAAAAAAAAAAAAAAAAAAAAAACACACCACAGGATTTAATGCCTGTTTGGGCTGCCCATAAAAATTTTTTCCGCTGGAACAAAGATTTAAACCTGTGACTCAAAATGAGTTTACAATGGGGGTCTGATTATCAAGAGGACCAGAATATCCTCTTATTAGAAAAACGTTCTCCAGGCTTTCCTGAGCTTTACATTGCAGTATTAACGGCTTGTGTAGTGGCATGCAGGTGATACTGGCTTTCTTTGACACAAGGGGAAAAAATATATGTATTTTGTAATACAGAAAAAGAGCAGGTATGTGTGTGAACATGTGGCATGTGTATCAATACATGCACATACATGCATGAACACACACATCCTTCTGATTATTGTCAACAAAACAGATAACAGGAGAGGAAAACACAAAATCACAAAAAAACAAAGGTTGGAAAGGATCAAAGGATGCACTCCACCTGCTTGCCTCAAGTAAAACAAGCCTAATTAAGGCACTATTTTTAATTATTATTATTTGTCTATTACTGTAGCAAGCATCATGGAGGAAAACCAGGGCCCTATTTGTATGAGTCCTATACAAATACTTAAGGCAGTCTGGAAGAGATCTAGTCCAGCAGACTTCGGTTACACAGATGTAAACCTGTATGAGTACCTGATACTCACTTTAACTTAAACCTATTGTCTTAAAGACTTATTTCTGTTGGTACAATATTTATTTGCAGATAAATTATTTTTCAAAAGGAGAGGGTACACAGACTACGCAGCCCAGGTGTGGGGATGCCCATCCCAACACCATCCTCAGGAAGCATTTCCCAAGCTCCGTTCGTTTTTTGGGGCTGGATCATTCCCAACTACCCCTCATCCCAAGCCGCCCTGTGCACGTCCCCGGGGCGAGCTCTGCCCCGAAGCCTCGCAGGGTGATGGCCAAGGGCACCCGCATGTGCACGGTGCCACCTCCCACACGCACCATCAGCCCGCTGCCGGGGGGAAACCCTGCCCCTGCTGACAAAGTGTGGAGGGGAAAGCATGCGTAAAATGCCCTGCGAGCTGTTGTGCAGCACGGCAGATTAGATTTTAAGGCAACGAGTCATCAGCTATGAGTCTGTGAACTTGGCTTTATACATGTCAGAGCAGCATCATATATTTAATAGAGATGTCTCTCTCAATCCCACTGACCCCGATCTGAACCGGCACCCGTGAAGAAGTTTTGGAAGGTTTCCTAGCCTGTTTTTTAAGTCCTAGAGCCAACAGCTAGTCAAAGTTTAGCCTCCTGGCAAGCAGAGAGAAAATACCCATCAACTACATTGAAACTGGGGAAAAAAAAAAAAAAAAAAAAAATTACCCTGGGGAGCAGAGCACAGTATAAAATGCTTATTTACAAGTTTTCTGGCTGCTCGTTCATCAGCAGAATTTACTGGAAAAATTCAAAAGCAATCATCATTTTACAAGCATGTTTTGCTCCGCGTGGTTCCTGCGCTCAGCTTTACACGGGGTATGTCAACAGGGTGACACGAGCCCACCGCCTCCCCCCAGCAGCTGCGGCGTGCGTCCCTCTCACCATGTCAAAAACCCACCTCCTCATTTACACACTGTGCAGTAATTATTTTGCTAATCACAGGCTGTTCCGTGCTTCTCAACCCGAATTATTATTATTATTAGAGCTGGCTCAGCTGCAAACGCGCCTGCTTTCCAAACACACGGCACTGGGCTGAAGAAGCTGGGGCAGACATGACACGTTAATCCTTCACTGGTTGCAGCGTAAGGCAGTGAATGGCATCCTGGCATGAAATCTCTTTCAATGGGAAAAACAACATCTTTCAGGAGGTTTTCTATTTTGAGTTAACACAGAATCACCACAAAAAGAAGAGAAAAAAATACTGGGTTAAGCAATGTAACACATACCATGGCCTTCTTTCACAATCCACCAGCTATATTTATCTCTCAACTGCAGCACAGAAACATATTTCACTTAGAAAAACTTTTTAGCTGCTTAAAAAGAGATACTCAAGTAGCAAAGGCCACACACTTAGACACTGGGGGGGCCGGGGGTAGAAATAAAAAAAGATTTATTTGTTTAGATGCTGTAAGCTAGATGAAATCCACCACCTACAACTCATCACCCAGCCCTCCAGTGGGCAGGCGTGACTTGGGCACAAGCCAAGCTGAGCCCGAAATGTTTTGGTAGAAAACTGCTCATAAGATCTGACTACTTTTTAGTCATCTATTTCACTTTCAACCTTTTTTTTTTTTTTTTTTTTTTTTTACCTGAAACACCTGCCTTTGACTAGGGCCAGAAACAGAAAGCTGGCTAAGAAAAACAGGAGCACTTACCACAGAACAGCAAGTCTACTATACCTGAACCCAAAAATGAGGGCCAGCAGCATCACAAGCCCCACCATCAAATCTGGGACAACCTACACAGTGACAGCTCAAGCAAACCTGGGATTTAGAAATTATTTTTCCCAGCTGCCTGCCAGGCTACCTCAGCCATGACCTGCTCCTTATCCTTTCCAAGTCAAGGTGCATCCCACAAGTCAACCAGTATAATTCAGTGTCCCACCCCGAAGGCTGCAGCTACTACAGAAGTTCAGGTGCCATGGCCATGGGCAATAGACTGACAGCACCAGATCTGTGAGCAAATAAACAGCCCATTCCCAAGCCAAACTAAACCAGGGCAAAAAAAAATCCCATTTGGGCACGTAAGGGAAATAGGATCAGGCACAAGTGTCTTGAAAATAGCAAAACACCCTAACAATTGGCAATAAATGATCCTTGGGTGCAAGCGTCATCAGCAAGATCAGGTTATACACGTGACCTGAAACAGCCCCTCATCCAAGAGAGGCTGAGAGGCAGGGGGGTGGCACAGGACACTTGCACCACTCCCGAAAGTGGGTCTGCATTACTGGGGGGGGGGGGGGGGGGGGGGAAGGAAAAAAAAAAAAAGAAGAGTCATCCCAAATGAAACTGGACACTGAGAGTTCACATTTCACA